>NW_027532041.1:190516-348439 GCF_008692635.1 Crocuta crocuta | reverse complement strand
TGTCTCACAGATCAAATATGTAATCATTCCATGTATAGAATTTGTTTCTTTGTAATACATAGCTAATTAAATAGTCTTTATCAAATGTATAGCATGAAGTCACAGTCCTACCAACCTTTATTCAGGTGATTATTTCTTTTCCCTATAAACTCAAGGCTTAATCTCTCTAAAGCATCACTGTATTTATTTCAGCTACATAATAATCTCTTCTGTCTCAATTATGTCATCCAAAATACAAGCCAAATTTCTCAGCTGTGGGTAGTAATCTATGTATTAATTCAATACACTGTTAAAATATGGAGGAAACATAATTAAAACAGGACTATTGGACAAATCATTATAATCCTTTCTTCAGCTGGACCCCAATTATTCCTTATTCAATATTTTTTAAGTTTAATTAGCTACAAACCCACCTGACAAGAGCTACATAGTGTGTGTGTGTGTGTGTGTGTGTGTATATATATATCTCAGTTTTGTTCAGAAGACATTATTAAATATCTTACAGAAGTGAATTCTTTAAAAATGTTTATTGACATATGATTGGCATACACTGAAATACACAGATATTAGGTGTTACTGTTAAATGAGTTTGGACAGATGCAACCATCCAGGTAACCTATACCCCTATCAGGATAGACATGTTATCATCTCCCCCCAAAATTCCTTTATGTTCTATCCCAGTTGAATTATATTCTTCTCTCTCCTAAAGCAACCAATATTCTGATTTATTTCACCATAACTTAGTTTTGACTGTTCTATAACTTCACATAAAAAGAATAAAACAAGGTGTATTCTTCTGTGTATGGCTCTTTTTTCTCTGAAAAGTCTTGGAGAGTCAGCTACGTTGTTTCATATTTTAAGTAATTGCTATTATTTTTTATTTTTTTAATTTTTTAGAGTTTTTTTAAAACATTTACTTATTTTTGAGAGAGAGAGAGAGAGAGAGCACACTAGTGGGAGAGGGGCAGAGAGAGAGACACAGAATCCCAAGCAGGCTTTAGGCTCTGAGCTGTCAGCCCAGAGCCTGATGCGGGGCTCAAACCCAGAACTGTGAGATCATGACCTGAGCTGAACTTGGATGCTTAACTGACTGAGCCACCCAGGCAACCTAGTTGTTGATATTGTTAAGTGGTGGCTGATATATCATTGTATAACTACAGTATAAGTTTGTTTATTCATTGTCTTGTAGATAGATGTGTGGATTGTTTAAAACTTTGTCTATTATGAATGAACCTGCTATGCGTATTCTTACACAAGTGATTTTGTTGATACATGTATTCATTTATCTTGTATAAATACTTAGGAATAGAATTTCTGAGTCATAGTATAGTTTCATGTAATTTTTCCCAAAATAATTGGGCTACTTATATTTACATCAGTAATGTTTGAGATACCTGGATCCTCTAAGATCCTCATATTTCATGTTTTCAGTCATATATATACATATACATACATATATATATGTTTTTATTATTTAATTGTTTAATTTGAGTATAGCTGACACAAAATGTTACATTTGTTTCAGGTGTTCAATATAGTGATTCTGCAAGTTTATATGTTATACTGTGCTTACCACAAATGTGGCTATAATTTGTCACCTTATGATGCAATTACAGTATCATTGACAATATTCCTTTTGCTGTGCCTCTTATTCCTGTGGCTTATTCATTCCACAACTGGAAGCTTGTATATCCCACTCCCTTTCACCCATTTTGCCAATACCCCCACACTTCTCCCCTCTGATAAGCATTAGTTTATTCTCTGTATTTTTAGGTCTAATTCTGCTTCTTGTTTGTTTATCATCATCATCATCATCATTATTTAGATTCCACATATGAATGAAACCATATGGTATTTGTCTTTTTCTGTATAACTTACTTCACTTATCACAGTATCCTCTGGGATCATCCATGTTGTTGCAAAAGGCATAATCTTATTTTTTATGATTGTGTAATATTTCATTCTATCTATCATCTATCTATCTATCAATCTATCTATCTATCTGGATATCACCTCTTCTTATCCATGCATCTATTCATGAACACTTGAGTATTGTAAATAACACTGCAATAAACATAGGAGTGCATATATCTTTTAAAATTAGTATTTTTGGGTTTTTTTAGGAAAATGCCTAGTAGTGGAGTTATTGGATCATATGATATTTCTATTTTTAATTTCTGGAGAACCTACATACTGTTCTCTAAAGTGACTGCACCAATTTACATTCCTACCAACAGTGTATGAGGGTTGCTTTTTCTCCATATTCTTTCCAACACTTATTACTTCTTTTTATTTCTTTTGCTTTTAGCCATTCTGACAGGTGTAAGGTGATATCTTATTGTGGTTTTGAGTTGTATTTTTCTGATGATTAGTGATTTGAGCATATTTTCATGTGTCTGTTGGCCATCTATATGTCTTTCTTTGGAAAAAAATGTCTATTCAGGTCCTCTGCTCATTTTTAATTGATTTTAAATTTATTTTTTATATTTTTATTATTTTTTAAATTATAATTCCAGTGTAGTTAACAAATAGTGCCAGGTTAGTTTCAGGTGTATTATATAGTGATCCAGCAGTTCCATACATTACTCACTGCTCATCAAGACAAGTGCACTTGTAATCCCTTTCACTTATTTTACCCTTTCCCCCACCCACCTCCCTCTGGTAACTATCAGTTTGTTCTTTATCGTTAGGAGTCTTTTTCTTAGCTTGTCTGTCTGTCTGTCTGTCTCTCATTTTTTTTTCCTTTGCTGTAAATAATCATCTCCTAAACACAATATAAACTGCCACTAACAGGTACAATTAAAAAAACAACAAGTAGATGGATTATGCTTAATAATGTGCCACAGAAGTCTAAAGTCACCAAGTTAAGAGCTCTAATCTTGCTGTGTTACCTATGTTTCCAAATTTAATCATTTATAACTATTTCTCAAGGATCCCAGCCCACATTTATATAGTACCTAGCTGGTTGGGGTCTCAATATGTGGTTGCTGCACTGAATTGGATTGCACTGGATTAGATTGATGTTTGAGTGTTTGGGCCTAAAACAAGATGTCCTTTGCAGAAAAAGAGCATAATTATCTTCCAGTGTAGTAAAAATGTATCTCCCTTTTTCAAGTAGATAATCCAGCTACATAGAAAAAGTCAAATTTTATATTTCAGCAAGGCTTAGCCACAAGTTCAGCTAACCAAAAAATTGAACATCCTTGAGTGATAGGCTGAACACTCCTTAAATGATAGTCTGAGTCTCAAGGGCACACATCAGACCCTGAAATTTGACATCCATAAAAAAGAATAGCACACATAGAGAGTACAGATGTGTTGTTGTTGCTGTTGACAGAAAAAGACCCTGAAGCATTGGAAAAGAGAAATGGAAGTAATGAACGAATCAACCCAGAGAACAGGTGCTGACATGTGGCTTCATATCAGATGGAACACTTCCTTCACTTGTGTGACAAGGAAATTGAGAACAGAACACCCAGTAACATTTCTCAAAAACAGAATCTCAAAAAAGGAACACAGAGAGGCATAAAATGATAGATTAAGGGACCCTAAGAGGTAGTCTGATTAAATGATTTGGAAACTATTGTGGTTAAAGTCTGTGTGGTGCTTTACTCCTGGCCTCTGTTGTTGGCCTCTGGTGACTTCACCTCAGCTAGCTTTTGCATTGAATGAATGTTGTAATGTAGAGTTCTTTTTGGTAGATTAAAAAGGATCTTTCAGTTTAAATGTGGTTTTGAAGAGGTCTGGATTTCTAACCATGAAAAAAGGGAAAAACTAGGACCAGGAAACCCATTTTAGCATCATAAGACAGCATTTTCTAACCCACAGAATTTTCCAGAAAGTATATTAGCCAGCAGTTCTCAAAGTTTGATCTGGGTGTTTCTGGAAGTTCCTGAGACCTTTAAGGAAGAGTTTAACTTCAGTTTTCTAAAATTTTACTTGTGTTTTTTCATGCTTATTGTCTTGTAAGCATACGGTGGGATTTTCCAGAGACTACCAGAAGTGTGATGACCTTCTTCTTTGATAGCTAATGGAATGTGTGCTTATATATTTTGGATTTTCTAATGTAGTAGACTTAGGGTATAAATATATAATATGTCAGTGATTAACTCAGTTCATTCTCAGTGATTTTACTCTGCTATCACTGGCTATCTACAGTTATACATTCCACTATCTCATTAGCTCTATGATCATCTAAAATATCATTATTTTGAAATTCCAGGGTAAACTATCGCATTTTATCAGAATTCAAAAGGCTAGTTTTAGAATTTCAAAATAATGTTTTATTTGTTCATTACATTGGTTAGAGAGCTTTATGGAAGATAAAAGCACTCTTATAGCAGTAGCAACAAGCTCTCTTAGTAATTTTTCACTATTATACACTTATAGTTTTTAAAAATGCCAATTTCACTTAACAGTGTTTTTAATGACATAGTAAAAACTTACCACCTTCATTAAATATTGACCCTTGAGTATTTACTTTTAATATTTTATATGACAAAATAGGAAGTATGCATAAAGCAATTCTGAAGTACAATGGTTGCCTCAAGTAAAGGTATTGTGTACTTGTTTGAGTAATGGGCTAACTGCATTTTTTTTTTTAATGGAATGGCGGACAGACCAATTATGGTTATTCAGACTTAGGTATTTGCCAGGCATTATCTCAAAATGAACAAAGTGAGCCCGTAACTTTAAGGAAAATAACTTCCAATATTTGTTGCCAGTGGTTAAAATTTGAGCTTTCTAGTAAAAAATAGAACTTTGACAAACTTGTAATTACCAGTGTGAGTTTGATAGCTTACAATACTTAAAAAACTTTACCTCTGAGCTCAGTGATGTTAACAAATGTGATCTATTGATAGTATTATGTCATGAAATATGTTCACATATAGAAGATCTACATAAATCATGGAACCGATATTTCCTGAATGATCCATACATAATGCTACAAAATTATATATGAGTAAAAGATTGATTCAGACTATATATAGGGTAATGGAATTTAAAAGACCAGAATCATTGACGTGGTTTCAGATTTCACATTGTAAATAATTGAAAAAACTACAACTTGTATTTTGGTGTAGTAGCAAATAAGAATATTTATAATTATCAAAAATGCTATTGTAATATTCCTACTTCAAACTCAGGCCTTTGTGAAGCTGGATTTTTTTCATCTACTTCAACTAAAACCACATATTGTAACTGATTGGATGCCAAAGCCAATGTGAGAATCTAATGTTTACTAAGTTAGTAAACTTTTATTGTCAAAGAATTTTGTAGAAATTTTATATAATATTCTTTACACTAACTTCCTGTTTTGTTTTATTTTGGAATGTTTATTATTCATGTGAATAAGTAGTGGTTCATTTTTATTTTATGTGTTAGAAATTGTTCTAGATATCAGTGTATAAAGAAAAAAAGAACATACATTTAACATGTAGTAAAGAAAATATATTGAAAGACATCTGACCTTATTCTTGTACCACTGATATGAACTTCATATAATATATATTGATTTCCTTCAGTATGCCAAGTACTTTATACACATAATTTCTAATTTTTACAAAAGTCTCTGTGAAGTATCCCCATTGCAAAGATGAGGAAATTGAGATCTAATGAGGTAAGTGATACACTCATGAGTATATGGCTACTTATTGACAAAGCCATAAATCAAACAGGTCTGTCAGTTTCAAAAGGGCAGATTGCTTCCAGTATATCAAACTTGCACTTTATAAGAAATGCTTAAGTGGAAGTTTGATGACCCAGTAGGCGAGATGCTATGTAAAGTTTTTATGAAGGCACCAGGTTAGTTCAGTCTGTTGAGCCCAACTCTTGATTTCAGCTCAGGTCATGATTCCAGGGTCATGGGATGGATTCCAGGGTCAATAGGCTTTTCAGTGAGTGTGGAACCTGCTTAAGATTCTTCTCTCCTTCTGCCCCTCTCCTGTGCTTGCCCTCTGTCTTTTTCTAAAAACATAATGAAATGAAATGAAATGAAATGAAATGAAATGAAATGAAATGAAATGAAATGAAAATAATTTTTATGTATCAGAGACGATTGGACTAATTAGCATTTGGGTATTATTCCAAACCAGAGATGTTATGATTCAATGATATTCTGTTGATATGGTGGTTAACTCAAGAAAGAGTTGCAGTTTGAGTCCAAAGCTAGTCTACTAGAAAACCAGGAGAAGCCAATGTTGCACATGAAGTCTAAAAGTAGCCTGCTAGGGAATTTTTTCTTGGTCAGAAGAGGTCAGTTTTTTGTTCTATTCAGGCTTTGACTGATTAGATGAAGCCCAACCACATTATGGAGAGCAGCCTGCTTTGTTCACCAGTTTAAATGTAAATCTCATCCAAAACATTTTCACAGAAACATTCAGAATAATGTCTGACCAAATATCTGGGGAAGATGGTCCAGGCAAATTGACACAAAATTAACCATCACAACCAGATTGGGTTTCACTAAATTTCTCTATTTTTTTTCCTGATTTTCATTTTATTGATTTTTTTTTCTTCTTATTATTACTTTTTCCTTCTTCTTGTTACAGATTTTCTGGTTTCTTAAGGTGCAAAAGGCAACTATTGATATTAAATCTTTCTTCTTTTATATTACTAACAGTTAAAATTATACATTTCCCTCTAAGAATTATTTGTATCCTATAAATTTTGATATATTATATTCTCATTTTCCTTCATTTCAAAATATGTTCTTATTTCTCTTGAAAATTCCTATTGGCCTTGCTGTAATTTCCAAATATTTGAGGATTTTGTTCATATCTTTCTGTGATTAATGAGTAGTCTGATTCCATTATGGCCAAAGAACAAACTTTGCATGACTTCAGCTCTTTAAATTATTAAGATCTTTTATGACCCAGGATATAGCCTATCTTGATGATGGTCCTGTGTGCATTTGAAGAGAATGTGGATTCTACTATCATTATATAAAAAGTTCTGTATATGTCAATAAGATCTAGTTGGTTGTTACTTTTTTTCAGGTCAACTATATCCATGCTAATTTTGTACCTACTTGTTTCATCAGTGAAGAGGAATGTTGAAGTCTCACTATAATTGTTAATTGGTCTATGTATCCTTTCAGTTCTATAAATTTTACTTTCTTTATTTTGAATCTCTGTTTTGAGGTACATATACAGTTGGACTTACATCTTGTTGGTGAATTAATGCTTTTAAAATTATGTGACACCTTTCTTAATTATGATAATTCTTATATCTGCTGAGATATAATTTGTTTGATATTACCATAGCTCTACCAGTTTTCTTTAGATTCATTATTTTTATTATTTTTTATTTTTTAAAATATTTATTTTTGAGATAGAGAGAGAGCAAGAGATCATGAGCAGGGGAGAGTCAGAGAGAGACGGAAAGAGAGAGAGAGTAAACCCAAAGAGATAATGCTGTCAGTGCAGAGCCTGATGAAGATATAGGGCTTCATCCCACTAACCATGAGATCATGACCTGAGCTAAAATCAAGAGTTGGACGCTTAAGCACCTGAGCCCCCCAGGCACCACTTGATTAAGTTTTTAATGAGAAATTTGTTTTCCTTTTCTCCGTTTTTTTTTTTTTTTTCATTTTAGCATTATATTTAAAGTGACCTTCTTGAGAAGTTTTGCATCCATATTCATCAGGGATTATTGGCCTGTAATTCTCCTTTTTAGTGTAGCCTTTGTCTGCTTTTGGAATCAAGGTAATGCTGCCTTCATAGAATGAGTTCAGAAGTTTTCCTTCCATTTCTATTTTTAGGGACAGTTTGAGAAGAATAGGTATTAACCCTTCTTTAAATGTCTGGTATAATTCTCCTGGGAAGCCATCTAGTCCAGGACTCTTGTTTCTCATGAGATTTTTGATTGCTGATTTAATTTTTGTGCTGGTTATGGCTCTGTTCAAACTTTCTACATCTTAACTGTTTCAGTTTTGGTAGTTTGTGAGTTTCTAGGGATTTGTCCATATCTTCCAGATTGCCCAGTTTGGAGGCATATAATTTTTTATAGTATACTCTTACAAGTTTGTTGTTTGTGCGGTTTTGGTTGTGATCTCTTCTCTTTCATTCGTTATTTTATCTTTTTGGGCCCTTTCTCTTCTCTTTTTGAAAACTCTAGTTAGGGGGTTATCAACTTTTTTAATTATTTCAAAGAGCCAGATCTTGCGACACTTGGGTAGCTAAGTCAGTTAAGCATCTGACTTCAGCTCAGATCATGATCTCATGGTTTGTGGGTTTGAACACATCAGGCTCTGTGCTGACAGCTCAGAGCCTGGAGCCTGCTTCAGATTCTGTGTCTCCCTTTCTCTCTGCCCTTCCCCCATTTGCAGTCTGCCTCTGTCTCTCTCAAAATAAACATTAAATTTTTTTTCAAAGAGTTAGCTCTTAGTTTGTTCATTTGTTCTACTGTTTTTGTTTTTGTTGTTGTTTGTTTCTATATCATTTATCTCTGCTCTAATCTTTATTATTTCTATTCTTCTGCTGGCTTTGGGCTTTATTTGCTATTCCATTTCTAGTTCTTTTACATCAAATATTAGGTCATGTATTTGGGACCTTTCTTGCTTCCTGAGATAAGCCTGAATGACAACATACTTCCCTCTTAGTACTGTCTTTGCTGCATCCCAAAGGTTTTGGACTTTTGTGTTTTCATTTTCATTTTCTTCCATGTATTTTTTAAATTTCTTCTTTAATTTTGTTGTTAACCCATTCATTCTTTAGTAGGATTTTCTGTAACTTCCACGTGTATGAGGGCTTTCCAAATATTTTCTTGTGGTTGACTTCAATTTTCATAGCATTGTGATTGGAAAATAAGCATGATATGGTCTCAAACTTTTGTACTAGTTGAGGGCTGATTTGTGACCCAGTATGTAGTCTATTCTGGAGAATGTTCCGTGTGCACCCGAGAAGAATGAGTATTCTGCTGCTTTAGGATAAAATGTTCTGAATATATCTGGTGAGTCCATCCAGTCCAATGTGTCATTCAAAGCCACTGTTTCCTTGTTGATTTTCTGCTTAGGTGATGTGTCCATTGCTATAAATGGTAAGTTAAAATCTCCTACTATTATTGTCTTATTATCAATGAGTTTGTTTATGTTTGTGATTAACTGATTATATATTTGAGTGCTTTTTTAAGTTGGAAACGTAAGTATTTACGTTGTTAGTCCTTGTTGGACACGCTCCTTAATTATGATATAATGCCCTTTTTCATCTCTTGTTACAGTCTTTGTTTTAAAGTTTGTTTTTGTTTTTATATTTTAAAATTTTATTTATTTTTGAGACAGAGACAGAGTGTGAGCAGGGGTAGGGAGCAGAGAGGGAGACACAGAATTCAAAACAGGCTCCAGGCTCTGATCTGTCAGCACAGAATCTGATGCGAGGCTTAAACCCATAAACCACAAGATCATGACCTGAGCCGAAGTCAGACGCTTAACCGACCGAGCCACCTGGGGTCCCCTACAGTCTTTGTTTTAAAACCTTGTTTGTCTGATATAAATACGGCTATTTTCTTTTGACCTCTATTAGCATGATAGATGATTTTCCATTCCCTCACTTTCAATATGCAGGTGTCTGTAGGTCTAAAGTGAGTCTCTTAGAGGCAGCATATAGATGGATATTGCTTTTTTTTTTAAATCCATTTTGACACCGCTGTGTCTTTTGATTGGAGCATTTAGTCCATTTATATTCAGAGTGATTATTAAAAGATATGAATTTAGTGCCAATGTGTTGCCTGTAGAGTTGGTGTTTCTGATGATAGTCTCTGGTCCTTTCTAATCTTTGTTTCTTTGCTGTTGTTGTTGTTTTCCCTCCAGTCAAAGATTACCCCATAAAATTTCTTGCAGGGCCGGTTTAATAGTCATGATTCTTTTAGTTTTGTTATTCAGGGATACACTTTATCTCTCCTTCTATTCTGAATGAGAGTCTTGCTGAATAAAGGATTCTTGGCTACATATTTTTCTCATTCAGCACATCGAATATTTCCTGCCACTCTGTTCTGGCCTACCATGTTTCTGTGGACAGATATATTGCAAACCTGATCTCTCTTCCTTGTAGATTAAGCACTAGCAAATCAAATTCAACAGTACATTAAAAGAATTGTTTACCATGATCAAGCAAGAATTTATTCCTGGCCCAAAGCCTGGTTCAATATTTGCAAATCAATCAATGTGACACACCACATTAATAAAAGAAAGGATAAGAATCATATGATCCTGTCAATAGATGCACAAAAAGCATCTGGCAAAATACAGCATTCATTCTTGACAAAACCCTCAACAAAGTAGGCATAGATGAAACATACCTCAACATCATAAAGACCATATATGGAAGGACAACTGCTAATATCATCATGAATGAGGAAAAATTGAGAGCCTTTCCCCTGTGGTCAGGAACAAGATAAGGATATCCACTGTCACCATTTTTATGTAACACAGTACTAGAAATCTTAGCCTCAGCAATCAGACAACAAAAGGAAATAAAAGGCATCCAAACTGGCAAGGAAAAAGTCAAACTTTAACTATTTGCAGATGTCATAATATTCCATGTAGAAAATCCAAAAGACTCTACCAAAAAGTGCTAGAACTAATACTTGAATTCAGCAAAGTCACAGGATATAAAATCAGCATGTAGAAATCAGTTGCATTTCTATACACCAATTTTGCAATTGCACCAAAAACAATAAGATACCTAGGAATGAACCCAACTAAAGAGGTAAAAGATTTATACTCTGAAAACTATAGAACACTTTGGAAAGAAATTGAAGAGGACACAAAGAAATGAAGAAGGATTTCATGCTCATGGATTGTCAAAATGAACATTGTTTAAATGTCTATACTACCCAAGGCAATCTACATTTAATGCAGTCTCTATCAGAATTTTTCACAGAGTTAGAACAAACAATACTAAAATTTGTACGGAAACACAAAAGATCCCAGATAGCCAAAGCAATCCTGAAAGAGAAAAACAAACTGGAGGCATCACAATTCTGTATTTCAAGCTATATTACAAAGCTGTAGTCATCAAGATATTATGTTATTGACACAAAAACAGACATGTAGGACCAGAATAGAGAACCCAGAAATGGACCTACAACTATATGGCCAAACAACATTTGACAAAGCAGGAAAGGATATCCAATGGGGGTGGGGAGGGCATGGGAAAAAGACAGTCTCTTCACAAATGGTGCTGGGGGAACTGGACAGTGACATGCAGTCACTGGATGGAATGAAGCTGGACCATTTTCTTACACTATACATAAAAATAAATTCAAAATGGATGAAAGACCTAAATATGAGATAGGAAACCATCAAAATCCTAGTGGAGAACACAGACAACAACCTGTTTGACCTTCACTCGAGCAATTTCTTACTAGACTCATTACTGAAGGCAAAGGAAACAAAAGCAAACATGAACTATTGGGACTTCATCAAGATAAAAAGCTTCTGCACAACAAAAGAAACAATCAACAAAACTATAAGTCAGCCTACAGAATAGGAGAAAATATTTGTAAGTGACATATTGGATAAAGGGTTAGTATCCAAAATCTATAAAGAACTCATCAAACTAAATACCCTAAAAACAAATAGTCCAGTTAAAAAATGAGCAAAAGACATGAATAGACACTTTTCTTTTCTTTTTTTTTTTTAATTTTTTTTTTTTAATGTTCTATTCATTTCCAGGAGAGAGAGAGAGACAGCATGAGCAGGGGAGGGTCAGAGAGAGAGGGAGTCACAGACTCTGAAACAGGCTCCAGGCTCTGAGCTGACAGCACCGAGCCCGACGCAGGGCTCGAACCCATGAACTGTGAGATCATAACCTAAGCGAAAGTCGGATGCCTAACCGACTAAGCCACCCAGGCACCCCAAACAGACACTTTTCTAAAGAAGATATTTGATGGCTAACAGACACATGATAAAATGCTCAACATCAGTCATCATTAGGGAACTACAAATCAAAACTATGAGATATCACCTCACATCTGTAAGAATGGCTAAAATTAACAACACCACAAGAAACAACAGTGGTTGACAAGGATGACAAGAAAGGAGAACGCTTTTGCACTGCTAGTGGGAATGCAAACTGGTGCAGCTACTCTGGAAAACAGTATAGAGCTTCCTCAGAAAACTAAAAATAGAACCACACTATGATCCAGCATTCACACTATTAGGTATTTACCCAAAGGATACAAAAATATAGACCTGAAGGAGTACAAACACTCCAAGTGAGTACCAACCCCCAAGGCATCTTGTTGATTGGTAGTAGGAGTGACTTATTCTGGTCTTCATATGCTGATTGTACCTTGTGAAGGATCCTATTGTAGGAACTTCTTTTGTGATTATGGGAGCAAATATTTGTGTTTCCTGCAAAACATTTTTTTTTTTAATACTTCCCCTTAAGCAAACAGGCTATTGTGAGCAAAAAGTTGCTCACAAAGAACTAACTTTGCCTTTGCTATGCTAAAAAACATTGTCTTGTATGCTAAAGATACCTTCCTTCCCCATAGAATAAACATCTAAATCACCTACCTCAATCACTATTGAAGTTATGCATCAGTCTTCTACAAATTTATGTTCTGGGAAATTCTTACATATCAAAGAAATTTGTCATCAGAAATCACTGTCTAAGGCAAATGCCATTTCTGTGCCATCCCCTAAACACTTAATTATAAAATACAGTTGAGCCCCAGTCAGAGCAGAGATGTCTGCCTGGTGATTAGAAAGATTCTCATGGCTTTCTCACTCTCGCCGACACTGTCCATCCTTCAGGATGTCCATCCTTCAGCAGGCCTCCAGCAATTGGTTCTATGTATCAAATTATTTTCTCTTATATTCTGAAAAATATACCTAACAAATCTGTTTGAAAATCATAACACACTTTGTTGAGTTTGCAATGTATATAGATACAATATATAAGACAACTACACAAAAGGGGAAGAGTAAAGAGTATCGTGCATGGTTTCTTAATTCTACCAAAAGTGATAAATACTAATTCTAAAGTGTCTCTTAACTTTTAAAGTTAATATGTTTATTATAAACCCTAAGGAACCCACTAAAAAATTTGAACATAAAATGTAGTTTGAAAAATAGAGAAATAAAAACACAATACTAAAAGGGATTCAAATAACTGGAAAGAAGACAGAAAATGGGAAACAAAGGAATAAAACCAAAGGCAAAATAAAAACAAATAATAAAATTCTAGACATAAATTCTAGCATATCAATAATTACATTAAATGTAAATGATCTAAATACACAAGTAAAAGAGGCTGTCTGATTGGATTAAGAAAAACAATATCCAATATAAATTGTTTAGAAGAAACCCACTTAATTATTTTCTTTTTTTTTTATTTTTTTTTAAATGTTTTTTTATTTATTTCTAGGAGAGAGAGAGACAGCGTGAGCAGGGGAGGGTCAGAGAGACAGGGAGTCACAGACTCTGAAACAGGCTCCAGGCTCTGAGCTGGCTGTCAGCACAGAGTCCGACGCGGGGTTTGAACCCACGAACCGCGAGATCATGACCTAAGCGAAAGTCGGACGCTTAACCGACTAAGCCACCCAGGCGCCCCTTAATTATTTTCTTTAAATTTTAGTTAGTCAACATACTGTGCAATATTGGTTTCAGAAGTAGCACTCAGTGGTTTATCATTTACATACAACACCCAGTTCTCATCACAAGTGCTCTCCTTAATACTCATCACCTATCTACCCATCTCCTACCCACCTGCCTCCATCAACCCTCAGTTTGTTCTCTATCATGAAGAGTATTCTGTGGTTTGTTTTACCCTCTCATTTCCCCCCCTCCACTTCTCATATGTTCATCTGTTTTGTTTCTCAACTTCCACATATGAGTGAAATCATATGGTATTTATCTTTCTCTGATAGAGTTATCTCGCTTGTTACATAACACATTCTTGTTACATCATGTTGTTGCAAATGGCAATATTTTATTATTTTGATAGTAGAGTATATCAGTATATAAGTATATCCATTCATGAGTCTATGGACATTTGGGCTGTTCTCTTCATAGTTTACTATTGTTGAAAATGCTCCTAATTATTGTGTTTAAGTGTGAACTTGTTTACTAAATTCTTCTTTATTTATGTCTACTCTTAAGGCCATCAGTTTTCAGTCATTATATTTTTCAGTATTAGGATTCTATTTGATCTTTTCTATAGTTTCCCCTATTCTTTCATTAAATCCCCCACCTTGCATTTTAATTATTTGAGCTTATTTATCACACTTATTTTATTGACTTGGTTTGAGAATATAATTACATATATCTCTGTCTTTTACTGAATGCCAGGCATTAAATATAAAAATTGTGATATTAGCTTGAAACTATGGATGGTTTTTTAACTTAAAAAAGGATTTAATTTTGTTTCTAGCATGCATCTAAGCTATAGAAAATAGGAATATAAGATCATCTTATTATTACAAAGGCCTGAGATAATTTGAAGCTGAGATTTAGTTCTTCCCCTTGCTGCCACACTTCTCCTATGACTAAACCTTTGGAGTTACAAATAGAAAGCCTATGTATATACCAGGGTCCTTCCTGCTTGGTGAATCTTAAAGTCCAGTTTTGGTTCTCCCAGTTCCTTGAATCATCCCCAAACTCTACATATCTTCTCAAAATCTCCAACAGTGCTGTTAGAATTAGTAAATTCCTTGACAGTAGTGCTAATTGCTACATAGTACTAAGTAGTTGTAATTGTCAAGCTTACCTCTTTGCTTTCTTTCCTCTTCTAAATTCTAGCCTCCAAAATTTTGTTTTTGATAAATTTTCAATGCCTTTAGGTTTTTTTATGCCTGATTTTCCCAAATGTATAGTTTTTATCAATACATTCTCTGAAATAACCTGGTTGACCACTACTAGATTTGGAACTCAATCTGAATTGTATACATTCACTCTGATGAATGAGGGCAGGGTGTGTGTGTGTGTGTGTGTGTGTGTGTGTGTAGAGAAATAGAAAGTAGGGAATAAGGGGATCAACTAAGACATTAATATAATAGTATGAAGGTATATGGAAAAGATAATGAGGATATAACATGAGGTCAGAATGGTAAGAATAAGGAAGATTTGAGAGATTTTAGAAACATTTAGGACATAATATTGGCATCCTAAGTGAAAGCCTGAGGTCTTTCCAGAGCATCTTCCCCTTTTTGGTTTCTGAACTCCTGATTGTTTGGATACTGGATGGTTGTGCTGTTAACTGAGATAATAAATACAAGAAAGGACCAATACTGGATAAGGAGTTGGGAAAAAAATAAATTCAACTTTGGACATACTGCATTTGGGTATTTTGAACACATATACATAATGGTAGGCGGAATTCTAAGGATTTTTCTCCCAAGATTCTTGTATCTTAATAATTCTATCAAACATTAATCTATATACTATTGTGAAGGTACTTTGCAGATATAATCAGTTAACATTAAAATATAGTGTTTAACCTGGATTAAACAAGTGGGTCCAACATAATCACATGGACTATTAAAATTAGAAGAGGAGGGCAGAAGTGTCAGTCAAAGAGATATAGCAGAAAGAGACATTAGATTGACTCCAAGTATAAGAAGGATTCTTGGTGCCATTGTTGGATCTGAGATATAGGTTCCCATATGCAAGGATTAGGGTGAAGTTTCTAGGATCTAAGGTCATCCCCTAGTTAACACCTAGCAAGGAGGAGAAACCTCAGTCCTACAACCACAAGGAATTTTATTCTGCCAACAATCTGAAGGAACTTAGAAGTAAAATCTTCCTCAGGAGTCTCCAGAAAGGAATGTATCCTACCAACCCCATAATTTTAGTTTTGCGAGACCAAGGGCAGAGGAACCATGTAAGATAATAAATAATTCTTGTTTTAAACTGATAAGTTTGCAAGAATTTGTTACAACAACTACATATATATATATATATATTTATACACACACACACATAAATACATTTCATACTTAGTAGCAGTACAATAAGAGGATGTAGTTATGTAGAGTAAGAGAAGTAGGTCAATAATATATACATGGGAAATAATAATGTTTAAAGGCTATTCAGCATAAGAAGATCCCAAAAAACTATAAGATGTGTTATGGAAGCCAAGAACAGAGAAAATCCTAAGCACAAACTAATGAACAGTAGTACAGCAATGTGAAATGCCATAGAAGAGAAAAATTATTAAATTATTGACAAGAACTGTTACTGTATAATACCTCATTTTCACTATATCATTTTGTGAATGGATACCTTTTTTCTTCTTGTAATAGTACCCTATTAGCTCACATACTGTCTTTCTCACTCATCAATAGTGTTAATAGAGTCCACCTCTAGGAAGCATAAAGATTCCATTTTAGTTAGAGTCCTCCAAGAAGTGTAGGCCAAAATAGAATTAGCCACACAAGCGATTTATTGGGAACAATTCCTGTAAAGATAAAAGGAGGTGAAGAAAGAATAGATAGACAGATTCTTCAGATTATAATACAGGTCTGAGTCCTGGAAAATGAGAGAGAGGAGGAAGAAGATTGCATATTAGAAACCGCAGGCTGCAATGCAGTTCTGAGAAAGTTTGTCAAAGGGGAGGTACAGAGTAAAGATTACCTAGCAGAGGAATCACATGTTGGTAGAAATGGTACAGCTATAGTACCTTAAGCAAGTTTAGTCATTAGCTTTGAGCAACTCAGGGTGAGTGTGGTTTGGAAATAACACTGTAATGGATTCAAATTTGTGGTAGCTGGAAGCTTGTTATTTTGTCAGTACGGATTTTTACAAGGGTGCTTCAAAATATTGCTGAAATGAATAGATTGCAATATATAATTTTGGGATCTATTTGAAATAGAGTGAATATTGTTCCACTTTATTAGATAGTTTATTATTAACTTTCCTAAACTTTTGATTATACTTGTTTCTATCCATGTCTTCTATTTTCAAAATTAGCTTAATACCTGCATTCTGTTTTCACATGATTGCAGGCATTGAGAAAGGTCCAAATGTATTTCCTTCTCTTTCCATCTATTGTCTGATACCTGAAATTACACAATCAGATTTGTGGTACAGTCTCTCACACTTCATGTTTTCTCTTTCCTCTCCTTGAAGTACCTTCCAATATTTTCTTCTCTGCTTATCTATCTTTCAAGGATCAGTTCAGACATTGTCATTTCCAGGGAGCACCCCCACATACCCTTTCTATGCCCCTATAGTACATCATATGTATATCCATCATCTGACTTATCCCACTGTACTGACATGACTCTGAGCTTCTAGAGTAGGGTGCTTTATCATTGTACTCCTTATAACTAGCACTTTGCATAGATCATAGTAATTATTCAGCAAATATTTGTTAAAGAAACACTTAAATTTCACTAAAATATATACAGCCACAGGTATGTTTAGCACTTTTATTTAGTCATTTTCACTACTTGTGATTAGAAGTAGGTTTTGAATGGGGTAGGAGGTGGTCTGGAGGCTAGTGATGGGGGCACTACTGCTGAACAAGGTTTTTAAAAAGGCCATTTCTGAGATCATAGAAAGTGTTCAGAATTGGAAGCCTGAGACTAAGTTACTTATTCAGACAAAACTCACAAGTTTTCAAAAAGCTGGCCCTGGGTTAGGCTTATTTTAATTTTAATATGTTACCTAAGCCCAAGTGGATTGGTTTGGTAAACAAAGTTATTTTCGGCCATTAGTAAAGGCAAATGGCATTCAAACATCTGCTTGAGGGGAAAAGGTGTTTTCTTGATTTCCTACAGATGTGACCTCAAGAATGGCATGTTAGTTAAATCCAGGAGCAAATAAATCAATACCAAATGTGAAGTGGCATTTAAAGATTTATCTCATTGCCAATTTTTCTTTTAGAGCTGGCTTGATTTCTTTCAGTAACAGACCTTCAGGGACTCTACCAATTTGCGTGGTTTCCTTCATCATTTCTCCCCTGGAACACTCATTGACCTTTTGAGAATATTCCCAACTCCTCTTGTTTCTATAGTCTCTGTCTTTAGGACTCTGTTCAGGTTGAATGAGAACTAGACTCAAGGAACAATGTACCTCTGTCTTTTATAATACTGAACTTAAACAGTCACTGGGATAATCATCATGTTTTACAAAATAATGATGGGAATTATGACATGCTAGAGATTTTATAAATATATGTACTCTGATAATTATGAATATGTACCTTTTTTTTCTTATAGTGAGTTAAAGATACTTAACTGTGGAAAACTTATCATAAAAAGGAAAAACAGAAAAGCTTTTTAAAAAAGTTTTTTAATGTTTTATTTATTTTTGAGAGAGAGAGAGAGAATGAACAGGGGAGGGGCAGAGAGAGAGGGAGACACAGAATCCTCGAAGCAGGCTCCAGGCTCAAACACAGCACTATGTGGGGCTCAAACCCGTGAACCATGAGATCATGACCTGAGCTGAAGTCAGAAGCTTAACTGACTGAGCCACCCAAGTTCCCCAGAAAAGCTTTCTTTAACATTTATAGACATCATTTCTCTGCTTAAAACTTTCCCATGACTTTGCATTGCCAGTAGAATAAATTGAAGTGTTGTCATGGTCTGTAAGACATGTGATTTGGTTGTAGTCTGATTTTATAAGTTCTCTTAGCATTTTCCCCTGGTTTCCTAGCTCCAGTAGACTTCCTTTTGATACTCACATATGTCTAGATATTTCTTGCCTTAAAAACCTTGCATATGATGAAGGTCCATCATATTTTTCCTGGTCTTCAAGTAGCTGCTTCCTTTTCTTTTGATCTCAACTCAAATGTCATCTTTTTCAAAAGGCCTGCTCTGATGATCACAGATAAGGTAGGACCCTCCCCACCCTGTATGTATTCGATTCTATTTTATTTACTCTAAAGCACTCTGAAATTACCTTAGTGTGTTGACTGCATGAGGGCATGAGCTTCATATGTTTGGTCATGAAGAAAGGGATACTTAGCTGCAGATATCAACAAGCTTATAGATGATCCTCTCACCTTCAAGTCTAGTTCTTTGAAAGTACAAAACCTAACTCTGATTGGGCTGTTTGGATCAAGTGACCACACCTGAGCCAAATATTGAGTCCAAGAGGATAGGATATAAATTAGTCAAATTGAGATTACATGCCACCTACATGAAAAGGGTAGGACAAGCCCAGAGAGTGATACTGAGAATGTAAACAGAGTTTTTTTTCCAAAGAAAATTGGGGTAATTTTCCTGAAAAATAGTATAAATAGGGACTAGGAAGTGAAAACAGTGGCTGCCCACTATAAGAAATAGAAATGATATGCTTTAAAGGGTAGGAAGGCATTCCTCAGTGTGGATGTATCCTAATTTAGTTCACTAGTTCCATCTGGATGGATATTTTAAGTTGTTTGCAAAATAATGATGTGATGAACATCATTGTATATGCATTTAATTATATCAGGATAATCCCTTACAATGAAATTGTTGGAAAATAAAAGGCATCAGAATTGGCAAAGAAGAAGTCAAACTCTCACTTTTCGCAGACGACGTGATACTCTACATAGAAAACCCGACAGACTCCACCAAAAGCCTACTAGAGCAGTTCCATGAATTCAGCAAAGTTGCAGGATACAAAATCAATGTACAGAAATCAGTTGCATTTTTATACACCAACAATGAAGCAACAGAAAGATAAATAAAAAAACTGATCCCATTCAAAATTGCACACNGAAAGAGCCTAAGTGTCCATCAACTGATGAATGGATCAAGAAGATGTGGTTTATCTATACGATGGAATACTACATAGCAATGAGAAAGAATGAAATCTGACCATGTGTAGCAACATGGATGGACCTTGAGGGTGTTAGGCTGAGCGAAATAAGTCAGGCAGAGAAGGACAGATACCATATGTTTGCACATATAGGAGGATTAGGAGGAACTTAACGAAGGACCATGAGGGAGAAGAAGGGGAAAAATAGTTGGGGAGAGAGAGGGAGGCAAACCATGAGAGACTCTTGAATGCTGAGAACAAACAGAAGGCAGATGGGGTAGGGGGAGAGTAAGGAGGGGTGATGGGTATGGAGGAGGGCACTTGTGGGGATGAACACTGGGTGTTATATGGAAATGAACTTGACAATATACTATTTAAAAAAATGAAGTTGCTGGATCCTGTCATATGTATTACAGGTTTGTTTTAGGAAAGTTCTTCTATGTGGGAACAGATTTTCTTGTGAAAACTTATTCCCCTTGTTAGAACAGTCCTGTTTAATAGAAGTATAGTATGAGCCACATATGTAATTGTCAATTTTCTAATAGCCATGTTAAAAAAATAAAAAGAAGTGAAATTAATTTTAAAAATGTAGTTTACTTAACCTAATATGTCAATAATGGTATCATTTCAACATGTAATTAACATAAAAAATTATTCATGAGATTTTTTTTCTCATGCTAAAGTCTTTGAAATCAAGTGTGAATTTTATACTCACAACACAACTAATGATCAGTGGATGTGCAATTAGTGACTATCTTATTGTAGAGTGCAGCTCTAGAGTATCCTAGTTCTAGTAAGCATATGGGGACTTTACACACCAAAGTATTTTCAGAAACTAGTTTCTGGGTGACTGTTTAAAGCTAGTGCTAAAGTGAACCTAGCGTAAATCACCCATTAATCAAAAGTCTCACTCTAAGTGATGGTTTGCAGATATATAGAGGACTTGGCAACATCTGAAACTTTTTGTGAGGACACAGGTATAGACACCAGGAGGAGGCTTGATAGAAGAGCTGAGTGAAGCCCAGAATAATGAAAATTTTGTTAGTGGGTATAGTGAGAAAGGGCACAAATCTGGGAAAACTTAACTAAGCTTCCCAGAGGAAAAGAATACTGAATCTGGTGAACTGTGGTTATCTGGTTATCACCAGACAGGTAAATTCCACTGTGATCAGAGAATTCATCAGACTTTGAGAGCCTGGGTGAAATATGCTTTTAGACTAAAGATGTTTTTTTTTTTTTTTACTCTGATATGAAAAAAAAAGTCTAATATATATTGAGTGCTTACTCAAGCTGTGTTCTGCATATCCACTTGTTCCTTACAACATGTGAATTAGGTACATAGTTACACCAAGATAAAAAAAAATTGAGACACAGAATAATTATTTTCACATCTAGCACCGGTAGAGTTAGATTTTAAACCTCGAACTTCTAACTCCAATGTCCATGTGCATTAACTTTGTTCTAATTTATTCTCACTGTACTAACCATGTTCATATAACAGCCTTTTGACTAATAATCTAATTTCTTACGCACACTGACTTAGCAAGTAGTACCCTGAAATTTTAAACATAAATATTCTAGTGACCAAAAGTTAAATTCCCTTTTGAAAATTAATATTTCATAATTTAACCTACGTGTTTATGTCCTATAAAATGGCCAATGATCAACTCTAGGCATGAAAAAAAATCTGAAGTTGAAACCCAAATCCTGAACCCTGGGGATTCCTTCAGACCCTACCTGAATAGACAGTCTTCCCCCCTCTTTTTGTTTCTCCATCTCATTTTTAAGATTTTTGTATACTTGTTTAGGGAAAGATTGTCTTGGGATAAATAAGAAAGTACTATTACCTTAATGTAACAGAAGAGTAGCATGGGACCGGAACAATAATTTAATTGTTCTTGATTGCTTGTGATATGCCGCTGAGCCTCAAAGAAGTACCTGGGGGAGTATGTGATAAAAATGTTGGGTGTCAGAGTGTGCATTATCTGATTCTGATTCCTAAATCTAGTGGCAGACACAATATTATGACAAAAAAGTTTTATAAAGTCAAAAGCCTGAGAATGCAAAGGTTTTTGTTTCTTTGCCGTTAGTGACTTTGAGGTTTCAATTAGAAATCTGTCTATTTAGGACAGATCTGACTTTAGAAACTCACAACTTTTCTCATTGGTTAAATAAATCACTTATATCCAAAAATATGTACTTCTTAACTGTTCACTTATGAAATTTAGGAGTCATCTGTTTTTTTAAAATGCATATTTACTTACTTTGAGAAAAAGAGAGCAGCGTGCAAGCAGGGAAGGGGCAGAGAGAGAATGCCAAGCAGGCTCAGAAGTCAGCACAGAGCCTGATACATCAGGCTTGATCTCACAAACTGAGATCAGGACAGGAGCCAAAGTTGGTAGCTTACCAGACTGAGCACCCTGGTGCCCCTAGGGTCTGTCTTTGTAGTGGAAGTGTTAAATCAGTTAAGGGAGCCATTAGGCTGAGATGGTTTTAATGCCTTCCCAGCCTAGTGAGCAAAACAAAAACCTAAGGGTATAAATGCCTCAAGGTTAAGAAATCTAAAGAAGATCAACCAGTCACAAACAGCCAACTATGCTTTGTCAAATAAATGAACTGCTTAAACTATGGCCTGATTTGGATTGATTTTTGCTCAAACTCTTAGAATTTTTAATATGCCTTGTTTTTCGTTTAACAGAATTATGGAGAGGGTCCATGAAATTATCTCACAAAGCACTTAAATAAGGCATCCTTAAAGATTTCCAGCATATTTTGTTCTGTTGTGGTACCAACCTTGGAGGAATACAAAGAAATAAACAAGTATTCCTCCTACTCATAAGCCAGGAAAGGAGCAGTGTTGTGCACAGTATTTACAAACAGCACACAAAATGATTATCAAATTCAGATAGTAGATAAGCACAAGGTTGAGCAAATAGTCTTAGGATTTAAAAGTTTAAATTGCAGAGAAAATGGCTCTTTCTTCCAATGAATTGTCTTCTTGAAATATTTGAAATATATTACCAAGTCCAACAGGCTTAGAGCATCTCAAAGGTGGTGCTCAGAGAAGGCAGATTCTGTCTTTTTTTCAACTTGCTTTGGTGGAATCCTAACAGCTTGGTAGGCAGGGATGTGGTAAAGCTACCTGAGGCAGGGACTGTGTTCCTCTAGTTTGTCACTGTATCTTGGGGGGTGTCAGGGACATATGCAAACGCTGCCAAATAAATGAGAGACTTATATTGCTGAGAAGTTTTCATCAGTGGTGGTTTGGCTACACAGCTGGCATTTAGACCTCTTGGTATGCTGCCATAGAGGAAATTTAACAGAGTTAAAGCAGATGACCTTACTGTCATCTTCAGTCTTTAGAGACTATGACTTTAAGACCTTTCAAAAGACTGGTAATTTGATGGGAATAATGGAGCAGAATGTCTAGTCCCTCAGTCTCAGGAGCCACCCTCAGATAGAATTTGGGGATCTGTTGATGAAGATAAACACATACAAGCTGGGACATAGGGTTTGTCTGATACAAGTTTAAGTTCAGAGCCTCCCAACAATTTTGCAAAAACCAAATTTTTTTTTATTATATGAGGCTCAGAAATAACCTCACTGAAGTGTTGGAGGACTTCTCTCAAGGCCTGAAAGCTCCATGGGAACCATTTGAGTCTGGGGGAGGCACATAGGAGAGTTAAACTTAATTGGCTCCTTTTTTTTTGGCTCCTCTGAGACCCTAGCTGTCTCAATATATATATGGAGGTAATGACACTTGCCACCTTGAATTCATTAGTATAATAGCTTTAATGATTTTATTTATTCCTATAAAGTTGCTATATAAATGCAAATGATCACCAAGAATGATAATTAACAGTCATAAGCTGCTAACCACTCATACCTAATGTCCATATGTCAGAGAATGAGAAATGTAGAGGTATTAAGAAAACTGTCCCTTCTTTGTGCTAAATATGGTGACAGGCATTTGAAAAAGCTGTGCCTTTCTCTGGTTCCATAGCCTGAGTATTTTTGCTGACTGAGGGAAATAACTGATAATAATTCATCTTTCAGAACTGTTAAATGCTAGGGTGGCAAGATGCTGCATTAAATATGGAGGGTGAGGGGGAGAAAGGGAGCAGGGAGTCTATTTCCAGGTGGGAAAACACAAAGTCCCCAAACCTTAAGTGCATTTAATAGAGAGAGATTTATCATGATTTGTACACTGTCAGCACTGTACACAAACAGCCTTACAAGATGAAAAAGTGCCAAAAGCAGGACCCAAGCATCTCAGGCTGAATGTAGCTCAGCCCCAAATGCATTGTTTTTTTCTGCCCTGACCAGATACTAGGTAGCACTCATTGACAATATTGATCATCTCCATGAAACCAACAATCTGATTGAATAACAAAAGCTTCAGGTCTCTTGATTCAGATTTAGAAAGAGAGGGAATTTTTGTTGCTACAAATGTACTTCTTTTGCCATTAAGTTCATTTGCCTATTCTGCTGTTACATTACAAAAAAAGATAAGTTAAATGCTGGATAAAGGTGTCCAGGCAGTCATTCCTATAACACGTTGATTCTGCCACTTTTTTTAAAGGATAAATTTCATATGGTTTGATTTTTTACAATGTAAACTGGATCACAGTTCTTGTTTTTCTTATTAACTGCTGTGCTGTATTCCTTTAATAATCCTGATACTGGTGTACACGTGGCCCAATCCTCTGCTTAACATAATAAATAGAGCATTAATTATGAATAAGGAATTTTTACCATTAGCTTAGCTCTTTATCTTCCTTGGTTTGCTTAGGACTGTTATTTTTACATTCTTTGGGCATTTCTTATTTACAGTCTCAATAAGATCTTAAATTCTTGCCTTACCTTTGTAACCCATTCGTATTTTATAGATTGCCTCTTTAATCTATTTCTTGATCCAAGATCAAGTGTTTCATTTGTTTATAGATAATTTACTTCTAATGGTTATTTGGGGTTTTCAAGCTTAAAATGCCAGTGGAAATGAGGAGTTCAGAAAAGAGACTCAAAGTACTTTGGGGTCTAAGACATTTAATTTTATCCCAGGGGGTTAACTTTCCCATGCAAGGTGAGAAGGTTGATAATACTTAAAAGACTGGTAAACTCATGAAATGACTTCTAAAGTCTAATGTAATTTACTTTTTAAAAAGAGGTTCAAAAGAGAATACATACAACCAGAGAATTAGTCCTGAACCTTCTTTTCCCTCTAGGCAAATAGGGAAGTTGGTGTGGAAAGCAGGAGAAATTCTCTACCTGCAGCCAGAGAATGGTAAATTTTAACAAATAAGTGGTAATATTTTCAAAACATGTTTTAAAGCAGTCCAACCTCAGTTACAGGATTAGAGTGATTTGAATCCTCAGCAAAATTTTAAGATTTCCAAATTTGTTTTTCTTTCCATTTTTTCATTCTGGTGTTACCTTTGCTTTACCTGTTTTAACTGTTCAAACCTCAGCTGGGAATGTAACACCTCATATGCCCTCTCTTCCCATAACCTTCAAAATTCCTTTCTTTGTAATGTGATTTCATCTAGGTTAAGAGAAAAATAATTGGAACCAACTCCCCTTTACCAGAGTATTTATGTACATAATAGAAAAAGAAATCTCATAAAAGTGGTAACATTTTATTAGTGGTATAATGGCTACTTTACTGGCTTTGCCCACTCTGATTGCCCACTCTGGAAAATGGAAGAACAGAGCCATTAGTTGAAGATTGCCAGAGGCCGGCTCTGGCAGGCCCAGGGGTCCCTGAAGGATGGACGGTGTTGGCGAGAGAGAGAGTGAGAGAGCCCCGAGATTCTTTCTGATCACCAGGCAGCCATCTCTGTCCTGTCGGTTTTGGTGTCTTTATTTTAAGGTTCAGCAACAACATGAAGTCAGAGAAAGGAATTTCTACAATGGGAGGCCTTTTGCGATAACAAGTTTTTGATATTCTGCAGAATTATCCCAGTCATAGTGAATTTACAACCAAGGAATTAACAGGATGCTCTTAGTGAAAAACAGGATAATATATAGGTTAAGTTGTATATAGATAAGCTAGGAGTCATTCTGTCTGGCTCTCAAGAGGATGAATGTTTCTGAACTGGTTTGTTTGTGGAAACCTATTTGATGCTGAATGTGTGAACAGCACGGGGGCCCTAAATATGTTAACATTTTGCTTTTAGGTATGTGTTAACTACTCTTATCTATCCTCATCCCAGCTGCTAGTAGGGAGGGTGTTTGTGGAATGTAGGCCTTGAGGAAGGGACTGTTATGCATCACCAATTAGTAAGTTATGTTTTGCCCTTATCTGTACCTTAACTCTAAATTAGGCTCTTTTGACATGGGACCAGGCTCAGTTGTAACTCTTGTGTTCTTAACCCCCTTTATTATCTAAGTGTTGGATCTGCAAGGCCCATAGGAAGAACCTTTTGACAATCATCCACAGAGCTTTCATCTAAAATCTCTTTTGTAAAGGCAGAATATGCTTTTCCTTATGAGGTATCTGTGTTCAGAATATTGGTCTGATATGGAATATTGTGAGGCCTGGTCAATACCAGCAGGCTCATTTCCAACATGAGCCAGTAGTAGCAGAAAGAGATACCAGGTTTTGTTTCTCATGGCAGGAGCTATACAAACACTGCCATTTCCTTGTTGTGACTGCCATCCAAAGAGGCTGGTGTGGCTCACAGCAGAAGGTATCTTTCACAGATGAAGGACATGGGAATTTGGTCCTAAAGCCAACATTTACCAATCCTAATATATATTGAACTATGTTCAGAGAAACTATGCTTTAAAGCAACTGAGACTGGGGTGCCTGGGTGGCTCAGTCAGTTGGGTGGCCGACTTCAGCTCAGGTCATGATCTCATGTTTCATGGGTTTGAGCCCCGCGTAGGGCTCTGTGCTGACAGCTAGCTCAGAGCCTAGAGCCTGTTTCAGATTCTGTGTCTCCCTTTCTCTCTGACCCTCCCTGTCTCATGCTCTCTCTCTCCCTCTCTCTTAGAAATGAAGAAAACATTAAAAAATTTAAAAAAATAAAGCAACTGAGACTATTAAATAATGCTTAAGAAGAACTTAGCATGGTTCTCAATTTTAGTTGTTCATCAGAATCGGCATTTCATACTGAGATTTTTTTTCATATAATTTCAGGGAGCTTATTTATCTACCCTTAAAGCCCATATATGAACAACATTACAATTCTTTTCTTTTTTTGTGTGTGTGTGTTTCAAGTTTTTATTTAAATTCTAGCTAGTTGGCATACAGTATAATATTGGTTTCAGGAGTAGAATTTAGTGATTCATCACTTAAAGATCCAGTGCTCATCACAAGTGCCCTCTCTAATACCCATCACCCACTTAGCTCATCCCTCATCTACCTCTCCTCCAGAAAACCCTCAGTTTGTTCTCTGTAGTTAAGAGTGTCTAATGGTTTCCTCTCTCTCTTTTTCCCCCTTCCCCTACATTTATCTGTTTTGTTTCTTAAATTCCACATGAGTAAAATCATATGGAATTTGTCTTTCTCTAACTGACTTGTTTCACTTAGGATAATATACTCTAGCTCCATCCACATTGTTGCAAATGGCAAGATTTCATTCTTGTTTATGGTTGAGTAATATTCATATATATATATACATATATATATACATATGTATATGTATGTGTGTATATATATATATATATATATACATATATCTATATGAGTTGCTGGATATTTGGTTCAGTGTTTCTGAAGTGATTACAATAACACAGCAACAACAGCAGCAACTGACAAAATGAAAATTACATTCTACTGAGACCAAAACCCATTGACCTTACCTAAAGTAAGCAATCAATATATATTAGCTGTTGTTATTAACATGGAAAAGAATTATCCAAATGATTTACTTTGAACTCCAGAAGCATTAAATGATCTATGAAGAAATGCTGTATGATCTCTTCCCTTCTTCAAAACTAAAAGGCACATTTGAAAAGTCCTTTGCTAAATAAATCTATTTCCCAGATTTTTGTGAATCTAGCCCTCTGTCTCTGAACATCTATTGACATTCTTTGAAAGTAGAATTTAGAAGAATATATTCTTAGTATATAGTTTCTAAAGGTTTGATTTAAGCAGGAGTACATAAAGCAAGCTACATGTAACATATAATTGTGTTCTGTATAATTTCCTTTTTTGTGAGGTACCTGGGGTGACTCAGTTGGTTAAGTGTCCAACTCTTAATTTCCACTCAAATCATTATGTCATGGTTCAAGAGATCAAGACCCATGTCAGGTTGTGTGCTGACAGCTTTGGATTCTCTCCCTTTCTCTCTCTGCCCCTCCTCTGCTTATCCATTCTCTCTCTCTCTTGCACACACATGTTCTTTCTAAATAAATAAATAAATAAAATAGATAAATAAACTTTAAAACGTCCTATTTTGCAATATTAAGTTATTGGTCCTCTTACCAGATCAATTGCAGCCCTATGGACTATCATGTAGTCATTTCTGACATTTCATCAGCATCTAGAACAGTACCTGGCACATACTAAGTAGGTTCAACAGAGGCTTTTTTGAATAAATTGGGTAAAACCAATCAATGCATTTAGGAAAATTATCTCTTATCTGGTCTAGAGTCTTTCTTTACTTATTATGTCATTGTCTGTTAAACTTTTCTTATGTCTCATCCTATTTGGAGGCAATAGAGGTTTATTTCAGTGGTGTTTTAGTAAATTCTAGCATACTTTAGTCTAGTGGTCAAGAGTATTGACTCCAGACTTGGACTCTATAGCTTCAGTGATTGTGATAACACAGGCACATTCTTGAACCTTTTTGTGACTTTTGCCTCAACTTTGAACAAAAACTAATGATTATTTTGCCCCACAGGGTATTCTTGGAGATTAATGGAAATAATACGTGTAAGGTACTTAACACAGTGCTTGCACTTATAAACACTTTGTGTTAAATTCAATCAGAAGTTTTACAGCAAAGCTACAGTCCTGGAGTCTTGGCTTCTATCCTTTTATCTTTACTAGTTGCTAGTACAGTATTGTGTACAGCAAAGCTACTCAGAGATGTGCTTCTGTCTATCCCTCACACACATGCTAACCTAGAAGCAACACCCCAAGCTAACACCTAACATAGGTGTTAGAAACATCAGTCCCAGGAGTTAATGGGACATTCTGAGTAGAAGAGTGCTAGTAAACACTTCTTCTTTTCAAAGCCTCATGTAATGTCCAAAAGATCTCTTAAAATTCTGTGCAAAAAGACTGAAGAGAATCTAGGATCCTCTTCAGATTTAAGAGTTATGAGTCACTGAATTCAACAAAATACTCTTTTTGATGTGGAAATGCAGTATAAAATAGTTAAATAACCAGGTATATAGCATAGGAATTGTAATAGTGTCTATATCTCTCTTCTATTGAGGAGGGGTAGTATAGGTAGAAATGGGGCTGTTCTAAGCTCACAATATGAAAAGGACTTTATAGGATGCTTTATTTTCTGTACTCCTTCATGTTTGTGGCAGAAAACAAAGGGTTAGTTCACAAGGCTATGGGCCAGAGAGCTTGGAGTATCCATAGGGAACAAGTTTCAGCATTCAGCACACAGATGAGAGAACCCAAACACAAGGTGTTAACACATGCAGGAAACCTAACATTTGGCAGAGGGCTTTGGAGAGAGCAAATCTTTTTAGCAACACTAATAATAATGCACAGTAAATGTTTGGATAAGAAAAGCTGGACATTTTGGAAATTTTGAGAAGGGAATTGTGGGCAAACAAAGTCACATGTAAAGCAGGAACCAGTTAGAATACAAATGGTTTAGTATGGTAGAAACATAATGTGGGGTGAGGTTTTCAAAACATTTTTATTGAGAAGGTGATTTTTAGATTGTTGCAGTTAACTCTCCCCAAACACTTAAACTAAACTTAAACTGCAGTTTTCGTCTGCTGGGTATTACATGAGGAGCTCTGGTCACTGCAGTGTAAAACTCTAACAAGCAAATGGATTCAAGTTGTTGGGGGGCACCTGGGTAGCTCAGTCAGTTGAGCCTCCAACTTCGGCTCAGGTCATGATCTGAGACTCATGGGTTCGAGCCCCACATCAGGCTCTGTGCTGACAGCTCGGAGCCTAGAAGCTGTCTTCGGATTCTGTGTCTCCCTCTGTCTCTGACCCTCCCCTGCTCACGCTGTCTCTCTCTCTCCCTCTCTCAAAAATAAATAAAACAAAAAAATTTAAAGTTGTAGGAGTGGTTTAAGTTTAGCTCAGTACCTGGTATAGTATAATACTTTAGCTTTGAGTTCAGACAAACTAGGTTCAAATTCCATCTCTGTGACTTGCTGACTGTGTGACCTTGAGCAGGTCAATCAATGTCTTTGAGCCTAAATTCTATTTTACAGAAAGTGGGGATAATAGTATCTTTCCCACAAGGTGGTTGTAATGAAATTGTGTATAGAAAATATATAACACTGTGTCTACCTTATAGTTAATGTTTGGTGAGAGCAGATGATGATTGTTGATAACAGCAATAACTGAACAGGCTTAGGAGGGAGTCTTAAGAGTTTTTAATGTCAGAAAATGGACAGAACAGACTGAAATTTAGATAAACAAACACATCTCAGTCCCTAGATTATGTTGTGGAAAAGGAGAACATCACACCTTCACAAGAGAGAATGTATAGGGATATATGTGACTGACCTTCTTATATACCTGAAACTTAGATGAATAAGGAAATATAATCAACATGGACCTTGCTCACTTACACATGCTTTGCTCTCATTAGTTGACCAGGTAATATTACAAGAATAACAATAAACTTAGTAAACTCTGACAAGCTTGATTCTAGAACTTTAGAATATCACAATATTTTCTTACTGGAGTGAGTGCAATAATGGAAAAATCATCTTATTGAGTTGTCCGTGATAGAAGAAATATATGCATACTTTAAAAATTAACTTTTTTGAAGTTTATTTTTGAGAGAGAGGGAGAGAGAGTGAGAGCACAAGTAGTGGGGGGGAGGGGTGACAGAGGGAGGGAGACAGAGAATCCCAAGAAGGCTGCATGGTGTCAACACAGAGCTCGATGCTGCAGGGCTCAAACTCACAAACCGTGAGATCATGATCTGAGCCGAAGTCAAGAATCTGACACTTAACTGACTGAGCCATCCAGGAACCCCTAAAGAGAATCACTTTTAAGAAAGCTGTTCCTCTTGCAGTGGTTTTTCACAGCTAAATGGGACTAGTCAGATCTTATACTAGGATGTGCCAGTGGTGTTAAAGGAACATGCCTGCTATTCTTCTAAATTTCCCCATGCTGTCCTTTGCGACTATACTTTCCACATAAATGTTATGTAAGGCTTTCCTTTTTCCTGAATTGTTAATTAAAACCATTTTTGAAATGGTGGAAAATTTTATCTATGCTACCATCATCCATGTCAATAAAATATTTTTCTACTGATCCTCTCATGCTCTAAAGCTAGGCTTCTTGCTATTCCATAATAGCCCCGACTCCTAAGGTGATTACATTTTATGCTGGCTCATGGCATAAACCTTCAAAACCACCAGCTGAGTTGTCATTGTAGTAGAACTGATTCCTTCATTGATGTACAGTGCTTGAGATGTCTTTGTTCTCCTGGCTTCCCACTGGTTATCAGATGACAGTTAAGAAGAAAAGAAAAGACCATAACTATCAGAGCAACACTGGGGTCTCTAATGATATTAGAGGTTACCTTCTCTTTAAGAGAGCATTTGTTATTTTAACATGATTGGATCATCCAAATATGTCACACTGGGCACTTCAGCTCAGCTACAGACTGGGGCTTTGGAAAGCTTTCTTCCTGATCCCAGAGTTCATCTCATTTTTGGCTGTAGGAAATCTATGCCTTGAGAAATTAGCTGTCTGGAACAATCTTTAATCTCTGTAGATGGCATTTTTTTTGCTGTTGTTGAAGTGCTGCCCAATTGTGAGGAAAAATATAATTTTCCTTATAATGCAGAGAAAGAAAGTTGTCTGTCATTTATTATTTTTTATTAATTTAATAAAATTTTTAATTTTTTTAAGAAAAGTGCTTAAGGCTGGCCTATTACTTTCAGAAAAGAGATAATACTTTTCACTTGGGCTGAGAAAACTTCAATTATTTTGCTTTCTTTTCTTCCAAACTGGAAAAAAAAAATTGACATACTGAGACATTCTTGGGGGAAAAAAATGTAGGGCATTTAGAATTGGCTTGCAGTCTGTAGATAGCCTATCAAAAGATTCAGAAATAAGCCTTGATTAACCAACTAACTTTCTTATTTTGAAAACTTCTCCGAATCTGTTATTATGTAAAACAAATAAACTCTGTATATGTGTATACTGTTCTTACAGAAATGGGAATCCGTTCTCCCCTCTACACTCACTTCTTCTCCATGGTGCAGTGGCTAGGTGACTGGATTAAATACTTTGTGTTTAAAATGTCTTTCCTAAATCTCAGCTAGAGGGTTTTAATCCTAATGGAATACATGCACAGATTTTACATACTTGTTTTGTGCAACAGCTACTTGGCAAAGGGAGTTGGAATGCAGATGTAACCTTTAACAAGGAAAACTCAAGACAAACCATGTCAAATTGTATTGAAATAGATGGAAGCTGAGATCACCATTGAGAAAATGTATAGACTATAATTCAAATGGCCAAGGTAGACTGTTTAAAACAAAAGTCAATCTAATAACAACAACAACAAAAAAGTCAAAAACTATTTTACTTGTCAGTAAACATTTAAATTCTCCAATCCATCTCCTCAAACAGTTTCATGTCATACTACTCAGCCCTATTATCCCAGACTTAGGGGCTCCAGTCACAGTTCATAGCTAATCCATTCCTTCTGTGTTACTAGCAGTTAAGTCTTTTTGTGCAGAAGTCACTAACGACAGTGGAAAACACTCTGCTTTCTTACAAGTAGACCCTGAAGGCTATGGCTTCCTCAGATATATCGGGCTGCTATACTGATCTGACTAGTCATAGTGGGAGAAGTGTCCAGCTTATTCCTGTGATCAATCTCACCAACAGTGCAAAGACCCCATGGCTAGAATTGTCATAACTTCTGCCTTGTAACCAAAGCTGCCCAGAGCTAGTGGGTACATGGACTCTGATGGATAGTTGTGGGTAGAAGAGTAGGGAGCCAGCATGTGGGTATTTCAGAATAACAGCCCTAGCTGAAGATAGAGCATAGTAAGACATAAGATAAAGTGAGCTTGAAGAAAGGATCTCCAATAAGAAAAGACTTCCCTTGAGTCTCCTACTTCCCCTGAGATCAGATGCCTGTGTTCAACCATATGCTTTGTTAATCTGCCCTGTGTATCTCATGTAAATAATTGTCATTTACTGAATACTGACCTGTGTACCAGGAACTACATACATTAACTTTAAGTTCATTCTCAGCTATTAGTATTATATCCTTTCTGTTTTACAGATGAAGAAAATGAGGCTCTAAGAGATTAAGTAACATGCCCCAATTCAGTTAGTACATATGTATTAGGATTCAAACCCAGGTATATTCAATTCCTGTGCTTTTAACTACAATTCACAGTTGCCTCATTTTCTCTCCATGTTTTGCTAGTCTCTTTCCTACTCTGAAAAGTCTCAGGTTTGGTTGTCAAGGTACTATCTGAGAGCAGGATTCTCCCTGGAGCATCCTTATCTGTACTGGTGGCTCATCATGACAAGAACACCCACTGGACTGGTGCTCATTGCTTGACCACAAGGTTCCAATGCAAATGCTGGGTGAAACACAGTTAAAACAAGTAACTTTTGGCAAACAAAATAGCATCAACTATGTGACACTGACGGACTTCAAATTATTCCCATGCAAAAAGTCTAATGAAAAAACAGAGCCATAGAAATCAACCTTTCTTTCCTTCTTTCTTTCCTTCCTTCTTTCCTTCCTTCCTTCTTTCTTTCTTTCTTTCTTTCTTTCTTTCTTTCTTTCTTTCTTTCTTTCTTTCTTTTCTTCCTTCCTTCCTTCCTTCCCTCCCTTCTCTTATTTATTAAAAAACCATTTATTAAACCATTTATTAAAAAACCATTAAACAACACTAGTAATAATCATAAACACCTCATTGTATTAAAAGCGAGGAATGAATGAAATGATTCATATAATACATTCATTTCAGAACTTGGCACATGGAAGAATCAGTAGATAATACTGTGACAGAAATTGTTGACTGTGTATTTGATCTTCTCCTTCTTTGCTGACAAACTTCATCTGAGTGGAATAGCAATATGCCTAGAAAAGTGCGTACGTTCCTGCTTCTTGAGCTAGAGGTGCAGTTCTGGTCAATTTATTGTAGGTGGAAGTCTTCTGAAAGTTTCTGAAAAAGGTTTCACTTTCCCATTCAAAGGGAGCATATATACCTAATATCACCCCTTCCTCAGTTTCTCTTCCTCAAATGTGAATCTCATATCAGGAGCCAGAGCCAAAATATGTGATGGAAGCAGCAAGCGAAGGACAATTTCAAGAGAATTGCAGTCCAAATATCATCACCCTAACTAAACTGACACCTAACTAAACATATGGGCAACAGGTGCCCATATGCAGCTTTCTTTCTATGTGAGAAAAATTCACCCTATTTCATCATTTTTATACTGAGTCCGCAACAGGTCTTCTGTTATTTGTGCGGGTGAAAACATTCCTAATAGGGTTATCTATTATCATTTTTACTATTTTACTTAAAGCCATGCATTATTTTATTTAATTTCTGAAAAAATTCAGGAAGGTGAGTATTGAGTATTGTTATGCTGCTCTTTTTTTTTTTCCACTTGGGACTCAAAATTAACTGGAGCTTATGAATAAAATAATATTTTTGTATTAAAAATACTAGTGATAATAATATAATGAATTAAAATAATAAAGTAGTAATGTAATTATTGGCTGACAAATTTTTGAGCACTTATTCTATGCTGTTTGCATTATATTTGTTTAATCCTCACAACTCTGTGCAGGAGATGCTGTTTATCACTTCAGTTTTACAGATGAGAAAGGTGAGGCAAAGAAGTATTAAATAACATGCTGAGGTTCAGCTTCAGGTTTTAGATCTTTCTGAAACCAAGCTGATGTGCCTAATAACCTAACTAACCCTGTCTCCCTTCCTGCAGTTCCAAAATGCTTTCTCTTTCTTCCAAGTCTTTGTGCATACTATTCCTTATGGCTAGAACAGTTTTCTTTCTACTATATTTTCTTGGCTAAATCTCATTTATGTTTTACATCTCAGCTTAAATATGTCTTCTCCTTGGCCTTCCCTCACACTCTCTTCCCTGTGTGATTCCATCTTCTTTTGTGTTACTCCTATCATAGCACTAGTCCACTCTTTGGCATGTTCTATCATTTATCCTGCTAACCCATCAGACTGTTGTCTTGCTGAATGCTGGCTCTATGCCTTGTTCATCAACATTTTCCTAGAACTTGGCTTATAGCAAACAGTGAATAAAAGGTATCAGAGATGACTGACCTTTTGTCTTAGTTTGATACATGAGGGGAGTGATGGTGTCTGGGGAGAATGGAACAAAAGCAGGTTTGGGGAAAGGGAGGGATAATGGGCTCAGTTCTAGAGTACCCATCAGGACTTGCATGCAGGTTGGTTCATGTAGTGACAGTGAAATCATGCTTGCTATTTTAGCACTTATGCTATCAGCCCTAGGAGGGCTACTTAGTCCATGGCCAAAAAAAGAAAAAAAAAATGCTCTGAAAAGGTGGCAGTGTGTGTCTCTGGAAGGCAAGCCTAGACTTGTGGTGGGAGTTAAAGAAATGCAGAATTACAAAAAAGAGTCCCTCCCACGGATGTCTAAAAATGATGTTCCTAGCAGCTTTAGGTATCACAGTTGTGCAGGCAGAAAAAAAAAGTATTTGATTAACTCACTGGCATTATCTCTGAGGTGTGGGTGTCTTGGAAATCTGCATGCACAATATTCCTTTCAGATAGGCTATTGGGCATTGTTCTACATATGCTATATTGCTTCTTTTCAGCTCACTTTGTACATGGCTGAAGTTATATACTCTAGAAATTGCCCTTCCCAAAGTTAAGACAGTTATGGTTATTATGTGGCTAGCATTTAAAAACAAGATGAGATTTAAAGTTGACTTGAAATAGAATTTCTGAATAAATCACAATCACATACCCCACCTCACCCCTTCATTCTTTGTACATTGTTTTCTTCTGAAAGTCTTCAGATAGTTCTTTTGCAGCTGTATTTTTCCTTCTGTATTTGAGTATATGGTTCATTTAGGTGGCAGAGTTAGTCATAATGTGATTTTGAAGTCTGCAGGGTTCACATACAGAAGGATCTCAGAAATAATGGGATGACGATATAGTTTACTCAGTATCCTCCCTGTTCTGCCCTCTCCTCACTCCTGAGTCAGAAATATTCTTTAATTGAGGGATTCTCATGGTTAGAGGAGAGCTTTCTGCCTAACATTTAAAAAGAAGCCCAGACAAGAGACCCAAGTTCCCAAATGTCTATGTAATCCTGTGATCATACCAGAGTCCATTGATTTGTTAGTGATTCAGTTTCTCTGTCTGATTTAGAAAAAAATATATATAATTGATATTTTTAGTTCACAGGAATATCTAATAGGTTTATTTCTTTGTCAAATTTCAATCAACTGGTAGTGGGCACCAGGAGCAATTTGTTGATAATGACTCTGAAACTGATTGGTTAGTAGAAAACTATGCTCTAATCCAGGGGTTAGCATTCTTTTTTTTCCTGTATAGGGCCAAATAGTAAATATTTTAGGCTTTTTAGACCATGTGATCTTTGTTGCCATATCCTAGCTCTGTTATTGCAGTACAAATGCAGTCAAGACAATATATAAATAAATGGCTGTGGCTCTGTTCTAATAAAACTTTATTTATATAAACAGGTGATAGGGTTTGGACCACTTCAGGGCCATAGTTTGCTGACTCTTGTGATTAGCAATGTCTTTAATGGATAGAAGGAGATTGATGACACAGATGCCATTCATTTCCCATACCTCATATAGACAGTTACAGCATCCAAACCTTTTTACTTTAAAGTCTCATGGTTTCCTCCCAACAAACACATGAGGCAGCTTGGCAGCAGGTATTTTTAGGATAGTGGTATATTCTGGCTAAGAGCAGAAGCTTCTTAGCTTCTGCTAAGAGGAAAGCAATGTTAGGATTCAGCTCTATACTTATAAGCCATATGAACTTGGACAGACTATTATCCTCATAACACCCCAGTCACTTAATCTGTTTATAGAGCATAATACTAGTATCTACCTCAAGTATAAAGGGCCCTTCAATAGATGCTCATGAGAAATTATTATCTTCCCTGTTCCTGTCTATAAACTGGGACTAACCTCATGGTATATATGTATATTAAATGAGGTAGTATGTGTAAAGCTTATAGCAGAATGCCTTGTACATAGTAATGCTTAATAAATGTTAACTAGTATTCATGTTTTCATTTTACCAATAAAGGAAATTTAAAATGGTCAAATAGTTCTGCCAAAGCTCTAAAGTGAATAATAGCAGAAGTTGGATTCAAACCTAGTTCTTTGGACACCAGAGATTATACTATGCCCATTAAAAATGAGCAAACCTGTATTAAAACTTTCTGAAAAAGAACAAAGTAAAATTCAAATAGTAATATTTTTCATTAGAAGTGGTGAGATATAGAAAAACCCTAACTTTCCATTACTTTGACTGACTGGTTTTTAATCATATTTTTTTTTCTGTAAAATTCCTTAATTTGAGATGTATTTTCTTTATATACCATCAAGGAGGCAACTTGTCTCTGGGAATAAAACACTGGCTTTAGGACTGTTAGGGAGGGAAGATTTTGCATTGCCCTTTTCTACTAGATGTGTTTCATCCTTTATGAAACAGTCTTCATTGCCCTAAATGCCCGGTTTCATTCCATATTGGTACCATAATCTTGACCTCATCTAGTGGAGAAGGTGGTGGATATATAAACTAAAGTTGGAGGAGGCTAGAGACCCTGATTCATGTGCCTATGTAGCTCAGAAAGATGATTTGGTAGTTATATTAATTCCCTACCATAACCCCCTAACCCCCTTCTCTGTCTGCTATGGAGAGCAGCAGAGCAGTGGAGGGCTTTGGACAGGAGACAGAATTTGGAAAGTGATGAAGAGTAAAGAGAAACTCAGCAAGAGCAGAAGGGGAAAGGTATTACGGGCAGAGAGCTCAGTCTAAACAATGAGTTGACTGGAAAGGGGAGAGGGATCTTAAAGAGAACTGCCAGAAAGCTTTTGAGACTGTTGCCTGGTAACCAGCTAGCACAGTTTGGTGGCTGTAGCTGAATCATTCAAGTAACTCCCAGTTGCCCAATTTCTTTCTCCACCCCCATAAGGGTGAATACTTAGAGTGGAATCTAATTCTAAATCAGCAGCTGATCCAGACATCAGTGATGAGTAGTAAATTATATCAGGGACATCTCTTTTTAAGTCATGGGGTAAGTTCTTGCCTCCTCTTCTAGGAACACACAGAGACTCCTTTACCCATACTTAAACTGGCCCTGGGATTAAGCAAGCTGTGATTGATTTTACTGAAACTCACTTTGTAAATAATGTTTCCATGAATAATACCTAACTTTAGAAGAAGAAATCAAACTTAAAACAGAAGAGGATAGGAGGAAAAGGCCCAGAGGAAGGTGCATTTTTTTTCATTTATTAAAAAAAAAAAAAAAAAAGTACTTGTAAAAGATGGCACTTCCAGCACTGGCAGGCAAAGGAGAAAGAAAGTTGTCAAGATCCCATGTGTTTTCTTGATGATACTTCTCCTCCCTCAGTCCCTCAGTGAATTAACTGGTAAAATATCGAGCTGTTCTGGAGATAACAACCACATGGTAACTTACAGCGGATGTACACTGATGCCGTGATTGTGTCTATTTGATTCTAGCCCAGAGGTACTAACACTCACCTGTAGAGAAGGGCAGAGATTTCTGGTCATGATTCACAAGAGGGGTGGCCAGAAGAAGAGGGGCATATCAGGATGGACATCTCAGGCCTTGTGTGCTCTTGCAAGCCCAGGGAATGGGTGGTAGTTGTCTCCCCCCATCTGCCTCCATTTGCTTTTCACTTCTCTCCTCCTCTTTTTCTTTCCACCCCCACAAACACATGCACACATTGGAGAAAGAGGCTATTTCTGGCTTGCTAGCAAAGACAGAAATCACACCCAGACACAAAAAAAGCTAGGCAAGGATATTGCTGGCGGAGCAGAGCACATTTTTGTATAGCTGAGGACCCCTCAGAAGAAGAGACCTGTAGGTGCAATTTGGTATTCCCATATGATTGACTTGTTTTACTTTAATGGTTAAAACTCTTTTGAATTTCTGTCATTAGCAGCTCACATTGGAGTTTCTGAAAGAACAGAGTGATTCCCTCAAACAAAATTCTTTTTCTACAATCCACTTGAATGTTTAATATGGATTTCTTCAACTTCCTAGAAGAATGGCCTTATCTAGCTAATACCTGGGGGGGTCTGGTCATGTTCCATTCTTTTTTAGTTCAAATATTGGGGAGGAAATGAGTCACTTGATTAAGGGGTTGATACCACCTACTCATGCAAATTACGTGTGTGGACGTGGGCAGGAAAAAGAAGTATGCCATAGGGTGGGCAATGTACCTTCCTGTGCTTGAGTTTTCCTTTTGCAGATCATAGCTCCCAGCATTTTGATCCCTAAGCTATTGGGTCTGCAGTCAGCATTGTAGAGAAATGGCACGTATGTGTATGTGTGTATGTGTGTGTTTATGTGCATATGTGTGTGTGCTCATGCCAAAACTCTGGTTCATCACAAAATGTCAAACTATTATATTTATGTGATTCTTATTGTCTCTGTGGAAGAGACTGTTTGAATGCCAAATCAGACTGCCAGGTACAAATTATGGTAATAATAATAATAATAATAATGATTATTTATTATTTGTTTTGTGCTTGGCAGTGTTGTAGGTGCATCTCCTCATTTAATCTTCCCAATATTCCATGAGTAGATATTTATAACTTCTACTATAATAATCTCAGGGAGGTTAAATAAGTAAATTCAACCTCAAATGTGCTTATCTCTAAAATTTGTGCTGTTTTACAGCTTCCCTGCTCTTATTTTAGAATTGCACTGTGAAACCCACTCTCTTTTAAAAAAAATTCCTATGAAATATAAGAATATTTTATTTATAGTGTATGGCAAAGCCAGAAATTTAAAATGCTTCAATATCTATGCTACTCACTTGAGCATATAATTTTATAGTTTCACAATTTGTTCTGTGATTTTTTTTTAATTTTAATTTTTTGGTTGTTGTTGTTGTTTAATGAAGACCAGTCCTTGAGAAAAGGTTGTTTTTAATGCTTTTTTAAAATGTAATCTCCTCTGGGCCTAACATAAGATAAAAAATCCAAGTATAGCAAAGGCAAGGAAATAGACAAGACATCCTGTGTGTCCCCCTCCAATGTTTATAGCAGTGCTATTGACAATAGCCAGAGTATGGAAAGCCCAAATGCCCATAAACTGATGAACGGTTAAAGAAGATGTGGTGTATATATACACCAATATATAAATGGAATATATACATTCCAATATATAATGGAATATTACTTAGCAATCAAAAAGAATGAAATCTTGCCATGTACAGCAATGTGAATGGAACCAGAGTGGATTATGCTAAGCAAAATTAACCAGAGAAAGACAAATATCATATAACTTCACTCAGATGTGGAATTTAAGATACAAAACAGATGAACATAAGGGAAGGGGAGCAAAAATAATATAAAAATAATATAAAATATGGAGAGGGACAAACCAGAAAATACTATTAAATACAGATAATAAACTGAGAGTTCCTGGAGGGGTTTTGGGTGGGGGGATGGGGTAAATGGGGCAAGGGATATTAAGGGGGACACTTGTTGGGATGAGCACTGAGTGTTATATGTAGGAGATGAATCACTAGATTCTACTCCTGAAATCATTATTGTACTATATGCTAAATAACTTGTATGTAAATTTTAAAAAATTAAATAAAATGAATATAAATAAAAATAAAAGGAAACAGGGGCAAAATGTGGGTGCCCAACACAGGGCGAGATATTTTCACATGGTTTCTATGGGATCACATTTTATGTGAGCATTAGATTCTAAAGTCAGCACACATGGTGATTATTTGTTAGTCTTTTCCCCAGAATCAAGTGTCCTTTCTAACACAACCCCACATTTCCCAGCCATGTGGAATTTGAATGAGACTAGTCCAGAGTAGGCTCTGACTGAATCATATTAATCATAGTGAATCCCATCTCCTTGGCTATAGTTATTGATTCAGGGATGTCACATGACCCAAGTGAAAACAAACAACATGCGATTCCTGGGCTTTAATTTGAACTCAAGAAAAGCCAGATTCTTCTTTCCATAGCTTTAAGAGCCTTTGAAGACCAAGAAGGAAGGATCTTTATATGAACCAGCCAACAAAAAGTTTGGACATTTTTTTCATAGCTCTGAAAATGCAGAGCTATGAAATGGTAAGAAAGACCTGTGTCTCAGGAATATTATTTAAGCCCAAAGTCACCCAGGACTAGGAATCAATAGATTTTCTTATTGTTTAAAGAGTTTAAGTTGATGTTTCTTGATTCTCCAGGAAAGGTTAAAAAAAACCACACTAATTTTATTACATTATACATAGTAAGACCACTATAGTTTTTGTTGTTGTTGTTGTTGTTGTTCATTATGATGAAAACAATTTGCTATTTCCTCATTTGTACACGTGATAAGGTGACTGACTTTTATTTAAAGGCTGTGTTTGGAAACATGTACTTCTTTAAATTAGAATAATAGCTTATACAGTGGGATGCTCAAAATGTGTATGGCAAGTGGAAACTGAGTTTATCCCAGGAAAAAGGAAATTCTTGTGTTTGCTCTAGAATATTTGCTTATTGAGTGGATGTCAAGTAACATCACTGTCTTAGTTCAGGTTTCTATAAGGGAACACCATAGACTGGGTAGCTTGAGCAACAAACATATTTCTCACAGTTCTAGAAATGGAGAAGTCTGATATCAGGGTGCCACTGTGGTCAGGTTCTGGTGAGGGCCCTCTTCCAGGTTTCCTCACATGGTGGCAAAAGAAACAGCTCAGATCTCTTTATCCCTTTAAGGGCTGTAATCTCACTGTAGGGGCTCCATCCCCCTGCCCTCATCCAAACCTAATTACCTCCCAAAGACCTCACCTCCACATACAATCACATTGGGGATTAAGACTTCAACTTCAACATATGAATTTAGCTTGGCAGGGGGAGCAGGGGACAAACTTTGCATTCATAGAAATTATCTGCATAATTTCAAGTTACTTCCCCCCTGACTCTGCCAAGCATGTGTATTTGAAATTGGACATGAATAATAAGTATATCTAGAATATGACTCAATGGAATTATCTAACTTTATCTTCACAGTATCACTTTAAGGAAAGAGTCAGTATTTCAATATTCTATATGTGAGGACCCTGAGGCTCAATAAAACTTTAGAGCTTTCTTTCAGCATTATAAAGACAGTAACTAAAGCCAGGATTTATAGACAGGACTATGAGACACAAACTATATGACACAGGAGATCAATAAATTCTTTTTTTATTGATTGAAAATCTTATTGGACTTCAGTTTAATGAAAGCTATAAGTATGGTAGCAAATTGCTACCACTCAGAAATCAATAAGCCTGTTTAATGATGCGATATTTAGAAGTCTTAGCCTATCCCCTTGACTAAGTTTTTTTTTTTCCCCACTGTGCTTTAGTTTTAGAATCTTGGCTATGTCTAAATTACAGAGTACATGAGGATAATGTAATGGCATGTCTCTCAAGTAGTTTTGTTTGGCTAAAGCCTGATAATTTCTTATAAAGCAAGGAAGACACATAATGCAATATGTCAGAACATAGTTACTGGAATTAGGGAAGAATATTATAATTACTTTCTGAAAGAAAAAAAGACTAGAAATAGAAGGCATTTCATCATTAACATAAAAAAAATTGAAGTGGTCTTTTGCTCCATCCAGAAATGTTATAGATGATATGAGCAGAATACATTTGAGGCTTATGAGACCAAATATTTTTTACCCCCAAGATTGTACATTTTCTTTTGAGTATGAGAATAAATAGTGGGGAAAAAAGCCAAGCTCTGATTCCATCTCTTGGAGCCTTACCCTCAGTAGAATTTCTTTTCATACTTTGTTAGAAGCTAGAATGTTAAAAGGAACTAACATTTATTAAGGGCCTATACTGTACCAGTCTCTTTTAGATGGTGACATTATTTAAATTAATCACTTCAACATCTCTTTGAGATAGACTCTCATTTTAGAGACAAACAAAAATTTGGAAATTTTAAGAATTTTGCCAAAATTAATGCAACACATTAGAAAACCTAAGTCTCCAAATTCACGAAATTCCAAAGCAGAATCTACTAGACCACATGTGTTTGCAAGTCTCCCAGTTATCAGAAGTGATCTTCACATAGATGTCTAAAGCTTTCTTTCAATCTAAACTTTGATGGTGAGAGGGTTTTCAATTTGTTTTTTAAAGGCTGGAGAAATTAGTTCTTTGTACCTTCCTTTGAACTTCTTGCCTAGACTTGTACTTTATTCTTTTTATTACCTGAATTTGTATAACTTTATAGACTATTGAATGGCAATATGTATTGAAGGAGGATGGGAAATGAAAGCATTTTGAGGTAGTATAGTATCAGGTGGACCTGGGTCTCTTTTCTGGCTCTTATTACTTCTCATTTTGGTGCCTTGAAAGGTTACCCAACCACTATGGACCCTTCTTTTTGTTTGCTCTATAAAATGGAGATAATGACCTTTCATAAGATTGTTAATAACTAAGTAGAATATATAAATCATCTTCCATAGTTTTATTTCCTCCATGCCCAACCTCCAGTAGTATAAAAGAGTAGGAATCAAGTAGTCATTAGACAAACACTCTGATTAACCAGTATGTTCCAGCAGATGTACTAGATCTAGTACAGCAGATCCTGTACTAGATCACCATCTTAGTGGAGGGTCATTCAGTATTCTGTTGTCCCTTAATGCTTTCAGCAGTTTATTGGCTTCATTTTCTTGTAGTGATTCTCCCTCTTGACTACACGCCAGAATAGTTGATAGAGTTTTAAAAAAAACCTGTCTACCTAAGGTTGATTCTGACTCTGAATTATAGAGATTGCAGTTTAGTAGGCCTAGAGGTTAGAGGAGAAGCCCAGTAATGTATACCCTTGATAAGCTCCATGGGGACTTCTGCTACACATGTCAAGTTGTGAATTACTACAGTTTGGGCCACATGCTCTATAAAGGCAATGTAGACAACTCTTTAAACAGATGAGAAGGCTGCATTCCCAGAAGGTCAATATGCTGAGCCCTTCGTAATTCCCATAGCTTTTTTTCTTAAAGCAAGTAGTCTCTAAACTATCTGCATCAGTAATACTGGTGTTCCTGTGGTAAGTGCAGCTGCCTAGACCCAAAGCGGGATCATAGTCCTTGTTTTGAGGGACCCATGAATCTGTATTTAACAAGTTTCCGAAGTGATTCCTCTGTGCACTGATGTTTAAGAATCATTGCCCAAGACATCAGACCAGAGATATGTTGAACAAAGATCTGAGAACAAGGCAGAGACCTGAAGGGGTTCCTTTGAGAACAGATTATGCTGACTTATTTAAACACAATGTTTTTTGACTTGTGAATTGAATCTGTGCTGCTTTCTTCAGTTAATTGACTTTATTATACATTAGCTTTGACCTAGTCTCCTCTCTTCTCTTTTTTCCTTAAATCCACTATGGACTTTCAAGTATGCCAAGGTCTTGAAGAAAACCAAGCTCACTTTAGACCCACTTCAAAATAAAAATTTAAATTTTAGCTTTCTCCCTTGAAAATCTGACTTACTTAATATAGGTTTTATATAGAGTAGAGGCAAAATAATAGGTATTCTTTAAATTCCTTGACTTTGTATCACTTTGATGAAAGTCTATAGAGTTGAGTTTATGTTGCATTTGAGTGAATCCAATAAAGAAGGATGAGATATCACTTGTTTTTAGAAGTCATAAGGGAAACTACTTGGCAAAGCATATAATTCAATGTCCTAGTTTTTGACAGCCTATCTAGGAAAATGTCATACTGTAATGCTAGAGAAATTGCCAATCTCCTACAAAGAAAAGCAAAGTGGTTTTGTTTTGTTTTTGTAACCAAGGATTTTTAGTGTGTACTTGGATATGAAGACTTGAAAACATTTGGATCTTCTGTAGAAATGCCTGAGCTATGCTTACTCCCTATATGTCTGAATAAATCAAATGTAGTTTTTGCTAAAATTGTTTTAATTTTGTTCCTAACTAATCATGAGTTCTACTGAGATTTGGTCAGGTGGACAGGGCTTGGAAATAAAATGACAACAGTGATATTAGAGGTATTTTTTTATTACTTTTTTAATATATCCTGGTTAAAAGAAATTAAGCCTCAGCAAATTTAACCGCCCTTTCAGTAAAGTCATTAGCTCTCCGAAAACATGGGAAAACATAAAATTGTTGCTATTTAATACGTGCTATAATATGTGCATGTATTAAACTTCTGGTCTTTAGTATTCTGTGGTTTATTAATTTAAGTTTTGGCAACCATTCTGTGGAATTCTCTCCTTTTTAGTGTTAGGAAGAAAGGATCAGGAAGAAAAACAATTATCCTATAATTTTATTAATTGTTTCAATACAGTTAGTCCTTGTACAATCTTTAGATTCTGTTTTCATCAAAGGGTAAGAAATAGTAACTCATTGAGGGCAGAGTATCTTGCCCAATATATATCTGAATTATGTCCTTTTTTTTAAAATGTGTTTTATTATTTTTGAGAGAGAGATAGAGACAGTGTGAACAGGGGAGGGTCAGAGAGAGAGGGAGATGTAGAATCCTTCATCAAACTGCCTTTTACTTCCCCAGCTCATTTCCTGTCACTAATCATCTTACACTGAATATTTGAGCAACACTAAACTGTTTAAATTTTCTAGATAAACCATGCTGGAAGGAAATAAGGGACATGTGGTTTACTAGAGACTAGGAACTAGGATTGTCCTGCACGAGCTAGAACCTTAGTATAGGCTGCCAGGTGGGACCTGAGGCCACACAGATGCTGTTCCTTGGGAGCTTGAACCAGAGAAAGCATAGCTGCTGCTGGAAATGACAACACAGAGTGAGATAAATGTAAATATCCTGGTTGTTCTCTCTCTTCCTGCCCTCCATTCTCCCACCATTGGGTCCCATTGCCCAAACCAATTACATGTCAACTGGCAAGGGCACCTGGGAAATATAGTCCCCTGAGATACAAAGCTTGAGCAGAGAGGATATAGGGACTAGATCTTAAAGCAAACATATACATGAGTTTTACAACCTGTCTTAAGTTGAGCTTACCCAGAAGTAAAACAAGTAAAACAAAGTAAAACAAAGTCCTCTAAAACAAGGACTTGAATTCAAGTAGTTTATTTGAGAGGTGAATCTAAGATACATAGGAACAGAAGTGGGAAAATGATATATAGAAGGTCAGGATGCTGATGTAAGGAGCATTATTAAGCCGGTTATCATTTTGGGCAGCTGAAGGTCAATAATGTCGGGAACCATTGAGAAGCTGCATGGAAGTGAGGAAGCTGGGATATGTATGTGCCAACTCTTTTCCGTTAATGGTTGAGAATGGCTCTAGGTGGGAATGGACCATTATCTTGGTGGTATTTCCAGCCTGCCCTGAGCATAGGCTGAACATGCTTAGAGAAAGCTGATCAAAGAAAGTGCACAGGCAGAGAGAGAATCACAGGTGGTTGCAGGGAGAACTTGTCAGCAGGTTAAGTAACAGTAAGTGTCAAGGGGCAATGACAGCACTGCTACATTCCCAAGACTGAATTAGGTGCTTCTTTTCTGTGTATCTTTTGTACATTCTTCATGAATCTATCCCTGTGTTTATGTATCTTCTTCTATTTTCAACTTTTGCTCTTTAAACTAGAGGTTATTTTTTATTCTCCATCTAGTCCCGACCAATCAGCCAAAGAAGTCCTTAACTTAAATACAGTATTAAATGTTTCTTAACCTAATCAGAACAAACCCCTCCCTTTCTGTCACAAATAATTTGAAGTATCTCATTTACTGTGCTGAAATTTAAACAATATAACCTGCCTATACATAGTTAAAAAAATCAGTATTGTGTCCTAAATCTGAAAAAAGAAAATAAGAAAGAGTAGAATAATATGCATATCATTATGTAAAGGATAAGGCATGAGTATACTAGAAGGCATAATAAGTGGTTAGATACTTGCACTTGTGAAAAAAAATACATTTAGGTTTAAGAAATAAAGAACACATTCATCTGTATATTATTTACTTTTNATGAAACAACTGAAAATGTAGAATGACACAGAAGTGTTGTATTGGCAACTTACATTTCATAAGATTGTTGTAACTTATGACACGATTTTCCAAAGGGGTAAACAAATCTTGGTAGATTTACTAAGAAAGTAATTTTTTTGTTGATTAACATAATGGCATTTCTGAAAGATTCTATGTAATTAAAACAGCAAATATGCATATATGTATTTATATGCAAAACAGAGTTAGAATCTAGGCTCAGATAATATAGTGAGATTATTTATCTTCAAGAATCTCCCACAGGGTATTTGATAGTTACTGGATATGAGACAGTTTTCTAACTGTGCAGGACAGTCCTATACATTGCAGTATGTATGGCATCCCTGGTTATCCCTACACCCTAAATTCCAAGAGGACCCCATAACCATTGTGACAAACAAAAAATAATCTCAAATTTCTAAAACACACCATTGAAAATGGGAGTGCTCCTTTGAGAACTACTTTGTTAAGTGTTTGTTGAATGCATCTGTTTCTCAAGTAAATAGGACCTGAATGTTGAATTAGCTATGGATAGCTGAACAGGAGGTTGAAATTAGTAGGAAAAATAAAGTGTAAATTCACCAGTATATCAAAATAGTTTCCTGACTATAAAGATGATTAATGGCTGCTTTGGAAATATATGTTTAAACATCTGGATATTTGTTGGGATATTTTAAACTGTCCTCCAGAAGAAATTATAATGGACTTTGCTTTTTTAGTTCAGCATTTTGTTTTGTTTGTTTGTTTGTTTGTTTTAATGTTTTATTTATTTCTAGGAGAGAGAGAGAGAGAGAGACAGCGTGAGCAGGGGAGGGTCAGAGAGAGAGGGAGTCACAGACTGAAACAGGCTTCAGGCTCTGAGCTGGCAGTCAGCACAGAGCCCGACGCGGGGCCCGAACCCACGAACCGCGAGATCATGACCTAAGCGAAAGTCGGACGCTTAACCGACTAAGCCACCCAGGCGCCCCTTTAGTTCAGCATTTTGATAATAGCTTGGAAAAATATATAGGAGCCATGCTTATCAGATTTGGAGAAAACACAAAGTTGGAAGGGATGTTTATATGATGGTGGATACCCATGGTTAAAAAAAATGAGTTAACACAATTATAATAATATTCCAAGTCAAGTTTCAGAATATGATTGCATTACTATGGAATGAAGGTATAGGCTCACTTATACACATTAGTTCATTACTATTTTACTAAGTACAGTGACACTGGTTTCACCTGTATCCATGTAATCTTTAAAGACAATAGATGTTTAATATTCAAAGGAAGCAAGGTTGTAACCCCACTATATTAGATTTGTTTATGGTAATGCATTTAATTCTGAGTGGTGGTCTTTATGAAGATCATTGACCAAACTGAGAGCTTTTAGAAAAGACAAAGATAATGAAAAATCTAAAAACTCCTCCATTTGAAGAATGATGGACAGAATTGGGGATGTTAAGAGTGGAGAAGAAAAATATTTAAAGAAGACATAGTGAATTAAGACTCAAAGAGATTAAGTAATTTGTCCAAGGTAACAACATTAATATTGTCTGTAGGTTAATTCATTAAATGTGCATTGTCAAGTGATGGACTATGCATCATTTACAGTGTTTATAATAAGCATATGCATTGATTATGGTAATACAAACTGCCAGATAAACAACTTTCAAATTCTAGTAGCCTACTGATTCAATCACTTAAGATTATGTTATATCTGCACATCTAATGGTCCAGTTTTCATCCTCTTAGGTTATGTACTTTCTTTCATGTGGTGATTTAGAACTCAAGTTTCTTCATTCTTGTGGTTCCTCTCTTCTTCGGGAACTTAGTATCTTCCACATGTATCCAGCTGACAGGGAAAGGGGAGTGTGTGTAGTATAATATAAATGCTCTTTAAAAATTGCTTGGGTGATGACAGAAAACATATTCCATTAGCCAGAGCTCACATGACCAAGCAAGCAAGGGAGGTATTTGGAGGAGGGGGAGCAAGGAGTCAGGAGGAAGCTGAGAAATACAGGCCTCAGTCAGGGCAGCTATCTTCCAAAGATTCCTGGCTATGAAAAAGAGAGAATGGATTTGTTGGTGGTTGACTAACCTTTTCAGTCACAACCAGCAAGATGAATTTTCCTTCCCTCATTTTATAGTTGACACCAAGGCTCATAAGGATTCAAGAAATTTTCCCAAGTTCTCACAACTTTTAAGTGCTGAACTTTTGTCTAATTTTAAAGTTTAGTTATGTTCTTACACCATACCAAACCATCTCTAGTAAGAGACAATCCTTCCTAATATTACATGTTTCTGTCTTCTTAAAAAATTTTTATAATGTTTTTTCATTTTTGAGAGAGAGAGAGGGCACAAGTGGGGTAGAGGCATAGAGAGAGGGAGACACAGAATCTGAAGCAGGTTCCAGTCTCTGAGCTGTAAACATAGAGCCGGATGCAGGGCTTGAACTTGCAAACCATGAGATCATGACCTGAGCTGAAGCCAGACGCTTAACTGACTGAGCCACCCAGGTGCCCCTACACATTGGTGTCTTTCTCAAATTAATTTAATCTTCTAATTTCTACTGTTTTTTACTCAGGTTATGATCTCATGTTTCATGGGATTGAGTCCTGCATTGGGCTTCTCACTGACAGCATGGAGCCTGCTTTGGTTTCTCTTTGCCCCTCTGCTCATGCACATTCTCTCTCTCTCTCTCTTTCTCTCTCTCAATAAATAATTAAACATTAAAAAAAAAAAAAGAGTTACATCTCCTTTCTAGACAAATTCCTTTTCTCTTAGTCCCATTGAGCCATGCCACCAATCATCTTTCTCCTGGGAGTGGTTAAAACACACATGTCCACAACACACATACATCCACTCATACACACACAGAAGCCCTTTTTCTGACCTTTTCTAACTTACACATTTTTCTCCTTAGGGGGATTAGACTGCTTCTGCTCCACTCTCTGGTATTTAAATAAATCTGCATAAGATACTGAAGTCACTTATCTTCCGGGCTTTGCTCAGTCTCCTTAGCAACCTCCTTAGCAACAGACTTTAAAAAGAAATCTCAAAAAAGTTGTACAGGATCATATCTTTACAGTTATACTAAAAATTGGGGAAAAAAAGTAAAACAAAACCTCTCATCACAAATTACACTGACTTCCCTCCTCTTGGTTCATTAAATAACCCTCAGACCTTCTGAAAGGATTCTGTTCCTGACCATATTGTCTATTTTCCTCATTGCTGTCAGAACCCTCTTTAAACACAAACAAGTATGTATTGTTTTCCTACTAAAATCTTTCTTTCTAATGGATTCTATTCTCATTCTGATACACAATGATGTAAATTTTGATCAGGGCCTACAAAGCCTTAAAATTACAAAGTCCCCCATCTCCAGAACTTTGCTCTCTCATGCTCCTCCGTGCTCCAGCTGTCCTGTCTTGTTACTCCATCTGCCAAGCTCATTACTTCTTCTAGACCTTTACATTTGCTATTTTCTCTGCTTGCACTACTCTGAGATTTTTACATGATTTGTACCTTCTCATACTCACTGACTACCTTACTTAATCTGCATTACTTTTTAATAGAATCTGACACTATCTGAAAATACAATATTTATGCATTTATTTTGCAGATAATTTCCATGAGAGGGAGGACTTTGTCTTCTTCACTACTTGATCAGTGTTTGTTCAGTGCCCCCCATGTATCAAGCTTTCTTGAATAATTTGTTTATTTGTTGTTTGAGAGTTGACAAAATGATGTTTACAGAGAACAAGTCCTGGTACCCACAGCCATCCTGGAAGTAAATGCTTATGTATTCAGACATTTCACTCTAGATTTAGGTTAAAAGCAGGATTGGGATTTGGTCAGGGAGGCAAAGCTGACCATAATTAGTCTGCAGAAGTGAGAAAGGCATTGTCTGTGTCATTTTGCTCCCTGTACTCATCTAGACTTCAATATCATGCATTAAACATGTTTGTTTTAACTTTGGGCCAAGTTCAGCATACTGGAGTTTGAGGGAAATTCATCTTTCAGACAGGTGGTTTCCAAGATTATAAAATTGAGCATAGGTGATAAAAGGAATTTGCTTAAGAAAGAGGAGAAGGATGCTTTAGTATTTCTTACATTCATCTCTCCTTTCCTTTCCCAGAAATGATGCTTGATAAAGAACTTTGGCTAAGCGGGTGCTTTATGGATGATGCAGAGGAAATAAATGTGGTGTATAAGTTAATCAAAAATTTCTTCTGCATTGACTTTTTCTAGCTGTTTAATTAGCTATTCAAGAGCAGCACTCCTGTACATGACTAAAAATAGGCCAAAGCTTGGTCAGGGGAAAAAAAAAGTATAGCAATGTGTTTTTTTCTATATTTTAATAGTGGTTCAGATTTTCACATTAGTTTCATGAAACAGATAGGTTTGCATATTCTTTTATTTTAAAATTGTGCACCTATAATAGAAAATACATGCCCGGGGGTTTACTCATTTTAAAGGAATAGTATTACATTACTTTTGCATAGAACTTTGTAATTTGCAAAGCACTTTAATATAAATAGTCCAACTTTTCCTCCTTGGATACAAATAGGTGATATTAATGTTAAAAATGTATTGTGGTGGCATCTTGTTCCCATTTACACATAAACTGGCAGCCCCTCCCAACTTGGTATTTCTGGGATTCTCAAGGAGATGTTTGGCCTTGTCTCACAATATTGTGTATCAGTTATTGCTATCATAAGATGTCCATTGTTTTCTTTCTTATCTGTACTGGATTATTTTGTCAATATTCTCTATTTTATTATTGTTATGTTTAGTTTGTTTATTTTGAGAGAGACAGAGACAAGATAAGTGAGGGAGAGGCAGAGAGAGAAAGAGAGAGAGAGAGAGAGAATCCCAAACAGGCTCCGTGCAGTCTGCACAGAGCCTGATATGGTGCTTGAATCCATGAACCATGAGGTCATGAGCTGAGCCAAAAACAAGCGTTAGGACATTTAATCACCCAAGCAGCCCAATATTCTTTACTTTAAAAATGCTTGCTAGTGCCTCTGTTTACCATGAAAATGCTGATATCCTTGCTGACACTTGTGATGCTAGAAAAGGGGTGTTGTGATCTCCATAGAAGTGGAAAAAATGTTTTGTTTTAACCTAGTATGCTACATTTTCCTCCTTTCTGCATCCACCTACTGGGATACTTATGCCAAGTACATAGATTCTTTGAGGAGACCCTCCGTTCAGTCATAAGATATGTTCAGATTAACCCCATTGCTGTGTTTGATTTAGGCTCAGATGAGAGTCTGCTATATATTACTCATTTAGGTTTCCATGACAATTCTATGAGGTAGTCAGGACAAGGCAATATTGGTTCCATTTTACATATTAGAAATAAAATACAAGAAAGTTGGTTCATTTTTTAAATTTAAAAAATAATTATAAATAATTATCAGATTAAATTAGACAGTGAGATCTTCTGTTTATTTTAACTCAGATCTTTTTTGGTATTTCTTCATCCAATATCTCCCTTTTTTAGCTTGTCACTTTTTTTTTCTGCTTTATTGAGGTATAATTGACAACAAGGACATTCTAATTGCCTATAAATGGAAAAAGCTATCCAGAAAGGGATGAATTTCATGTGAATGGAGGTTTGGAAGCAGAGACTGGCAGGTACATTGGAGTGATGAAATACCAGATGGAGAATATGAGCCAGATAATCTCTAAAATCCTTTTCCAATCCTTTTGTGGTCAGTAATCACACAGCTAACATCCAAACCAAACAAACAACAATGTGGCTCTGCTCACAGAAAGGGAGGAGTCTGGGCTTTTAGTAATAGAAGGATGAAAGCAAAACGGTTGATGAAATCTGAGAGTAAAGCAGAAGAAAAGCAGAGGGAGATTTTCAATTTGGGCAAGAGCAGGGTCTGGTGAAAGAGTTCAAGGGCAGAAATGTGCTGACCTGACCTAAGTTATTTTCATGGCTCTAGTTTCAAAAGAGGACAGAGGAAATTGTCGGTGGGTGGGAGCTGATTGGGAGCAAAGTGTTGAGTTCAAAAGCATTTGGGTTCCGCAGAGGAATCTCAGAACCCTATTTGGCATCTCCTATTTGTTTTTTTCTTCCTAGTCAAATCTAACAGCAACCCCTAATAGACACCAGCCTGGTAGGACAGAACTAACTGTCTGGTACAAAAGAGCCAATCAGGGGATGGGACTTGAGTATATTATGCTACGTGAAATAAGTCAGTCAGAGAAAGATAAATATCATAGGATTTCAGTCATATATGGGATTTAAGATACAAAATGGATGAACATGGGGGAAAGGAGGCAAAAATAAGATAAAAACAGAGAAGAAGACAAACCATAAGAGACTCTTAAATACAGAGAACAAACTAAGGGTTGCTGGTGAAGTATTCGGTAGGAAATGGACTAAATGGGCAATGGGCATTAAGGAGGACATTTGTTGGGATGAACATTGGGTGTTATACGTGAGTGATGAACCACTACAGTCTATTCCTGAAATCATAAAAAAAGAAATAGAAGGGGAAAAGAAGCCAATGAGGGGTACCCAGTCTCACAGGAAAGAAGGAAGATTAATGACAATTCTGAGACATCCAGAAATCTTCTCTTCTTTGCATTGATTTTTTTCCTTAAGTAGCTTATTGTCAAGTTGGTTTCCATACAACACCCAGTGCTCATCCCAACAAGTGCCCTCCTCCATGCCTATCACCCCCCTTCAACTCTCCCCCACCCCCATCAGCCCTCAGTTTGTTCTCAGCATTCAAGAGACTCTCATGGTTTTCCTCCCTCTCTTTCCCCAACTATTTTTCCCCTTCTTCTCCTGCATCATCCTCCGTTAGCTTCCTCCTAATCCACCTATATGTGCAAACATATGGTATTTGTCCTCCTCTGCCTGACTTATTTCACTCATACTAACAACCCCTAGTTCCATCCATGTTGCTACAAATGGCCAGATTTCATTCTTTCTCATTGCCATGTAGAATTCCATTGTATAAATATACCACATCGTCTTGATCCATTCATCAGTTTGAGTAGATAGGACTCAAAAATTTTTGAAACAAAGAATTGTGAACTGAGCACTGACACAGCCCCTGGTATCTGTTACTCTGTTACTTTCTCTCTATATCTGATTGGTCTTTATCCATACTTTACTGTTCATTCAACTTACTAAAGGTTTTTTAGCATCTGAGTTTTCTGTGCACTTGTTCTCCCTGAGATAGTGGGGCTCATTGCCTTATATATGAGTTGGTGGGGAGGAGGGGCTTGGTCATTTATCATCTTATTCCCGAAATGATCTCTGTTTCTTAGCTTTGACCCATGGACTGTAAACACTTTTACTGCTAAATTCTGGAACTGTTAGGATATGATTCTGTCTGGTAACCCATGCAGGTGGCTTTACATCATTTATTTCAGCCTTAGAAGCTAAGCACGATAATACAAAACACCCTTATGAATGATGTGATATTTAATTTTTAATGGTATATCCTTTTTTCTCACAAAAGAAAAGTAGTTCATACAGCTTTAATAATCTTGTTAAGGCTCATATCCTAAAAGAAAATCAGTTTTTCTTTTTTATATATATTTTTAATCTTTATTGATGTTTGAGAGAAAGAAAGAGAAAGAGAGAGAGAATGCTGAGGAGAAGAGAGAGGGAAACACAGAATCTGAAGCAGGCACCAGTCTCTGAGCTGTCAGCACAGAGCCTGATGCGGGGCTCAAACTCACAAACCTGATCATGATCATGACCTGAGCCGAAGTCAGAAGCTTAACCAACTGAGTTACCCAGGCACCCCTCAGTTTTTCTTTTCAGATGGGTAAATTTAGAGACGTTAAATGTTTTTTCTCCTCATAACAACACAATAACAGAGTTGGGAATATAACTCTGAAACCTTGATTCCCAGCTCCCTGTTTTCATCAATAAAACACAGTCAACACCCTGTTCTCTTGCTCTGATTGCTGTATTTGCATGCCCCAATTCTCCCATTAAATCTAAATTGTATTTGTATTTAAATCTAAATTGTATTTAGCATCTGCAGCAGAAGGCTTTTATTTTTAAATTATTTCTAAGAGCTCTGAGGAGAGGTTACTGGAATTCTGTTTTGAGAGCACAGGTTAAAAGTTAAGGCAAAGGTTAAAGGACTAACCACAGGTCACACAGACTGCTATTGCCAGTGTAGAGAATAAATTATTGGCTATCATTTCCTCTATATTTGTGTATAGAATTTTTCATAGTAAAGTATTTAAAATGACACCAAAAATGACATAGTATAAAGAAAACCAGGTATCTATTTGCCTACTCTTTAACGTGAAGAGCTAATTATCTTTTACCTAATTCTTACCTTTTTCAAACCCCATGTAGCTCCTGGCAATAGTCTCATATGCATGCAAGTAATGACTATAGTGTATCAAAGAACTTCAAAAAAATTAGTAAAGATTTGAGCTTACATTTTGTCTTAGTATAGATGTGCTAACTATTGACATCAGTATACTCAGTTCTTGAGTACACATGAGATCACTAGTTGTTAACATGGAAGACACTGGATAAGACTGAAATGAAAACATGATCGTGTGAAATTACCCACTAATTCAGAATATTAGTATGTTGCTAGGAAACTGAAACTAATGCCAACAATTCAGAAATGTCTGTTCCAGAGCCGACAATGGGTAAGGAATAAGTTAAAGCTCAGAATTTAATCCCAAAAGGTAAATAAGACTATAGGTTTCACTAAGTCTTGGTAAATGGAACTTTCAATTAGAATAGAGCAATGAAATGGCAGAATTTGTACAAAATGTAGAAGGAAAAATGGGGAAAATATTTTACATGAGCATATATCTTATGCAAGAAGATATAATATTTTCAGAAATTTAAGCACGAGAATGACACAATTAATTTTCATATTCTTAGAATAGCATAGCATGTGATTAGAGAGTGGAAAACAGGAGTCAGAAACCAATTTGGAGGTTTTCCAGTAAGAGATAATAGATGTATAAACTAATCCAGTGACATGGCCAAAGGAAAGACCATATATGAGAGATGAGGAGGAAGAATTAATTAGACATCCAAGACTCAAGGAGTCTGCTCTAGAACAATGGGTGGATCGTGGCTTCACTTATCAAGATAGAGAATGTGTAAAATCTGTTGCAAAGACCATGAAATTTATAAATTTTGCTTTGACATAGCTGTGGGACATTTAACATGACCATCAGTCAATAGGAAAATCATGCCTCAATCTCAATAAGGAAGTCAGAGGAGAGATACTCTTAATACTGAAGTTTTTGAGATATAAGATAACCCATAGGGACTTTTCCAAATAGGAAGAGATTCACAGATTGGACCTTTGGAAATTCCACATATAACCAATTAAGCACTTCTTTGTGATTAGTGTTTAAAGGATTAAATATAGCACCAAAAATAGGCTTATGTCAAACACTTTGAAACTCAGAGAAGGAAATATTTTTGTTATGCACTCTGTTTTGGTAAATTAGGGAATTTTTCCTTAATATTGGAGGATGTCTTCTGAAAGAGGAACTGGACTTAACTTTATGCCCTCAAAAGCATAATTCAGAACAATTAAATAACTTTTTAATAAACTGGCCTGTGACAAATAAGATAGCTTTTTTTAGGTAGAAACAAATTCCCAGACACCCAAACTGTGTTTGACATATATGAAACACACAGTAAACACAGTAAACAATTTTTTAAATGGATAAGAATGATCACTTTGCTGAGAGTTGTAAATGTCCTCTAAAATGGATTTTGTCCAGTCTTAGATGACTCTAAAATTTTACATTTTTCCATGTTTTTGGAAAACTTTAAGTGTAAGGGTTTATGTGAAGATAAGTTTTCCCTCTAGATATAGATTCATAAATTTAGTCATCCTTTTCTGAGAAAATAGTTCATCAAAGTGTGTTTGAGGCTACTTTGTCAAATATAATCTGCAAATCTAATTAGACATTTGCACAGAACTACCACTTTGCCAGTATCTCTGCTTTCTACAGGATTGGTTTCCTAAATATTTTTAGAGAAATTTTAGGTTTACAATAAAATTTAGAGGAAAGTTCAGAGATTTCTCACACACCTGATGTCCCCCACACATGCATAGCCTCCTCTATTAATAACATTACTCACCAGATTAGCACATTTACACCAAGGATGAACCTGCATTGGCACATTATAATTACCCAGAATTCATAGTTTTCCTTAGGGTCCACACTTGGTTTTGTACAATCTAGGGGTTTGGTCAAATGCATTATGATGTATATTTATTATTATTACATCATACAGAGTATTTTCACTGCCTAGAAGTCCTCTGATTCACCTTTCCCTCTACTTCTCACCTCTGGTAAGCACTGATCTTTTTATTGTTTCCATAGCTTTGCCTTTTCCAGAATGTTACTTAGTTGGAATCATATCATATAGTTGGTACATAGCCTCAGATGGGCTTCTCTCACTTAGAAACATACATGTAAGATTCCTGGTATCTTTTCATGGCTTGATTGCTCATTTATTTTTAGTACTTAATAATATTCTATTATATGGATATAGCATAGTCTATCATCCATTTAATAATGGATGTTTGGTTGCTTCCAAATTCTGAAAATTATGAATAAAGCTGCCATAAACATCTGGGTGCAGATTTTTCTAGAGTAAGTACTAAGGAGTATGGTTGTGGGATCATATGGTAAGAGTATATTTAGTTTTGTAAGAAGCTGCCATATTATTTTCCATATTGGCTATACCATTTTGCCGTCCCACCAGCAATGTAGTTTTCATCAATATTTTAAGATTTTGTTCTTTTATTCTACTGTTTTCTTTGCCGCTTTTGTATCCATACAGAATTACAGTGCTGAACATGGCTAGAAATGTCACTGATTAGTCAGTCTTCCTGGATTTGGGCAGAATAGTGATTAGATAATTTTGGACTAATGAGGTCATAAAAAGTTTAATCAGAGCAATTTCAGGACTTGTTAGCTACATGATTTGTAAGTTTTATACACTTTTATAAGAGTAAAGTACATAGGGACATGTATTTGCTTTGCTGCAAAACCCTATCCCTATCCTATTTTAATTATTTTTTTTAAATACTAGCTTACTTTTACATAGAACTTAATATGTATGTGTGCAATTTCTCCTAATATTAACCTGTATGTATCATTCTAAAATTTATTTCCTTTTACCTGACTTTTTCTTACTGATCATCCAATATACATTTTCTTATTTTATTCTCTATGAAAATGCATCACATGTTAGGCTCATTTTTTTTTTGAAATTGTGATTTTTTTTATTTTAATTTTTTAAAAATATTTTTTGTAATTGAAGTATAATTAACATACAGTGTTAGATTAGTTTTGCGTATACAATATACTGATTTAGCAATTCTATACATTATTTAGAGCTCATCAGGATAAGTGTTCTCTAATCTCCTTTATACATTTTGCCCAGGCCCGCAACCCACCTACCTCCCTTCTGGCAGCCACAGTTTGTTACCTGTATTTAAGAGTCTCGGTTTTTGTATGTCTCTTCTTTTTTATTTGTTTGTTTCGTTTCTTAAATTCCACATATGAGTGAAATCCTGTGGTGTTTCTCTTTCTCTGATGGACTTATTTCACTTAGCATTATACCTTCTATATCTTCCCATATTGTTGCAGATGGCAAGATCTCATTCTTTTTTTAAGGCTGAGTAATATTCTTTATCCATTTTATTTATTCATTCATCTATGGATGGACACTTGGGTTGTTTCCATATCTTGTCTATTGTAAATAATGCTGCAATAAACATAGAGGTGCATATATCTGTTGGAATTAGTGTTTTCATTTTTGGGGGGTAAATACCCAGTAATAGAATTACTGGATCATGTGGTAATTCTCTGTTTAAATTATAAAATATTTGATTTGATTTTTTTAATATTTAAAATTTTCCATACTGTTTTTCACAGTGGCTGCACCAATTTGCATTCCCTCCAATAGTGTGCAAAGGTTTCTTTTTGTCCACATCTTTACCAAAACTTGTTATTTCTTGTGTTTTTGATTTTAGATTTCTGACAGGTATAAGGTGACATCTCATTGTAGTTTTGATTTGCATTTCCCTGATAATTAATAATGAACATCTTTTCATGTGTCTGTTGGCCATCTGTGTGTCTTCTTTCTGTTCAGATCCCCTGCTCATTTTTAATCAGATTATCTGTGGTTTTTTGGTGTTGGGTTATATAAGTTCTTTATATATTTTACATGTTAACACCTATCAGATATATCATTTGCAAATATCTTTTCCCATTTTGACATGATACTATATATAGAAAACCCTAAAGACTTCACCGAAAAGCTATTAGATCTGATAAAGGAATTCAGTAAAATCTTGGGATACAAAATTAATATACAGAAGTCTCTTGATGTCTATATACTAATAATGAAGTATCAGAAAAGGAAGTTGAGAAAATAATCTCATTTACAATTGTACCAAAAATAATAAAATACCTAAGGATAAACTAAAGAGGTGAAAGATCTATATTCTGAAAACCATAACATGTTGATGGAAGAAATTGAAAAGATGACACAAACAAATGGAAAAATATTCCATGCTCATGGATTGGAAGAACTAATATTGTTAAAATATCCATACTACCCAAAGCAGTCTACAGACTTAATGCAATCCTTATCAAAATACCAGCAACATTTTTTCACAGAACTAGAACAAATAATCCTAAAATTTGTACGGAACCACAAAATGCCCTGTATAGCAAAAGCAATCTTAAAAAAGAATAAAGCTGAAGATATCACAATCCCAGATTTTAAGATATATTCCAAAGCTGTGGTAATCAAAACAATATGTCACTGGCAAAAAAATAGACACATAGATCAATGGAACAGAATAGAGAGCACAGAAATATAATCATCCTTATATAGTCAACTAATCTATGACAGAAGAAACAAAAATATACAATGGGAAAAAGATGGATCTTCAACCAGTGGTGCTGGGAAAACTGGACAGCAACATATAGAAAAATGAAACTGGACCACTTATACCAGAGAAAAGAATAAACTCAAAATGGCTCAAAGACCTAAATGTGAGACCTGAAACTATAAAACTCCTAGAAAAAAAGATATATGGTAATCTGTTGGGCATTGACCATAGAAACATTTTTCTATATACATGTCTTCAGTAAAAGGAAACAAAAGCAAAATTAAATGATTGAGACTACCCCAAAATAAAAAGCTTTTGCACAGTGAAGGAAGCCAAAAAAAGGAAGCCTACTGAATGGGAGAAGATATTTATAAATCATTTTTTCTTTATTAAGTTTTCAATGCTATTGTAGTTGCTTCTAAATTAAAATGATGTTTATCATTCTTTAAAGGTATATTTCCCCTGTGTTTTCTGAAATCCAATATTAACATGTAAAACACATTTTTTTTTATTGCAGTAGAGAAACACTGTTCTTAAAATGTGGTACAATCTTATGTTTCCTGGATGCAGATGGACAGAATATATGAAAAATATCAGCAATAATTACAGCTGAAGTTTTGACACTGAGCATGCATGATAGTCATTTGAGGGGCAAATCTAAATTAAAATTTCTAGTAAGATAAAGGTGAGCTTTCCTAAGCAAATGAGTTAATAAAAAAACACTGGCTTCTTCCATAATATTGATATGATGGCCAATTAGTAAGATATATTTTCTTTGAGTTCTTGTGAGACTTTGTAGTTCAGTATCCTAACATGCTAATGGAACAGTAGAAATAGAATATATCTCATTTGACTCTGCATAGCACAATGTATAAAGGACCCTCCATCCCTAATATTCAATTTAATGGTAGGAATACATACTTTTTTGTTCTGTTCATACAGATCCAAATACTGTTCAGTTATTACCAGTTATTTTGTGCTTGGAATTGGTACATTTGTGTTGAGAATATATGCTATCAGTTAGAATTATAAAGGTAAATTGGTCAAAGGTATTAAAGACATAATATAATCAGTACATGTTCAACATATATTTAATACATATGTATTAAGCATTGCCTATATAATGTGTACATGAAGGAAGAAAATTACCAGGTTAGGTTACCCAAAGTATTAGCTTCAAGTTAGAGATGGTTTTAGGTCATATGTTGAACTGATATTAAAATACAATTAATCATACAATGGGCAAGCTCTTTTCCTTTGTCTCTCATCTTCTGGTTATCATCAAAGAGAATGTTTCAGTTTGATGCCTTTCTATCTTCATTTCCTGTTTAGTATTGGCAAATATATATATATATATATATATATATATATATTTGTATGTATATATATATATGTATGTATATATATATTTGTATGTATATATATATTTGTATGTATATATATGTTTATATACTCCTATATATTTATATATGAATATAATTTTATGTATAATACATGTGTATGTGTGCATACTATTTTAATGAAAGCAGCAGCATCAGTCTAAGAGCTTGAGGTAGACAAAAATGTCACTCCAATTTAATAATGGGATTTTTTTTGGTCATTTTTATTTTGGACTTTCTAATTAAAGTAAGAGATAGGATTTTCCTTTAAGATAAATTGATTTAGGCTAAAAAGCAAAACTTCGAAGGTAAAGGAACATTAACCAAGCAGGTGATACACCAGTATGGTAAAACTTGTGGATTGTCACACAAATGGGTAAAGTTGGCAAGTACTGGAAATTTGTATCCTTTGGTCTGGTAGATAATCATTTGGGTTATTTTGCATTGGACAGACTTCCTGAATATTCCTTTCATTATACCTCTATTCTTTTTTTTAAATGTTTCTTTATTTTTGAGAGAGAGAGAGTGTGCGCAAACAAGTGCATGCAAGTGGTAGAGGGGCAGAGGAGGAGGGGGTCAGAAAATCTGAAGCAGGCTTTGTGCTGACAGCAGACAGTCTGATGTAGGCCATGAGATCATGACTTGAACTGAAATTGGACACTTAAGCAGTTAAGCCACCTAGGTGCCCCTATACTTCTAAGTGGTGTTTTATACTACTGCTTATATAGGAACAGTGATTATTACTATCCTGGAAGCCTGCATTATTTTAAGGTTTGTGTGGAAAGACAAAATGAAGAGGAAAAAATTAGGAGCTGGACTTTCGCTCTAATGCATTCTTTATCAAACACGAGAGTAGAATATGCCCCATGGCCTTGTTCTATGATGCACTACCTTATGGTTGTGGGTTTTGCTCCTTTTTTGGGTAAAAATCAGAGGGTACTTTGGGCACTTTCAGAGGGTAGATATGGCAACTTTGGATGATATAAGTTATATTTACAGGTATATATTACTTCAGGTTATGGATGTGCTTCTGAATCAAAAATTGGCAAAAAAAAAAAAAAAAAGGAATCAAGCACTTAACAAATCAAGCCTCCGTAGATACTTAGTGATTGTTTTTTCTGCTCCATAATGTAAGAGAACAATGCTTTTTTAATTTAATCATGAAGAGAATGAATGACCTGCTATGCAAACGTAAGGTATTATTATAATTATATATCACCAGCCTTCCTTTTGTGATGTTGATCATTGTTCTTTCCCCTGCTCCTTAGCCCATAGTTTCTCATATGTGTTCTCTTACATTTATGCTTTCTATTTCCTGATGAATGCAGAAGCTTGACAAGAAGCTATGAGGATATTGGTATTTGGCAGAGGGCCCTCTCCTTTCCCTCTCTTTGCTGGAACTATCTCTTAAGGAACTTCTCCTGGTTTTACTGCCTTGGGCATGGCCCTGTCAACATCATCTGTTCTGTTATTTTGAAGTAAGGGAAGCTAAAGTTTGACAAGAAGAGTCAAGATCTCAGAGGCAAAAACTGAGAGCACTTTTTCCTTTCTTTGAACCTTGTGGCATATGGGTGAAACTTGGGGTAAGTGTAATTTGGAAACATCTCATTCAAATTTCATGATACAGCTAAATTATCATGTTTCCTCTGAAGCCTTTTCTGATCTTCCCGGGAAGATTAATAGATCCTAGACCCTAGATATTGGGTTCTCATTACACTTATATTAAACTTTTCTTATAGTGCATACTACATTGTACCAATTTCCTATGTTTCAGCTTGTCTTTTGCAACTGATTTTCTAAAAACAAGAAATCTGTTTTCTTTATTTCTATCACATCAGCACCCTACTCAGTGTCTGCTACATAATAAGCACTCACATTTTTGGGAATTAAAATGTGGGAAAGAAGGAAGAATAGATGAAAGAAAGGGAGGGGGAAGGGAAGAAAAATGAGTGAATTTTCTTGATCCTTTGGAATGGATGATTTTGTTTTTATCTTCTCTGAGTGTAGAGCTGTAATTTAAACCTAGCTTTTAGGCCAAGAATATTTAACAAGGATATATTACTCTTCCAGATGGCAAGATAATTGTGATAACCATTGGTCAAAAGATATAAAATGTTTCTTCAATATAATCCATTTTGACTCCAGGTTTTCCCTTAGTTTTAAAAATAATCTTTGTTTTTCTTAAGTGCTATGTTTGTGATATGCTAAGCATATATAAGTGGCAGTCTCAAAATGTTTTAATCACTTTGTCTATGGGATTATTTTTGTTTTCTAGCTTCAAAGTGCCAAAAAAAGAAAAAACCCTTATATATATTTATGTATTTAAAAATTTAGACAAATTTTTCTTCTGATTTGATATCTGGGGACTCATCTTACTCTTGTACTGCAATTGAAGTCAAGCAAGTCACTAAGCATTTCTAAGAAAAAATCCTATGTGAATAAGTAGCTTATATTTTTATTTCACTTTTTCCAATTTTAAGCCACTGCACTACACATAATAAGGTATTTCCAGGTCAAGTGTTCCCCTACCGAATTTCTTGCTACAGTTTTTACTGAGATAAAAACTTAATATTTACCCTCTCTCCTCAGGTAGGTGGTTTTCAAACTGAATATGATAAAAAAAGAAGGAAGAGAAAGAGGTAGGGAGAGAGGAAGAGAAGAAGAAAATAGGGAAGGAACTATTTATTTAGGTTTTTACAGCAGAAAACAGGAAATGTTTTAGAGACAAACCTCTGATGTTTGGAAAAAATAATCAGAGTGGGGAAAACCTTACACAAACATAGAAGTCTAAGCAGAATATTTATTTTTCTGCTATGTTCTAAGAACCTTTAAAGAATGGCCCTATTTTTTTCTTATTGTACAACATTCATTCACCATCTTCTATATCCATCACATTTGATGTTTAAAAGTTTTTTTGTTTTCCTCTTATGATTTTAGTACCTTCTCATTAAAGCTGCTTTATCAACACTGAATGATGGTCTTCATCAGAGAGCTAATCATGTATAAAACACTGATATTTCTTTGAAGTCAGGACCATGTATTTTTAATCTTTTTATTTAAGACTTAATAAGGTAGTAGACATATAATATTTGGTGAAAAATGCATAAATGATTGATGTATGAATGACAAAGATCAAATTCAATATAAAACAGCTGCCTAAGTATTTAACTTAGTTAAAAATCATAAATTTTACTATGTGCCTGCCATGAGTTACATACACACTGAATCCAATACTCTAAGTTACATAAAATTAGTAACTTTCTCACTGTAAAAAACATTTTTTAGTATCAGCCACATATTCTATCATGGCATTTTAAGTAATCATCAATTTTGCTTAGTTGATATCATTGTATGTACAATTACTAATAATGCTGTGATTAACCTCACTAATTGTTTTTGGTTTTTTTGTTTTTGTTTTTGTTTTTGACTTGTTCAGTTTGCAGAAACTCAAAAAGGAAAAATATCTTTATGTAAAACTTAGTATCAGGAAAATACAGCATTTTTTCACTGATACTAGCAGAGGCTTCATAATTTTAGTTATATGTGGAGCTTGAAATAATCTCATTTAAGCTTGAAAATTGTTAGTTTTTTAGGCTCTGACTATTGAGGAACGAGATGTCAAGGTGGCCAATTAGGACAATGTGCCAAATTGAAAGTAACATTCAAGACTTTATTCATGTACTGTGATAGAGCAAGCAAGGGCAAGAAGTATCACTGGCTCTTTAGTATTTCATTTCTTTCCATGGATCAGAGATAAGAGTCAGTTGGATTAGGACAGACAGAGTAAACCATCTTATTATCAAGGAGCCCTAAACAAAAGCTTATCGACTTTTTATAGGCTTCTCTGTGTGTGCACATGTATCTGTGAGGGATAGGAGTGGAAATGTACTGAGTTAAAGTGGAGAAAAGTACCTTAACCAAAGCCCTCAATAAGGAGGTTTTTGAATGGAGGTGCCTATGTTAGGAATGAAATATGAATATGAGCATGTCTGGCTGTTCCAAGGATAAGGGATTGAGTCCTTGGCTGCAGTTCCTTCCAGAAAACTGCAATGCACTGGCTGGGCGCCAGCTTTGGTGTGGGAAGGGCAGATTTTTTCAATGCGACTTGAGAGTCAAAGCTTTGCTATCACCCATGGCTTGGCCAGAAAGATTACCCATAGGATTTTGGCCCAGGGCCAGAGTCCTCACTGACTCACCATCTTCCCTTAGCTCTTCAGCACTGAGGATTGTGCTGGGCGTCCACACTAGCCCCTTTCTGTTAGTGTCTCTCTACCTGGAATTCTACAGCACTCTGGCTTATAAATATTATTCATTTCAATACACTTTGTTATCATCTAGATAGTTGATCTCATGATCAATCCCCCTCTGCCTCTGTTAACTTTCATTTCCACTTCTAATCAGTCATGTGCCACAAGTAACAGAATAAAGTATTATCCCTGAGTTCAGTCAATACTGTTCAAAATCAAAATATCCTCACTTGTCATCTGTTGCCTTTCTTCCTCTCATGCACAAAATATTGATATTGATATTTTAGAATATTAGTCTCTTAAATTATTAAATAGTCCCCACATAGTGGCTAACTGGTGCTTTATTTTACCCCCAGCTTAATTACCTGAATTCTGTTACTTCCATTCTATTGACATCCTCCCTTGCTCTGACCCACCCCTTTCTTGGCATTCTAGAACCAAGCCCTACATTATCCTCACAGTTTTCTGTCCTTTGCTCTGCTTCTGGGCTACAGTGTTTGCTGGAACTATCAAACTTGGCTTACTATAAGTTTGCACTGTCCAACCATAACTTGGATGTGAATATTTGCTTGGCAACCCTCTTGTTCATCCCTCATTGTATTTCTGGCTCTCTCTCTTCAGTTGCAGACCCAGGCTTTAGCCTCCCATTACTTATACTTCCCACACCTCTCTTTACAGCTGACAACTTTCTCTATTCCTTTAATGAGATGTGAGGCCTCCAACTACCTTCTAAGTACCTCTTGTATATCTTTATAATTCCCTGTAAGAGAAGAAGAGGTGTTTTTATTTTTCTTTAAAAGTAACACAACATATCTGTAATAATGTATTATAGCATAACAGTAAAGAGCATGGGCTTTTTAGAGGAAAAAAAAGAATTCAGTTACTATATTCATGTCCATATTAAAATCTAATATGATGAAGTAAAAGAGTCTGTATTTGCAGTCAAATCTGAAATAGCCTCAAAAAAGGTGAAAAAGAAGTCAGAATATCCTCATTTGTCAAATATATGGAACAATTGTTTTTAAGACACGTGAATTAGGTTATAAAAGATGACCTAAGAAAGACAAGAAACAAATGTGATAAGCCCTACAATTCCCTAAGCTTAGTGCCTTGAGAGAGATTCCAGGCTATAGCTCAGGGAAGAGGAATTCAGGTAAAAACAGCTAACTCTCTGACTTGAGACAATGAGTCATGAGGTCAAAATAACTGATACATGGTTTGAAAGAGTACCAGAGTGCTACATGAAGACAAAAAAAAATCCTTGAGATTTACAGAAAATCTCTGCCAGGTACTCAGCTGTGTAGTGATCAGTGCATGCCTGTGAATAAGCAGCTTGAGGCTAGAGCGAATAGGGAGCACTGCCTCTGTGCTCTTATAGGGCTGGGAATAGTGCTTCCTCCCACTTGCCTAAAAAGAAACTAAATTACAGAGCATTGGGTAGAATAATCACAAAGATCTTTCTTCAGTTGTGGGGAATAATTAGCCCTAGCTGGGGCACTGCTCAGGACTCACCTATTGAATATAAAAACAAGACCCAAAAGAATACAAACTGTTTCCAAGTAATAAAATTATGTCTTACAATAAAGCTCAAGGATATTTATAAGAATTCAAAGATATCTTACATCCAAAAAGGTGAAATTCACAAAGAATATTGCCCAATTAAATACTACCACTTAGGCAAGAAAGCAAGGAAACATGGCCCACAGTGAGAATAATCAGTAAATTGAAATGGAGTCAGGATAGACACAGATGTTAGAATTAGTAGACAGTGTCATTAAAATAATTAATATAACTATATTACATGAGATCAAAGTTAAGTAGAAATATGGAAGATATAAAAAAGACCAAAGTCAAAATTGATCTAAATTAAGTGAAAAGAGCATCACTGAGATGCTGGGACTTCAAGAAGCCCAATGTGTAAAATCAGAGTCTCTAAAGTGAGGAGTAGGGAAATGAGCCTACAGATCCAAGCTCAATCAATCCCAAAACAAAAACCATGTAGAAAATGAAGCTAAAGTATCTGATGATCAAACTCCTCAAAACTTGCAGTGAAAATAAAATTGTAAAATCACTCAGAACAAAAAAGAGCACATGTTATAGAAGGAAACAAATTAAAGATGACAGCAGAATTCTCCATGAAAACAATGCAAGCAAAATGAAAATACAGCAATACTCTGAAAGTATAGAAGGAAAAAAAAAACCCTGCCAATCTAGAATTCTATACCTAGCAAAAATGTATTTAAAGAGTGAAAGTGAAATAATATGTTTAGACAACAAAAGCTGAAAGAATTCATTACCAGGTGACTCACATTATAAGAAATATTAAAAGAAATTCTTTGGGTAAGACAAAAATGATACAAAACAGAAGTCTGAATCTACATAAATGAATGAAGAACACTGAGAATGGTAAAGTATATGGCAATAATAGCATTAAAGCCAGAAAGGGAGAACAATATTATACTATTCTTAGATTCTTATACTCTGCAGGAAGTCATATATCACTTGGAGGTGTACTTTGACAAGCCAAAGATATATACTATAAACTGTAATGCAACCACTAAACCAAAAAAAAAAAAGTTATATCTAATAGGATAATAAGAGAATTAAAAAGGAATAAAAAATGCTCAGTGACTCCAGAAGACAATTGAAAAGAGGAAAAAGAAACAAGGAGAGGTGAGACAAATAGAAAACAGAGAGATGAACTTAACCATATCAATACTCATATAACATGTAAATGATCTAAATATTCCTATTTGAAGTCATAGATTGTCATATTTGGTTTTTTTAAAAAAGAAAAAGCCAGATTCAACTACATGCTACCTATTAGAAACTCACTTACAATTAAAATGTGCCACAAAAAAACCTCCAGAATAGTTGATTTACCAAATATTTAAGGAAAAAATAATATCAGTTCAATTTAAACTTTTTGGGAAATTAAAAAAGAAGGAATACTTTTAAACCCATTGAGTGAATAAGGCCAGTGCCAATGATAGATGTTATCATTGCCATATATATGGGAAGAGTTATAAAATCTATCTGGGATGATTAGGAAAGCTTAAATTTTCTTCCAGTAAAAGCTTATTGAATTTACATTTCTTTTCATTGTCAACAAAATGATTTACCTTCAAATAATGCCTAGTATCTTTCCTATTAGTACTGTAAGCAATATATTTTAACCAAGAAACTGTCAGCACAGGAATAAATATTAAAATGCATTGTGAACAGAATGTCTGATGTGAATCCATTAAAAATCTATAAAATAATTCTAAAATCTTTATTTACTTTTTGTTTACTGAGAAGCCTTTTAAAGGCTATTGTAAAAATGAAGTAATTTTTCTTGATAAATTTTTGTATATCATTTCTTTAGTGCAAGTTGCTCCAATTATCATTTAGCTAATGAACTCTTCAAATTTCATTTGCATAATTGGTTCCAATTTTGACAAGGAGAATGTATCCTGCTGTGATAAAAGCATCATCGTACTCACCAGTACAGTGATGATTATCTAGTTTGAAATCAGCATGGACACACCACTGAACAGACAGGCAGAAACACTGGCTTGTCATTCCAGGTTTCTAACGCCCTAGCTTTCTTTCTGCTTACAAAGACTGGAATTCAAAACAAGACTGACTATACACAGTGTTAAGTTTACAACTAGCGATGGTGGTGCCTGGGTGGCTCAGTCAGTTAAGCATCTGATTCTTGTAGGCTCAGGTCATGATCTCATGATTGTGAGATCAGGCACCACATCAAGACTCCATGCTGAGCATGAAGTCGGCTTGGGATTCTCTCCCTCTCTCTCTGCCCCACCTCTGTTCATGAGTGTGTAAGTGCATGTGCTCTTTTGCTCTCTCTGAAACAAACAAACACGATTACAACTAGAGATGAAGATTTCACCTGAATGCATCTTCAGATGAATAGAATGCGTCCTGGTAGTGTAAAATGAACTACCTTCTTTTCAGATTTGAGGATATTTTTTATTTTATTATTTATTTAGTGGTGACTCTTAGATCTCTATTTCCATAGCTCTAACTCTGCTCCTGAATTCCATTACCATCCATTAAATTGCCTACTAGACTTCTTACCTGGGTGTCTTGTACTATGCTAACCTCTGTACTAAACACTTTATATACCTTATCTCATCCTTTATAACAGTCTTATAAAGGAAAATTATCATCTTTATTTAGAAAGGAGAAAAAATAAGATCACAAGTACATTCTCAAGGTCACATAGCTAGTAGAGGAAGGACATGAAATTCAAATCAAATAACTGTGAGTCTAAAGCTATTTTATACTGTCTCCAACTTAATTACATTGTAGAATGAATCTGACTTAAAATTGTGCTGCTAGACCAAATAGTGCAAAGATCGATATCCACCTTAAAAAAGAATATTCAACCATCCTATACTCTTTATATTGATGAATAGCACAACATACTTTCAGTAAAACGAATATACAGATGCATTTTCTGCCTTCCTCCAATGCAGTAGTAGAAACCACACCAATCAGTTTGAAAAGGCTGTGCTTGGAGATTTTCCTTAAAAAGAAGTTAGCTGTATTGCATGGACTAAAAAGGTGATTAGGTTAAGCAGATGATCAGGCAAAAATAATCTAAAACTGATCACTATCTTAGACCTGGAGTATATTTAATAATTTTACAGACCCCTACATTACAATATGGTGAATCAGAATGCTTATACAGGAATGAAAAACTGATCCAGATCAACTCTTCTTCTGTATCTTGATCTGTGTTGTGTATACACAACTAGATTCATGTATTATATAAAACTTACAGGTCCATGAAATATCACTGAATTTGACTGTTATAGTAAGGAGTCAAAGGATAAAGCCAAGTTAATATTTATTTCTCATTAACATTATTAAACCCAGTTTCCTTCTTGAATTGCTGTGTGATATGACTAATGTGATATGACAAAATCAGTGATAACAATGTTTCCTATATAACACAGTTAATCACGTTTCAGTAAAGCAACGTTTCACTAATTATTTGTTCATTGATTAGGTAAGTTAATATAAGAGTTTCAACTATTACTAGATTGAAACTAGCCATTATAACAAATTAGAGGAATATGTAAAGTAAAAAATACATTTGAAAAACAATCAAGAACTTACTATAAATCAAAGCTCCAGTTTCATGAGAGTTTGGGGAATCTGACATTTATTAAATGCTGATGATGTGCTGGTATAGTGTGCAAAATGCTTACTATGCTTTTTTACATTTATCCAACAAGGTTTACTGAGTGCCTACTAAGCTGTACACATTGTGTTCCAGACATGTTGCTGGTTAAGAGATCTGTGATAGCAGTGATATTTTGTCCATTTTTCTCCCTTGAAAATAAACTGAACATTGAAGCTTGAGTCGGATTAAACAGTTCATGTCAAAAAATTTGACCTGTGTTTATTTGGTTCCAAGTATATCTTCTCAAATCCTGCACAATGCTGTCTTCTACATTCATAGAAGTTTTCCTTATCAGACATTGAAATCAGGATAAAGAGCATGGTTTCTAGAAGAGGGAAGAAAAAGGATTTGGTTTTAAATTCTGATTACATGAATCATTAACCTTCTAATCACTGGAAAGTCCAGCCTCATAGCCCTATTTCTTAACTGGTATAATGAGTAATAAAACTCCCAACTTAGATGGCTCACAGTGATTATTACATGAAACAGTATATGTAAAGCTGTGGCATATTATCTTGTACTGAGGGAAAAAGGCATTTGTTGTATTATTTTAGATGATTGGTGCCGTCTTCATTCTTTTCTCAGCATATAGCATGATGTCTTTTATGTTGTAGACACAAGAAATGCCTGTAGACTGAATAATTAATAAATGAGTGAATCAATGCATATAAGGCATCCAAAAGGCCATGTGCCTCCCATGATAGTTTGCTCATTCAAATAGTAAAGATATGCTCCCACATTGTCAGTGTTCTTTCTTGCCTGTTTTTTCTGAATGATTCCTACTATGAGATAATTAATATTCCTTTACCTTTTATTTATAATGGTATGTCATGTCAGAGCATTTAGCAGGAGCTGAGTAAATACAAATCACACCCAAACTAGGACAAGAGAGAATGATACATTAATCTAGAGTAAAAAATCTCTCTTACTAAATCAAGATTAACAGAGATGTTTAAATGGACTCTGATTTTAGCTAGAACAAATAATCCTAAAATTTGATTGGAACCACAAAAGACCCGAATAGCCAAAGCAACCTTAAAAGCCAAAAGCAAAGCTGGAGGCATCACAATTCCAGACTTCAAGTTATATTACAAAACTTTAGTGATCAAAATAGTATGGTACTGGCACAAAAATAGACACAAGCTCAGTGGAACAGAATAGAAAGCCCAGAAATGAACCCACAACTATATGGCCAATTAATCTTCAACAAAGTGGGAAAGAATAGCCAATGGGAAAAAGACAGTGTCTTCCACAAATGGTGTTGGGAAAACTGGAAGCAACATGCAAAAGAATGAAACTGGACCACTTTCTTACATCATACATGAAGATAAATGCAAAGTGGATTAAAGACCTAAATATGAGGCCTGAAGCCATAAATACCCTAGAACAGAACACAGGCAGTAACTTCTTTGACATCAGCCATAGCAACTTCTTTCCAGATATGTCTCCTGAGGCAAGGAAAACAAAAGCAAAATTAAACTATTGGGACTTCATTAAAATAAAAAGCTTCTACACATTGAAGGAAACAATCGGTAAAACTAAAAGGCAGCCTACAGAATGGGAGAAAGTATTTGCAAATGACATACCAGATAAAGGGTTAGTATTCAAAATATAAAAAAAAATAACTTTTAAAACTCAATACCTCAAAAAATAATAATCCAATTTTAAAAATGGACAGACAACATAGATTATTTTTTCCAAAGAAGACATGCAGTGGGCCAACAGATACATGAAAAGATGCTCAACATCACTCATCATCAGGGGAATACAAATCAAAATTACAATGAGATACCACCTCACACCTGTCAGAATGGCTAAAATTACCAACATAAGAAACCAGAGGTGTTAGCGAGAATGTGGAGAAAGGGGAACCCTCTTGTACTGTTGATGGGAATGCAAACTGGTGCAGCCACTTTGGAAAAGAGCATAGAGATTCTTCAAAAAGTTAAAAGTAAAACTACCCTGTGATCCAGCAATTTTGTTACTAAGTATTTACCCAAAGAATACGACAATACTAATTCAAAGGGATACATGCATCCCAATATTTATAGCAGTATTATTTACAATAGCCACACTATGGACACAGCCCCAGTGTCCATCAACAGCTGAATGGATAAAGAACATATAGTATGTATGTATTTATGTATGTATGTACGTATGTGTGTGTATGTGACTCAGCCATAAAAAACAATGAGACCTTGTCATTTACAACAACATGGATGGAGCTAGAGAGTATTTTTAAATTTATTTACTTTGAGAAAGAGAAAGAGAGAGATTACAAGCAGAAGAGGGGCAGAGAGAGAAGGCGACAGAGGATCTGAAGCAAGTGCTGTGCAGACAGGAAACTCATGAACCATGAGATCATAACCTGAGTTGAAATTAAGAGTCACTTAGCTAATTGAGCCACCCAGGCACCCCTAGACCTAGAGAATATCATGCTGAGTGACATAAAGGAGTCAGAGAACGACAAATAACATGAAATATGTTCATGAATATGAAATATGAAATAATATTTCACTCATATGTGGAATTTAAGAAACAAAACAAATGACCTTGGGGATGGGGGGAAGAGAGGGAGGCAAACCAAGAAACACACTCTTATGTATAGAGAACAAATTGATGATTTCCAGAAGGGAGGTGAATAGGGGGATGGGTTAAATATGTGGTGGGATTAAGGAGTACACTTGTTGTAATGAGCACAGGGTGATGTATAGAAGTGTTAAATCACTATATTGTATGCCTGAAACCAGTATAGCACTGTATGTTAAGTAAGTGGAATTTAAATAAAAACTTTTAAAAATCAGCTCTGATTTTATAAAATAATCCATACAAAAGCATACTTAAATTTTTTTTCAGTTCTTCTTAAGTCAATCTATAGATTCAATGCAATCCTAAACAAAATCTCTGCAGGTATTTTGTAGATATCAACAAACTGATTCTGAAGTTTATATGAAGAGTCAAATCCAAAATAGTTATGTCTGTAGTGAAGCAGAAGAACAAAGTTGAAAGATGGACACTACTAAACTTTAAGACTCATTATAAAGCTGCAGTAATCAAGTCAATGCAGTATTGGTGAAAGAATAGACAAATATACCAATGGAACAGAATAGAGAGCCTAGAAATAGACCTACTTAAATATAGTCAACTGATCTTTAACAAAGGAGCAGAGGCAATAGAATGGAACAAAGATAGTCTTTTCAACAAATGGTGCTAGAACACCTGGACATCATGCAAAAAAAAAAAAAAAAATCTAGACAGAGAACTTACACCTTTCAAGAAAACACACTCAAAATGGATCACAGACCTAAATATAAACTACCAAACTATAAAACATCTAGAAGATAACAGAGAAGAAAACCTAAATGATCTTGGGTATGATGATGCTTTTTTAGATACAACACCAAAAGCATGATGCTTAAAAAAATAATTGATAAGCTGTGCTTAAAACTTTCCATGCTGTGAAACTGAAACTTAAAAACTTCTGTTTTAAATGAAACTTAAAACTTTCCGTGCTGTGAAAGGCACTGTCAAGGAAATTAGAAGGCAAGCCACAGACTGGGAGAAAATATTTGCAAAAGACATATCTGATAGAGGACTGTTATTCACAATATAGATAGAACTCTTAAAATTCAACAATAAGAAAACATAAACCTAATTTTTAAAAATGGACAAAAGATCTTAAGAGATTCCTCACTAAGGAAGATATACAGATGGCAAATAAGCATATGAAAACGTGCTCTGCATCATGTGTCACCAGGGAAATGCAAATGAAAACAACAATGAAATACCACTATAGACCTATTGAAATGGACAAAATCTGGAACACTCATAACACCAAATGCTGATGAGGATGTGAAGCAATAGAACTCTTCTTGATTGCTGGTGGGCATATAAAATGCTATCGCCATTTTGGAAGACAGTTTGGCAGCTTCTTCCAAAACTAAATATACTCTTACCATAAGATGCAGCAGTCATATTCCTTGGTATTTACTTTACCCAAAGAAATTGAAACCTTATCTCCACATAAAAACCTAAACATAGATTTTCATGACAGATTAATTTATAATTGCCAGAACTTGGAAACAACCAAGATGTCCTTCAGTAGGTGAACAGACAAATAATCTTTGCTATATTCAGGCAATGGAATATTATTTAGTGCTAAAAGAAATGAGATATCAAGTCATGAAAATACATGGAGAAAACATAAATGCTTATTACTAAGTGAACTAAGCCAATCTGAGAAGGCTACATAAATATATGATTGCACCTATGTGACATTCTGGAAAAGACAAAATTTTGGAGATAGTAAAAAGATAAATGATTGCCAGATGTTGAGGGAGAAGGGGAAGATGAATAAGTAGATCATAGGGGATATTTTAAAGCAGTGAAATATACTCTATATGATACCATAATAATGAAATGCATGTCATTATACATTTGTCCAAACCCATAGAATATACAACAGCAAGAGAGAACTTAAAGGTAAACTATAGACTTTGGGATTCTAATGTGTCAATAAAGGTTCATCAGTTGTGACAAATGTACCACTATGGTATCAGATGTTGATAATTGGGGGAAGCTATGCATGTGTTGGGGCAGGGATTATATAGGAAATCTCCATATCTCCCCTCAACATTGCTGCAAACCTAAAACTGCTTTTAAAAATACTCTTAATTTTTTTAATAAAAAGAAAACTTTCAACAAATAAACATATTCTGTTCTTGGAATAGATATTCTAACCCATAGGTAAAACAAATTTGCTTTATAGACAGGTATGATACAAAAGAAGTATTCAGATAAATACAGAATTATTTTAATACAAATAGGCACAAAATTATGCATGGAGGAATTGAAATAGAAAAAATACTATTATTTTAGGAAATGGGTATTGAAGTTCTAGTGACATATTATTGGGAAGTATTTGTATATAACCTTTTCTATAAACCTACAAGACTAATTTTACTTTAGAGCCTATGGAACCTACAATGTTATTTTACACTGCTAACATACTATGTACAGGTTTTTCAGAATTAAAAAGAAAAGTTTAAGATATCTAATTTATGTTTTGTTGATCTTTTTACAAGGCTTGACAAGTCATGGTAGATTAGATTGTTGTGCAAAATATGTACTGACCTTTCTTCATCTCCATGGCATATATGTACTGACCTTTTACTTTAGGCTCTGCCATTTGACTTTCTTTGGCCAATAAAATTTGGATAGAAGCAATGCTATACCAGTTCCATACCTATGGTTTAAGACTAGGATTACCAGATTTAGCAAGTAAACTACAGGATGTTCAGTTAAATTTGAAATTCAAATAAATAATAACTATATCTTAGATAAATATGTCCCAAATATTTTATATAAGCATGCCCCAAATGTTTTATGCCCCATATATTTTCTTATGCTGAAAGTGCTTGTTGTTTTTCTGAATTTTGAATCTAACTAGACATCCTATATTTTATCTGGCAACTGTTTTTAAGAGCCATTGAATATTTTCACTTGTCCTCTTTCCAGTGCCATAAGAAGAATACATCCTGGCTAGCCAGCTGGTTCCAGGGAGATGAGAAGTTTGTGGATTAGTCTGAGAGTTAACCTACAGATTAGAGCTGCTTAGATGAAACTCATCAAATCAGCTCATCTACCTACTCATTCAAACTGTAGATATGTAGGCAAAATAAAAATGCTTATTGTTATTTGTCACTGAAATGTTTGTGGTTATTACATAATGATAGTAGACACATATACAAGTTTTCAGAAAATAAAGAGAGTAAAGAGAACATTTGTATCATTTTCCCACAGAATTAGTCACTTCAATGGCTTTTTCTACATTGATCAAAGTTTTCATGTATATATACTCTTTAGTAGATATTTTAAGTTTATACCCAGGTAAAATTTGTCCATTCAGTAACACAGAATAGTATACCATCTCTGTGGCAATTTCAAATTATCATTGCTTGACTACTGTACCTGAATCTGTTTTCACATCATGCCTTTCTCCTGTCCTTACCCATTTTCTATCACACATAGACCAACTGTTCACACTGAGAAGTCTCATTCATTTATCACTAAACTCAATGAATATTTACTTATATCTTGTTAATTATTTGTTACTGCCTAACAAATTATTTGAAAATTTAGTAGCTTAAAAATCATCATATCACAATATCTGTGGATCAGAAATCTGGAAACGGCTTAACAAAGTCCTTTGCTTCAGGATCTCTCATAAGCTATAATCAATGTTTGCTAAAGTATTTTCACCAAAACACTCAACTGGAGCAGGATTCTGCTTCCAGGGTTATTCACATAGCTGCTGATAGGATTCAGTTCCTCATGTGCTGTTAGACTAAGACTCTCACATTTCCAGAGGCCTCCCTAAGTTCCTTGCCAGATAGGCCCATCAAACATTCCACTTCACTTCATCAAGATATGTAAGCCAAGAAAGCAATGGAAAGACAGAAGACTGGCAAGATGGAAGTCAAAGTGTTTTATATCCTGATCATAGAAGTGTCATTATATCATTTTTGCCATATTCTCTTCATTAGAAGCAAGTTGTTAGGTCCAGCTCCATCTCAGTGGAAGGATATTATGCAAGTATGTGACTGACTACTGGGAAGTAGGGGTGACTGGGAGTTGTGGTAGGCTAAAAAATGTCCCCCTGAAAGTTATCCATATCCTAATCCCTAGAACATGTGAATTATCTTACATGGCAAAATAAGAGTCGTGGTTGTGATTAAGTCAGGATTTGGAGATGGAGAGATTATCCATCTCTGGGTAAATAACCTGGGTAGACTCTAAAAACAATGCATATATCCTTATAAAAGGGAACCCCAGGGAGATTTTATACATAGATGGTAAAAGGAGATATGAACATGAGACAGGGGCCTCAAAGATTTGAAGATTTAGAAGATTTTGGCCATGAAGCCTGGGGTGATGTGGCTATAGGCCAAGAACTGTCAACAGCCAACAAGAGGAAGAAGTATAGCACTGTTGACACTTTGATTTTGGCCCAGTGATACTGATTTTAGACTTCTGGCCTTCAGACCATGAAATAATAGCTTTCTGTTGTTTTAAGCCATACAAAGTCATACTTAAACTAGCCTAAACAAGAAATATTGGTATTAATTTACATAAATGAAGCTCATATGTTGAATTAATATCAATTATTATCCACAGATGGGACTCAAATAATGTCATATGTCTTTCTTCATTATTATTTTTGTACTTAGGCAGAATAAGAATTATTGCCAAAATGTGGTAGAAAGATGATTAACGGTAACTCCTGCATTGTATAATATTCTGTCATAAATCTGAGTAGAAAGAGTAATTCTTTCTTTTCAAGACACCCCCGTAAACTCCAAGAGCATTTTTCATTCGTTATGATGGGGTCATATGTCATCTATGAAACCAATCTTTGTGTTTAGAGGTATATGATGGTCTTATTTTTCTGGATGGTGTATATCACACTTAGGGTGAAGTTAGCTTCACCTAACTCATGGATTAAAATGAGTGATTTCTTAACAAAAAAGAAACTAATTAGAAAGAGGATGAATAGGTGAAAAACAAAAAGAAAAAAAAGGAATTTCATACTTTATTCAGTACCAGTGAGAAGTGAAGATAAAAAACAATCAATATTGTGTTTTAAGGAATTTAGAGTCTCATGTTGAGTGCAAAACAATAAAGACATAATTATGTGTCTTGAGTAATTATTTTTTGAGAAACCAAGAGTAAACTATACCATAGATACAAGTAACAGATACATATATATTCTACTTTAAGCAAGTACCTCATTGACCTTATTAATAATTCTTGGAAACATAATGCTATCTCAGGACCTTTGGGAAGAGGTATAAAGTATTATTTAAAAGCATGAGAGGTGGGTGAGGGGTGGGCTAAATGGGTGATGGTTATTAAGAAGGGCACTTTTTGTGGTGAGTACTGGCTATTGTATGTGACGAATCACTAAAAATTCTATTCCTGAAACCAATATTATATGATATATTAACTAACTAGAATTTAAATAAAAGCTTGAAACAAACAAGCATGGGTTATGTGGTCATATTGTCTTAGTTTAAATAATGGCACTACCATTTGTTAGTTCTCTGATCTTTGGTAAGTTGCTTAACCAATTTGAGATTTAGCATCTTTGTTTTTACAATTGAAATCAGATTACCTAGTACATAAAACATTTTTTCTAAATCAAAATTTAATGAGCTAGCTCATTCTTAGAATTTTAGTATAATGTCCAACAATTGCTCCATGAATATCATCTATCATTATCGCTCAGATTTGTAGGATTTAGAATATTCTTCCTCTGGCTTTTTTCCTGATAGCAAACTCCTTTATCTTAAAGGAATAGATTAACTCTGCTATTCTTTGAAGTCTTGTCTCACAACTTTTCTTACACATTGTCTCTAGAAATCCATAGTAACACATACCCTTGGTCTACCTCTATTATCACACTCAGCACATAATCTTGTGAACATATGCTTTTGCATTTTTTTCTCTGGCTAAATGTTCAGAGTCCTGCTTGACATATAGTGGTTCCTTATACATGTTTATTGAAAAATCTCATGAAATCTTATCTTAAGGAAGGGCAGTAAAGCTTTTTATGACATTGCAAATTCCTGAAAATCAGAACATCTTTATATATGACAGAGCATTATAAATATGTCAGAATATTAGTAAAAAATGATACTATTTGTAAAGTACATAAAGTATTTTAGTATATGATTAAAGTTGTTATTTTCACTCTTGTTCAATGATATAATTCTTCTCAGTAGATATCTTTGTCTTTGAAGAAAACAAACCAATTGAATATTTACCCTTATGATCTATGTTTTAATTATTCTTTGTAAAGAAAATTGATAGCTAAACAGGCAAAAAGGGTGAAGGAGAGAGAGAGAGAGGGAGAGGAAGAGAGAATGAATGAGAATCTGAAAAAAAAAAAAGAGAAAGAAAGAAAGAAAACTCCTGGACTTGCCTCATGTTTGGTTCTTTCCTGAGATTTGTTTGAAAAGTCACATCCAGGGTTACTCAGTCTGTGGCTGTACCCAAAAATACACTGTTACTGAAGAAAAATAAACCATTTGGATTCACTCTTAGTGGGTTAGTGAATCAGTATTTGTCAAACTAAACTGAACTGAGTTGAAAAACCTCCTAGAACTCTTTTATCCAGAGCCTGAGTTTTTTCTCAAATATAAGAGGTCTAAGTATGAAAAGCCTAATGAATAGTAACAGTTGTATTTTCAAAGACCTTCTCTGTCTTCCCATTCTGTGCCCACCTTTCTACTGCTGTTATAAACACTTGTCTAACTTTATTAATAATCTCTCAAGTAGCAGTATCGGCAAATGGGGCCAACTCACAGATGGAAAGTTAGAACTTGGGCCAGACAGCTAACATATTCATCCACTGCCTTCCAGAGCTAGTCAAGTGTGTCCAGCTGGTTTAGCATAATAGGAGGCTTATTAATACAACGTAGCATTATAATCACTGAATTGAGACTAAATTTTCTTTCAACAGAAATGAAACTACACAGTCACAGTGAGTGTTCTATAGACTCTGGGGAAAAGCACAAGCCAGTTTAGACTTATGATTCTTCAACATTTAACAGAAGGATTTTCATCATGATAAGCAAAATGTAGATCTGCATCTTACATCCCATTTCCCTTGAAGATCTTTCGATCAAGAGCAAACAACAACAACAAAAACAACAACCAAAACCCCCCCGCAAAAAAAACAAACAACAAAATCCCATAGGGTAGATTGTTAAGGCATTTGTAAATAGACAGCCTACAATATTCCAATCTAAATTTTTTGCAAGCGACTTGAATTCTGGGATGCCACAGGTAGAAAGCCTAGGATGCAAGATTCACAAGTGGCATTAAAATTTTTATAAATGATATAAATATGGCTTGCCAAATTCATATATTTTACAGTGAATATCTTAGTATTATTGTCTAATTATGAAAAGAACACTCCTTCACATTGTCCCTACACACAGATATGTTCAGTGAGGTGGAGAAGTGAGATAATTCTCAAGCTAAATTGAACAAATAAGCAAAAACAGTTATGCTTAAATTACCAAAAGAGTCCAGAGCTCAATTTACATGGGCAAATTTTTCAGTGTTCCAATTTATCTCTCTAACTTTGTCTTCCAGCATTTTGATTTTCATTAATCTTACTTTTCTGAAGAATTCATTAAAAGTACAAAAACCTGGAAATGATCTTAGGATGATGAGTTTAAAAATGATAATATAATTGTTGGTGAGTGTCAGTCAATCTGTAAGATGAGGGGTGCCATATTGGAAAGGGCACAGTCTTTAGGGACAACAGGATATACTTAAGAGATAGTTTCTAGGGCTTGAATATTACCTCCACCAATTACTAGCTTGGTTTAGTTATTTAAATTCTATTTCAAACTCTAGGTACTGAGCTCTATCTAGAATAATTATAATAGTAACTACTTAATAAAATTCTTGTAAGGATTATATGATATAATGTAAAGCACTTATATGCTGGCATGTGTCAATAAATCTTCACCATTATTATTACTATAATTATTTTGTCAGTAATATTAATACTCAGATCCAAGAAAATATGTATTTAAGTCACAATTTTGTTCACTTCACTTTGTAAACTTGAGAAAGTTGTTTAGGTGCTCTAACTTTTAATTTCTTGGCATATCATAAGAAGATCATATTGCCTACTTCATAGATAAGCTGTGAGGTTTAAACAAAATATTCCTTGGCAGCTTGTACTTTACTGTAAGCTACCAATATAATTTCTGGCATAGCATTTGATAAAGTGATAGCTATTTTTATTATTGCCTATTCTTATATGCTAAACAGTATCCTAAAGACTGTCACAAGTTCATAAACTTATGTGCCAAAGCTCTCTCAACCTAATTAGAAAGTCAAACCATACAGAATAAAGTAAGAAATAAACTAAGCATTCAAATATTTTTGATAAGTCACATGTATCAGTAGAGAATTTGGACTTTCCCGAAGTGCCTGAGTAGCTTGATCATTTAAGTGTCTAACTCTTGATATCCACTCAGGCCATGATCTCATGTTCATCAGATCAAGCCCTGCATCAGGTTTTGTGCTGAAAATGTGGAGCCTTTTTGGGATTCTCTCTCTCCCTTTGCCTCTCCTCTGCTCATGTGAGCTCTCTCCCTGTCTCTCTCTCAACATAAATAAACATTAAAAAAAAAGAAATTGAGCATTCCCAATATATGATTTTTATATATTCCTATGTCTTATGGGACAAGTATATTATGAATATTATGTAAAATATTCAAATAGACATTTTAAAAGAACAAGATAAAAATTAAAGGTATATAATCACTTCTCTCACTAAAATATTATTAATATATAAATACATTAAATTTGAGGGAAAGTGATGTGATTGAATATGCCTCATTGATTTTTATTCTTGCTTTATCATTTTGTGACATAGTAACATAAATGTCTAAATCTTGTTTAGACTCGTTTTTATTTAATTCCTGATTTATGACTGCAATAGTTGAAAAAGATTTATACATCCAAATGGCAAAAGCCATCATGAAGTGTTCTTTCTAAAAATTACACAAGACTTTTAAGTTTATGCACCAATTATGGAAAGTTTATGTTGAATTTTATCTTGTTAATGTTTTCCTTCTCTGATTCAACTATTTTTTAACCTACAAAATGAAATTTAACCTATAACTAAAATCTAACCTAAACCTAAAATTTTTAACCTATAACTATAAAATATGATACTTATAAATCTTTAAAAAGGAGTTTCAAATCCCCCAAAATGCCATGTGAGAATTTTAGAAAGGTTAAAAAATTATGTTGCTAAGGTTTTAGAGTCTGCAGATATGAGTATTTTATGGGTGACGTACATCTTTCTTGGCAGTAACACTAAAGAAGGATGGAAACAATTCTAAGCATCTATTTCCAAATACTCTCTCCATAGCGAGAAATTCAGAAAGCAATTACTTGGTTGTTTATTGTTGAAATATTACTTTCACCTCAATGAGATGAATTCAGAGTTTATTAATTTATTTTAATATCAGATAGGTAGTAGCAACCTGTCATACCAAATTTGTAGCAACTGCCTTCTGTAAAATAAAAACATATAATTCATCATAAGGGTCATCAATTCTTTTCAGTATAATGGCCAAAGATATCCAAGAAAATTCTATGAGTGAGAAAGATTTCATAGCCAGCTGCCATTTTATCACATAGTATTGTAAAGATTTTACTATTTTAAAATCTTTATTTTAAAAATACAATTAACTACATTATATCACCCCATAAAGTGCAAAATGTGTTATGTTATAATATACAAACAATCCAGTGAAAACACCATTGTCAACATTTAGGTCTTATATTCTTAATATTCTTTTCAGGAATGATTATCCGATATAAGGTCAGGTAAAGAGAGGGGTGAGTAAAGCACAGATTGAGTGAGGGAAGGTGAGACAGAAGTGGGCCCATCCATTTATTGAATATTACAAAACTTAATTTTTATTAAAAATAAATATCATGCACTCTAACTCTATTTTCTTCCGGCCCCTCATTGGGCCATCTTGAACATTCATGGATTTGTGGCTCTCACTTTGGAGACCTCTGCAAAGACTGCAAACGTTGGAAATAATCTGTGTGGGAAAATCGGCAAGAACTGAAGTGGTAAGAAAATGCTTTGGGTTTGGATGAGGGAAAACAGACTTTAGTGTCTTTAGGAAAAAAAAATCACTTACTTTTCCTTTTGCCTCAGGTGCCAATATGGTTCTTATGGCACTTTATTTAAAATTATGATATTGTGTTCATCATGGAAATTTTTTTGTATTAATTTGGTTTTTAAGATAATCCCTTCGTAAATTCTTTGAATCGCTTCTTTTGACCTTTGCTGGACCCATGACTGATACAACTAATTAACCAGAATCTCTGAGGCATTATCCAAGAGACTAAATTCTTTTGAGAGCTCCCTAAGTCATATTTGGTAAATATTGATTCGTAGTTCTTTCTCCTGATTTGTTAATTGGTGGTGTATCAGAAAAATTAACTATCGGGGCACAATAATTTCATTACACTAGCCTTCTGCAATAACACAATTTATATTGCTGTCTTGATTTAGATATAAAGTCATTATATATAGATATAAAAATATTATATATGGGAGGAAGGGCAAGATGGAGGAGTAGTAGGGAGCTACATGCATTGCACTCGTCCCCATATCTCACACGGAAAAGATCTGAAACCATAGGAAACCTTACAGAACCCAAGAGATTGGGATAGAAAGGATGCAGAATCCACTGAGAAAGCCTTCTAACAGCTACCTCAAGAAACAAGCCAGAGTACACAAGGTGGAGAGTCCCAAATATCACTATGAGTAGGAAAATAAAATAACCAACGTCCCCACAAGAGACACCAAGAGATACCATTCAAAAAACACTCTCTGAAAGGATAGGCCCTGGACAGTCAGAGTCTTCTTGGAAACTNTGATCCAGGAACATGAAAGAAGAATTCAAGAGCTCAGCAATATGGTCAAAAGCAACAATATCCATATCATAGGAATCCCAGAAGAGGAATAGAGAGGGAAAGGTGCTGAAGGAGTCCTGGAACAAATTATAGCAGAGAACTTTCCCAACCTGGGGAAGGAAGTAAATCTTGAAATGCAAGAGGCTCAGAGGACTCCCCTCAGACGTAACTTGAATTGATCGTCTGCACAGCATATCATACTAAAAATGGAAAAATACAAGGACAAAGAATTTGACAGCAGCTAGGGAGAAAAGGGCCCTAACATACAAAGGGGAACCTATCAGATTGNGGACCATGGGGGAGAAGAAGGGGAGAAATGGTGGGGGAAAGGGAGAGAGGCAAACCATGAAAGACTCTTGAATGCTGATAACAAACTGAGGACTCATGGGTGTGGGGGGATAGGGGGGAGATGGGCATGGAGGAGGGCACTTGTGGGGATGAGCACCGGGTGTTATATGGAAACCAACTTGACAATAATCTATTTGCTAAAAAAAATATTATATATAAATTTCTTAATATAGAATTGTTGGTAGCACAGAGAAGACACACAATAAAAGTTGGCAATGTATCTTAGTAAATGGAATTTTATTTTTTCTCTATCCTTGATATGTTTTTCTTGAGAAAAGAAGAAGACTGCATAGAACAATTAAGAACTAATATATTGTAATAGAACTTCTAATGTTATAGAAAATGAAGATAATCATAACAAATGATTAATAAAAGTAATCTGTTCTGTAACATGCTAGTACCTTCTAGAGTTGCATTCAACCACTAAAATGATGACAGACATCTCACTAGCATCTCTATTCAATGTTATATTCACATATTTCACACTTCACAAAGCACTTAGATTCTAGGGGGATTGTGATTTTTTTTCCTTAAAAGTTTTTTTGTCAAGTTGGTTTACATATAACACCCAGTGCTCATCCCAACAAGTGCCCTCCTCCATGTGCATCACCTCCCTTTCCCTCTCCCCCACCTACCGTCAGCCCTCTGTTTGTTCTTGGCAGGGGGCACTATGATTTACAGACAGAAAGAAAAAGATGAAAGCATAAGCATATGAAAAGATAGAATTAGATGTAATCTTGGGCAAGATACTTAATCTCAAAATTCAGTTTCCACATAGAAAAAGCAAAGACTATTTGAGTATGTTTATATTTCATTGTGGCATAGGGCTTACATTTTCCTAACTTGTATTTTGTAGAGCTTGATGAGTCATAAGTTTTAGGTTTGAAACATAACCTTTGCTTGGTTATTGCTAACTACAATACACTGTGGTTTCAGTTAATTAGGAAGGAATGATAATGAGAAAAAGAAAATTGAAGAGAACAGTTTATTTTTAGCTTCTAAGTATATTAATCCAGCCTCCATTTTAATATGTGAGTAAATTTTATGAATAAAAGCATAACTATCAGGTACATTATTAGTGTTCAATATCAGTACCCTACCTTTTTGTACAAATTTCTTGAGAAATTTATAGCCACCATATAACTAAAAGGATATCATATAATAAATTCATACATATTTGTGAAGTCCAACTATATTTTTTATTCAATCTTTGGTCTTTCAACTCATCCTAATCAAATATGTTTGATGAAATCACTTAATAATTCAGTAAACTATTCTCAATCACACATTATTCAGATAGTTTCTTTTGATGTATGTAATCAACTGCGTTAAGTGGCATGGTTATATATAAGTTGGAGCTTATGTGTAATATAAGGGAACAATAATTTTAACTAACTTGTAACTGTTTGTATGTGGTTCCATGATTGAGATTTGTTTCAGTTATCTGTTGCTTTCTTTTTCTCAAAAAAGAGAGAGAAAACATGAGTTGGGGAGGGGTTGAGAGGACAGAATCCAAAGCAGGCTCTGCACTGATAGCACAGAGATCTCAGGAACTGTGAGATCATGGCCTGAGCTGTAACTGAGTCTAATGTGTACCTGACGGAGCCACCAAGCTGCCCCTCTGTTGCTGTCTTTTAAAAAAATTTAATAAAAAATATGGTGATATACAACATATTATTTTGATTTCTCACAGTTCTTTGTGTTGACGAGGCTAAATTGAGTGGGTTTTTTCTACATTGTATAGGGTGAGTGAAGTCACATTCAACCAAGAAGAGCTGGGGCTAACATGACTAAAAGGCTTTGTATCCTGGACCATGTGTTAGTCTAACGACTGTCTTTCAAGAGATAGAAAGAGATGCCAGTCTTATTAACATTGGGGCCCAAAATGTTGTTTCAGCTGTATTCCAGCAAGTCATGAAGCCAGGCCAGTTTAAGAAGAGAGGAAATAGATTCAACTTCTTGATGGCAAGAGTGGGATATATGTACAGAGATATAAAGAAGTGTTGATAGCCATATTTGGATGCCATCCATCTCTGTTCTCTGCCACAGTTCGCATCCCCCAGCACCTATAGAATACACTGAGCTCTTTCCCCAAAATCATACCCCATTATGAAAATAGTTCCAAGTTTAGAATCCTGTCATCTAGATCAAGCAGAGATGTGAAGAAAACTTTGTGGGAGCAGTTGTTCAGATGTAGAAACTAGGGTACAGTTCCCAGCATAAAATACATGGCATTGGCATTGTGAATATATAGCTGGAAGAGATCTGAATGGTGAGTAGATTGTTAATGGAAGAACAATGGAAACTGGGGATGTTGCTATGGAAGACTGGAGAAGGGGTAGGTCATGTTAATTAAGTTTTGGCAGAAAAATTGAGGTTTTTGCCTGAAATTACTTAGAAGATAGAGAAAGTACCTAAAGAACCCTGGATTTGCATGAGGAGTTTCTGGGCAAAATTTTCAAAATGACTTTTTTAGGTAGCTAAAAAGAAGGTATTGCAAGAGATGAACAATAGAAGAACTATGAGACAGATGAACTAAAGAAGGAATTTTCAGTTTTCAAGAACTGAGAAGAAATATTTTCAACCCAAGTCTTGCAGGGTTAGAAACTAACACTATTTCTCAATCACAGTTTCTCAAGCTGACAAAAGGTTCTCAAAGTAAGAAGTAGTTTCAGGACAAAGATCACATTGAGGTTCTTACAGTAAAATGTGGCCTCAGGGTTAAAATCAAATGAATGGTATAGTTGTAATACTGCTTGTTAAGAACTCTAAAAGATATAAGGCAGTACCTTATAGACCCTTTCAACCAGACAGAAGCCTTCAAAGAATTTTAAAAAATATCTCAGGGCATCCTGAGTCTCAACTCAAAGTGGAGAAAGACCCACCTTGAAGAGATTTGTGGTTGTGGCATTTTTCTAATGTAGTGGATTATAATTTGATACCATGGAAACACAGTGTTTTTTTAAGATAGTTGAATTAGGGGCGCCTGGGTGGCTTAGTCGGTTAAGCGTCCGACTTTCGCTTAGGTCATGATCTCGCGGTTCGTGGGTTCGAGCCCCGCGTTGGGCTCTGTGCTGATTGCCAGCTCAGAGCCTGGAGCCTGTTTCAGAGTCTGTGACTCCCTCTCTCACTGACCCTTCCCTGCTCACACTGTCTCTCTCTGTCTCTCTCTCTCTCCTAGAAATAAATAAAACATTATTAAAAAAAAAAAGATAGTTGAATTATATTGGATGAAAAATGACAAAGAAAGTTGAAAATGAAAAGAGACCTGTAAGCCCCAAAATTTCTATGGGCTAGATGAATATAAAGAATGCCACTTAGCTATAAATATAGGATATTTTTAATAGAAAAGGAAGGATGGTTCAAAAAGAGGCAGAAGTCTAAGGATGGAGTTGGGAGCCATTGAAATCTCTCCTAGGGAACAGAGCAGAATCCCAATCAGGGAATGTTTCTTGTCCAAGGGTAGAGTGCTCTGAAAACTGATATTGTATACTGAGTTTGTCTTTTTGGATTGCAAGTCTACAGATTTACAAGATCCATATTGAAAGAGCCTTATCTGAACATGAGTGTAGGTCACAAGATCCTAAACTTTTAACCTAATCCCATAATTGGATACAATTTCTTGGTCTTTAGTGGATGTGAGAGATTTTTTTTCGTGCAGGGTGGATATAAATTGTTGGCCCAGAGGGAATGTTGTGTCAAATTGACTGTAAATATTGTCATCAACAATGTCTCCGATTCCAGGATGCTCATGATGCTCTCACATTAAGAGGTAGAGAGTATTTTCCTACCTTGAACCTGTAATAGTCTGTGATATACTTTTAACAATAAAGTAGGCAGAAGGGAACCTCTAGGACTTATGAGTCCTGGCCTTCAGAGATTTGACAGTTTACACTTTCTTTTTCTAGACTTCTATGAACCATAGAAGAATTGCAACAGGGGCACCTGGGTAGCTCAGTCGGTTGAGTGTCTGACTCTTGATTTCGGCTCAAGTCATGATTGCAGAGTCGTGGGATCAAGCCTTGTGTTGGGCTATGCACTGAGTATGGTGTCTACTTAAGGTTTTCTCCCTCTCCCTCTCTCTCTCTCACCCCTTCTTCTTTCCCCCTCTGCCCCTCTCCCTGGCTTGTGCTCTGGCTTGTGCTCTCTCTAAAACAAAACAAAACAAATAAAAGTCCAACTCTTCTGTTGGGGAGATATGTAGAGAGGAGTGGAAGGGATGTGTGATATCACCCATTACATTTTATCTGACCTCACAGCTGAAAGCCACCACTTTATGACCCCAGTTGAGCCCAAGTCAACCTCCCAGAATGAAAAATAATACATAATTTTTATGTCAAGCCACTATATTAATTTTTATTGATACGTAACAATTTAATACCAAGTTAGCAGCTGGAAACAACACACATTTATTATATCTCAATTTCTCTGGGTTCAGAGACAGGTAATGGCCCAGTTGAGTTCTCTGCATAGGATCTCACAATGCTGCAATGAAGGTATTGAATGAACTTCCTTTTCATCTGAGCCTTCATCAACAAAGTATCCACTTCCCAGCTCCTTCAGGTTGTTGGCAGAATTCATCTCCTTGCAGCTCTGTATCTGGGTCTGAGCTTCTTATTGATTGTTGAATAAAGACTTCTCTCAGGTCCTGCAGGCCACCCACAGTTTCCTGCTACATGGCCTTCTTCATAGACAGTTCACATTATGGCTGTTTACTTCTTGCTCTAATCTGCTAAAACAGAGTTTTATAATTTAACATAATCAAAGGTTATCTTATCACCTTTGCCATACAGAAAGCCTAATCAATAGAACAATATCTCATTACTTTTCCATAATCTGTTGGTTAAGAGGAAGTCACAGATTCCACCTGCACCTAAAGAAGAGGGGTTCTATAAGGGCCATTTTGGTCAACTTAGAGTGTGTCTGTCACAGCCATTATTTTAGATGGTTTGTCAAGCAGCTACTGATAATTAAAATGCCTTCCTTCTAGTAGCAACATCTGTTTTTATCATTTTTAGTCATTCAAGTAAAGAACTTAGAGAAACCATTTCATTAAATGTTTACAAAATTAAGGAAGCATCTTTTCAGTAGAAATCTTGGCCACGAAACATAGGCAGAGAGTATTTCCCATCTGAGTCAGCAGGTGAGAAGTGCCAACTCTAGAAAATCTTTAGGCCTTTGCAAATTCTGAGCTCAAGCTGAGCAGTATTCTAGTGGTATTCTGCTTTCAGATTCAAGATTTAAGCAAATCCCTTTAGAAACAGGACTGTATTGGGGGGATATGTCATTTCATCTCACAAGAATGAAGTTCAGAAAGAGTTACATTATTCACTTTACCTGGCAACAGATATTCTTGGAAGCTGAAAGCCAAGGGTTATAACGTGTTCCATAGCAGGGGCCTTTGAATGTTAGTTATAACTTTCATGCAAATACTTGAACCACTCTAAAGATGGGAAAGATACTGATAATCTAACCTGTAAAACATAGCTCCCAAGATTGCCTCATCATACGATTCTTTACAGATATTATCCGGATTAACATGGGAGCCATGTAATATGCTATATGACTTGCTTTTCTATATTCTGAACCTGATAATTGCTATAAATATTCCAGCAGATGTTGCTTCATTGAAAACAGTGACTGTAACCTATATACTCATACTTTGCACATTAGCAAATTGTGTAGAAGGCACTTTATGTGCATTACTCAACAGGCGAAGCTGCTCTATTGTAGGAACTAAGGTAAACCATTTAAAGAAATAAATAGGGGCAACGAGTCTTAGTTTATTAAAATGCCAAAGTTTACATAGTGAGGAAGTCACAGAGCCATGATTTCAGCTTCATTCATTTCCTTTAGACTTGAAAGTCCATGTGATTTTTTCCTTTATGATGAGCTGTTCTTTTATTTATCCTCAAAATTGGATGATGCGAAAACTTTTGGGAAAGATTTGATTTTCATCACTGAAAACGAGCATTCCTCTCATTGAAAACCAGTAATAGAGATAGGGACTAGGTTTTCCAGGGTTTCTTCAAAGGGATAATAAATGCCAGGAATAACGTCATTCCACATGCATCAAATCACTGATGTGTAGAAATGTACTTTTTGTTTGCTTTTTAAATCAAAAAGAAAAGTTTGAATATCTAGACTAAATAAGACTTTGACCCAGTCATCATAGCTGGCTGGTTTTGCCAATCATGGTAGTAATAAGAAACAGTGGCATTCTAAACACAGAGGACTGAGAAGAAGAATCAAATAAATATAGTTTTAGAAAAGTAATTCTGAGTTTATGAAAAATAAAATCAATCAGTTGAAGAAGCAATTTTCAGTGAAAGAATAAGCACTTCTAGTCTTACAAAGTGTGAAAAAGTCTCTTACTGCTGAGGAGAGGGGAGTTGCTATACTTCACACCACAGAACTTCATAGAACTGTTGAACTTCAAACAGACTACCTATAGACAACTAAGAAAACTCAGGAATTCTTCTAGGGTCACCACAGAGGCTGGAATAGACAAGAAAGGCTTTTACACCCACCAGTTTGATTCAGACACAGCTTCAGAATAGACTTAAAAATTCACCTCACTTGCTCATTCATTCATTCATTCATTCACTCATTTTTATCACAACTAGATACAGCCATTCCTACTATGTGTAGCATGTACTGAGATAAGCACGGGAGAAACATTGGTGACCAAAACATACCTGATTTCTGCTTTCATAGAATTCACAGTATAATGGAGCAGAAAAGGAGGACAAGTGAACAGGCATTTGCAATACAGATCAAGTGTTGTGTTTTATGAGCCATAGTGGGAGGGAATGTGTGACAGGGAAGAGTTCCTGGAAGAAATCAACATGTGGTGAAACTTGAATAACGAGTGGGAATTGCCAGGTTAAGAAGGCTTGGGAAGCCTATTTCAGACAAGAAAATGGCTTGTAGGAAGACTTAATAGTGAGAAAAAGTGAGGTAGCTAGAGAGAAGAGAATTATTACCTAGGGAAATCATAGTGTAAAGATGGAAGGGGCCAAAGGTGATGGCAGATTAGTGGGCCACAGTAGTTTTGTGAGCCTTGTGAACCTTGTTTGGGTAGTGGGAAGGAGTTTGCACAATGAAAAATATGGAGGGGAGGAAAAATGGTCAGATTATTTCTAATGAGTATTTAGAAAATCAATTAGAGTTGGCAAGACAAATGTGGCAGTTACTGCATTAAGGAATCAAAAGGTTTTGATGATTTTCTATAGGAGCTGACGGTGAGAACGAATCAAGAAGTCCTTCTAAATTATCAAATTGACCAGGGTTATGGTTGGTGGTGCTATTCACCAGATTGGAAATCCAGGAGTAAGAGCAAGCTTGTGGGTTAAGTAGGGGTGATACAATGAGTTAATTTTGGGGCAGTAAGAGGTTTGTGTGGTTTACGGAGAACACTATAGTAAAAGTGCAGTATGCTATACTTTTGAATTACAGTTTAGCATTTTAAACACAAAAGTTTATTTTTTCCTTTATTTTTTATTATTTTTAAAAAATTACATCCAAGTTAATTAGCATATAATGCAACAATGATTTCAGGAGTAAATTCCTTAATGCCCCTTACCTATTTAGCCCATCCCCCCTCCCACAACTCTCCAGTAACCCTCTTTGTTCTTCATATTTAAGAGTCTCTTCTGAAAAAAGAAAAATAATAAGAGTCTCTTTTGTCTTGTCTCCCTCCCTGTTTTTATATTATTTTTGCTTCCCTTTCCTTATGTTCATCTGTTCTGTGTCTTAAAGTCCTCATATGAGTAAAGTCATATGATATTTATCTTTCTCTGATTGATTATTTTCGCTAAGCATAATACCCTCTAGTTCCATTCATGTGAAATGGAAATGGAAATGGAAAGATTTCATTCTTTTTGATTGCCAAGTAATACTCCATTGTATATACATATATAATATACATATATATATACACCACATTGTCTTTATCCATTCATCTGTCGATTGACATTTGGGCTCTTTTCATACATTGGCTATTGTTGGTAATGCTGCTCTAAACATAGGGGTGCATGTGCCCCTTCAAACCAGTATACCTGTATCCCTTGGATATATACCTAGTAGTACAATTGCTGGATTGCAGGGTTGTTCTATTTTTAATTTTTGGGGGAATCTCCATACTGTTTTCCAGAGTGGCTGTACCAGTTTGCATTCCTCCCAGCAGTGCAAAAGAGATCCTCTTTGTCTGCATCCTCACCAACATCTGTTGTTGCCCGAGTTCTTAATATTAACCATTCTAACAGGTGTGAGGTGGTATCTCACTGTGGTTTTAATGTGCATTTCCTTGATGATGAGTGATGTTGAGCATTTTTTTCATGTGTCAGTTGTCCATCTGGATGTCTTCTTTGGAAAAGTGTCTGTTCAGGTCTTTTATCCATTTCTTCCCTGGATTATTTGTTTTTGGGTGTTGAGTTTGATAAGTTCCTTATAATTGGACACTAAACCTTTATCTGATATGTCATTTGCAAATATCTTTTCCCATTCTGTTGGTTTCCTTTTAGTTTTCCTGATTGTTTCATTTGGTGTGCAGAGGCTTTTTTATTTTGATAAGATCCCAATAGTTCACTTTTGCTTTTGTTTCCCTTGGCTCTGGAGATGTATTGAGTAAGAAGTTGCTGTGGCCAAGGTCAGGAGGTTTTTGCCTGCTTTCTCCCCTAGGATTTTGATGGTTTCCTGTCTTAAGTTTAGGTCTTTCATCTATTTTGAGTTTATTTTTGGGTATAGTGGAAGAAAGTGGTCCAGGTTCATTTTTCTGCATGTCACTGTCCAGTGTTCCCAGTATCATTTGCTGAAGAGACTGTCTTTATTCCATTGAATATTCTTTCCTGCTTTGTCAAAGATGCGTTGGCCATATGTTTGTGGGTCCACTTCTGGGTTCTCTATTGTGTTCCATTGATCTGAATGTCTGTTCTTGTGCCAGAACCATACTGTCTTAATGATTACAGCTTTGTAATACAGCTTGAAGTCTGGGATTGTGATGCCTCCAGCTTTGGTTTTCTTTTTCAAGAGTGCTTTGGCTATTCAGGGTCTTTTCTGGTTCCATACAAATTTTAGGATTTTTTGTTCTAGTTCTCTAAAGATTGCTGGTGTTATTTTAATAGGGATTACATTGAATATGTAGATTGCTTTGGGTAGTATTGACATTTTAATAGTATTTATTCTTCCTACCCAGGAGCATGGGATATTTTTCCATTTTTTGTATCTTCATCAATTTCTTTATATAGTTTTCAGTGTATAGATTTTTCACCTCTTTTTTTAGACTTANGCTATTCAGGGTCTTTTCTGGTTCCATACAAATTTTAGGATTTTTTGTTCTAGTTCTCTAAAGATTGCTGGTGTTATTTTAATAGGGATTACATTGAATATGTAGATTGCTTTGGGTAGTATTGACATTTTAATAGTATTTATTCTTCCTACCCAGGAGCATGGGATATTTTTCCATTTTTTGTATCTTCATCAATTTCTTTATATAGTTTTCAGTGTATAGATTTTTCACCTCTTTTTTTAGACTTATTCCTAGGTATTTTATGGTTTTTCATGCAATTGTGAATGGGATTGATTCCTTGATTCTCTTTCTGTTGCTTCATTATTGGTGTATAGGAATGCAACCTATTTTTGTGCATTGATTTTATATCCTGCCACTTGTTGAATTAATGGATCAGTTCTAGCAGTATTTTGGTGGGACCTTTTGGGTTTTCCATATAGACTATCATGTCATTTGTGAAGAGTGAAAGTTTGACCTTCTTCTGACCGATGTGGATGCCTTTTATTTCTTTGTGTTGTCGGATTACTGAGGCTAAGACTTCCAATATGATGTTGAATAACCATGGCTAGAGTAGATATCCCTGTTTTGTTCCTGACCTTAGGGGAAAAGCTCTCAGTTTTTCCCCATTGAGGATGATATTAGCAGTGGGTCTTTCATATATGGCTTTTATGATCTCAAGGTATGACTCTTCTATCCCTACTTTCTTGAAAGTTTTGATCAAGAAAAGATGCTGACTTTTGTCAAGTGCTTTCTCTTTATCTATTGATAGGACCATGTCATTCTTGCCCTTTCTTTTATTGATGTGATGAATCACATTGATTTTTTTGTGAATATTGAACCAGCCCTGCATCCCAGGTATAAATCGCACTTGGTCATTGTGAATAATTGTTTTAATGTATTGTTGGATCTGGTTTACTAATATATTGTTGAGGATTTTTGCATCCATGTTCATCAGGAAAATTGGTATATAGTTCTCCTTTTTAATGGGGTCTTTGTCTGGTTTTGGAATCAAGGTAATGCTGGCTTCATAGCAAGAGTTTGGATGTTTTCCTTCCATTTGTGTTTTTTGGAATAGCTTGAAGAAGATAGGTGTTAACTTTTCTTTAAATGTTTGGTAACTTCCCCTGGAAAGCCATCTGGCCCTCGACTCTTGTTTTTTGGAAGAGTTTTGATTACTTATTCAATTTTTTTACTGGTTATGGGTCTGTTCACATTTTCTATGTCTTCCTGTTTCAGTTTTGGTAGTTTATATGTTTCTAGGGATTTTTCCATTTCTTCCAGATTGCCCATTTTATTGGCATATAATTGCTTGTAGTATTCTCTTACTATTGTTTATATTTCTGTTGTGTTGGTTGTGATCTCTCCTCTTTCATTCTTGATTTTATTTCGATCATTTCCTTTTTCTTTTTGATCAAACTGGCTAGTGGTTTATCAATTTTGTTAATTATTTCAAAGAACCAGCTCTGCTTTCATTGGTCTGTTCTACTATTTTTTTGTTTCGATAGCATTGATTTCTGCCCTACTCCTTATTATTTCCTGTCTTCTGCTGATATTGGGTTTTATTTGCTGTTCTTTTTCTAGCTCTTTAAGGTATAAGAATAGGTTGTGTATCTGAGACTTCTTTCTTTAGGAAGGACTGGATTGCTATATACTTCCTTCTAATACTGCCTTTGCTGTGTCCCAAAGGTTTGGGACTGTGGTGTTATAATTTTTCTTTGGCTTCCATGTACTTTTTAATTTCCTCTTTAACATCTTGGATAGCCCATTGATGCCTTAGTAGGTAGGTAGTTCTTTAGTCTATAGTATTTTTTACATTTCCAAAATTTTTCTTGTCTTTGATTTCGAGTTTCATAGCATTGTGGTCTGAAAACATGACTGGTATGATGTCAATATTTTTGTACTCGTTGAGAGCTGATTTGCGTCCCAGTATGTGACCTATTCTGGAGAACATTCCATGTGCACTGGAGAAGAATGTGTATTCTTTTGCTTTAAGGTGAAATGTTCTGAATATATCTGTAATGTCCCTCTGGTAAAGTGTGTCATTCAAAGCCATTGTTTCCTTGTTCTGTTTAGATATTCTGTCCATTGCTGTAAGTGGGATGTTGAAGTCCCCTACTATTATGGTAGTATTATCAATGCATTTCTTTATGTTTGTAATTAACTGATGTATATATTTGGGTGCTCTCACATTTGAAGCATAGATGTTTATAATTGTTAGGTCTTGTTGGTGGATGGAAAGACCCCTTAATTATGATACAATGGCCTTCTTCATCTCTTGTTACAGTATTTATTTTCAAGTCTAGATAGTCTGATATAAGTATGGCTACTCTGGCTTCCTTTAGTTGACCATTAGCATGATAGATGGTTCTCCATCCCCTTACTTTCAATCTGAAGGTGTCTTTAGGTCTAAAGTGGATCTCTTGTAAACAGCATATAGATGGATCATGTTTTCTTATCCATTCTGTTACCCTATGTCTTTTGATTGGAGCATTTAGTCCATTGATGTTTAGAGTGAGTACTGAAAGCTATGAATTTAGTGTCATTATGTTGCCTGTAATGTTGGAGTTTCTGGTGGTGTTCTCTGGTCCTTTCTAGTCTTTGATGCTTTTGGTCTTTTTCTTTTCTTTTTCTTTTTTTTTTTCCAATCTTTTCTCCCCTCAGGGAGTCCCCCTTAAACTTTCTTATAGGGCCGGTTTAGTGGTCACAACTCCTTTAATTTTTGTTGGTATGAGAAACTTTTAATCTCTCCTATTTTCAATGACAGCCTTGCTGGATAAAGAATTCTTGGCTGCATATTTTTCTGATCTGCACATTGAATATATCCTGCCACTCTTTTCTGGCCTGCCAAGTTTTTGTCGATAGGTCTGCTACAAACCTGATCTGTCTTCACTTATAGGTAAAGGATTTTTTACCTTGCTACTTTCATGATTCTTTCCTTGCTTGAGTAGTTTGTGAATTTGACTATGACATGCCTTGTTGATGGTTGGTTTTTGATGAATTTATTGGTAGTCCTCTGTGTTTCTTGGGCTTTGATGTCTGTGTCTTTCCACAGGTTAGGAAAGTTTTCTGCTATAATTTGCTCACATAACCCTTTTACTCCTTTTCTCTCTCTTCATCTTCTAGGACCCCTGTGATTCTGCTGTTGTTCCTTTTTGAGGAGTCACTGATTTCTCTAATTCTTAAATCATACTCTATTGCCTTAGTCTCCTTCTTTTTTTTGGGGGGGGGGCTTCATTATTCTTCATAAGTTTGGCCTCTGTATCGCTGATTTGCTTCTCTGCATCATCCATCCTTACCACTGTGGCATCCATTCAAGATTGCAGCTCAGTTATAACATTTTTTAATTTCATAGCTTTAACTTCTTTATTTCCACAGAAAGGGAGTCTAATCTATTTTCAGCCCCAGCTAGTATTCTTATTATCATGATTCTAAAGTCTGTTTCTGACATCTTGCTTGTATCTTTGCAGATTAAGTCCCTGGCTGTGGTTTCTTCCTGTTCTTTCTTTTAGGATGAATTCCTTTGTTTCTTCATTTTGAAGAAGAAAAGGAATTAATAAGATAAAAATTAAATTAATAAAGTTAAAAACAGCACAAAGAAATCAAATACATGATGCTAGATCCTAGTTGTGTTTTGATCTGACTGTTGAAAGGAACTTGATAGATTAGGAAGAAAAGGAGAAAAAGAAGAATAAAAAGTAAGAAAAAAGAAGGGAAAAAGGAAAACATTTGAAAACTTGAAAAAATGAATAGACTGAAATAGAATAAAATGAAAGGATGTAATTAAAATAAAATTTGAAAAATTTACAACAAAATTAAAAAATTAAAAAATATTTTAATAAAAATTGAAAATGAAAATAATTTTTTCTTTCTGTATTCCATAAAAGAAAAGAAACAAAAAAAAGTGAATGGATGGACCAGTGAACAGACTGAAATACATTTGAAATTACATCATTTTCTCCTAGAAGTCAAACCATGAAGCACTTTATAGTCCATAAACTTAGCAGGTGGAGAGACTTGTGGTGTTCCTGAAGAGCGAGGTTGGCCCAGTTGGGTGGAACTTAGTGTAACAGCTCCATTCTCTACTGGATGGTGCTGCTTAGCTTACTGGGATGGATTGTTGTGGCATATGTGGGTGTGTGCATGCATACGCAGAAGGGGTGAAATTGGCATCACCCAGCTACCCAGTCTCCAGTATCAGAACTCTGTTCTCCCTGATCAGCCATCACGCGCCCATCCTTTTTTTCTGGCTTCCATCCAGTCCCTGGTTTTATACTGTCTGTGACCAAGCCATCAGGTTGCCAGGCTGCAACTCCCTCCTGAGTTTTATCTCAGATGTGGTTATGTTTCCCAACTCCTCACTTGTGACGGACTGCAGCTTTGACCCACTCAGACCTTCTGGGGGAGTTTCTCACCAAGCAATGGCCAGGTGCCCACTGCACCCAGGAACATTCTTGGTACTGTGCTGCTGCTGATTCTCAGAGACTGCAGCTGGGTGCCAGCCCGTCCCAGAAAAAGTTCACCCAGTTGTGTAGCAGCAGTGTTTTAGGAATTAAGATAAGACACAACACACATCTGGCACCAGGCTTCTCCCTTAATGTCCCTGTTCCAGCATTAGCAAAAATGGTTTTTCTCTGGGATCTGTTGGGACCTTTGTCTGTGGGAAGTTGCACAGCCTCTACCAAATGTCCTCCCAGCAGGGGAAATGCCTCTCTCCGTGTGTCCCAAGGGACTCCAGACCTCACTCTCTGCTTCTAGAGATTCGCCTTTCCCACCAGAGCACCGTCAGGTATTGAGATGTAGAGTTTCAGATTCTGTGTTCCCCCTGTTTATAGAGTCTTAATGCAAATTAAACCCTCTCCTTTCTCTTTTCTCCCTTTTTTGTTCAGTCCCTGCTGCTCTTTCCACTTTTCTACTTTCCAGCTGCTTTTGAGAGGGGTGCTTTTCTTATACTCTCCACCTATCTCCATCCTCTCTCCATTAGCAAAAAAAATTCCCTGTCCTCTGAGGCTTCTCTCTCCCCCTGTTTACCTCTCTGTGATGAATACCTGCTGAGTTCTGTGGTTCAGGTTGTGCAGATTTCNATAATTGGACACTAAACCTTTATCTGATATGTCATTTGCAAATATCTTTTCCCATTCTGTTGGTTTCCTTTTAGTTTTCCTGATTGTTTCATTTGGTGTGCAGAGGCTTTTTTATTTTGATAAGATCCCAATAGTTCACTTTTGCTTTTGTTTCCCTTGGCTCTGGAGATGTATTGAGTAAGAAGTTGCTGTGGCCAAGGTCAGGAGGTTTTTGCCTGCTTTCTCCCCTAGGATTTTGATGGTTTCCTGTCTTAAGTTTAGGTCTTTCATCTATTTTGAGTTTATTTTTGGGTATAGTGGAAGAAAGTGGTCCAGGTTCATTTTTCTGCATGTCACTGTCCAGTGTTCCCAGTATCATTTGCTGAANTGCAGATTTCTGTGTTAATCCTCAAATCAGTTTTCTAGGTGTACAGGATGGTTTAGTGTTGATCTGGCTGTATTTGATGGATGTGAGATGCAAAGAAAAATTCTATGTTCTTCTGCCATCTTGGCCCAGACCCCCCCTCCAAAAAAAAGTTTAAATGTTTGTAGGTGTTTAATTTTTTTGATGTTTATTCGTTTTTGAGAGAGAGAGAGAGAGAGAGTTGGAGTATGAGTGGGAGAGGAGCAGAGAGAGTGGGAGACACAGAATCTGAAGCAGGCTCCAGACTCTGAACTGTCAGCACAGAGTACGACCCGGAGCTTGAACTCACAACTGTGAGATGGCCTGAGCTGAAGTCAGACTTCAGCTAATGGAATACTGAGCCACCCAAATGCCCCTTAGATGTTTAATTTTTCAAATGTTACAGTGTTACTGTAACTTCTATTTCTACTGGTACTGTTAAAACCGTATCCTGCATTTGCTGAACAGCCTCAAAGTGCCAGGCTGTTTACGAATGAGTTATATAATTTAAATCTTAATAGCCATTCTGTGGGATAGGCACTATGAGGAAACTGAGTCTTAGTGAGGTCATGTAACTTACGTAATGTCACACATATGGTATGTAATGGATAAAGGACTTGAATCCTTTCTTACTAAAACTGCTATGTTCTCAAGTAGTGTTTTATATTGAAACAGTAGCCAACTTTGTAGCTAGAAAAACAATCCATTCAGAAAAAGGGAGAGACGGATTGATACAGTCTCTGTTAAGTTTCAAATGCCATTCCTATGGAGATAAACAGAATATCAAGCCCACCTTGAAGAGCACACCACTTTAGTGAAAGAGGTAGAAAAGGAAGTATATAATATTACATGCAGCCCATGAAAGTCACTTTCAGGAGAGTAAGGCAGTGGCATTGAGGAAACAATAATCAACAGGCTTACATGAAAGTAGAGATGTTAGGCTCTAGTAGAAGGCACAGAGGCAATATAGAGTATAGGGCACTGAATGATCAAACAGAATTTTGGGGTGACTGGATCTCAGTGTGATATGGGAATGGTGAAGAATACAGCTGAAAATAATCAGAAGTCAGATAATGAAAGAATTGAGTGCCAGAGTTAGGAGTTTTGAGTTTAGTCTAGAGTTAAATCATTGGAATGACACCATTAGTTTATTTTTATTTTTATTTTTATTTTTTTATTTTTAGACAGATAATTCCACCAGCCAGCTAAAAGACCTGTAAGGTACATGGTGAGGAGACCATGTATACAGTTTATAAACTAGGTGAGAATTTGACCACAGAAGCAGTTAGCCCCAGTAATGCAAAACAGAACATTCAAACAATAAAAAAAACCCTTGAATGTGAATGCTTTTAGATGGGGTGAGAATTCTCCAGTCCCTTATAGTTTTCACTATTCTTGATATTGTTATACCTTTCTGCTTTACTTATTTATGTTACTATCCTGATTCCTTAATGAATAACATTTATAACAGCAAGAAATGAAATGATGAAGATTGATTTAGGATTAATGCAAAGTAAAGGGATTACAGAGAGATTAAAGAAACAGAATATAGAAACTGAAGTCCATGGAATTGAAGGTAGGGAATATAATTCATAAATCACCACAAATGGTGAGAGACAACTTTAAGGTAGATGAATTCACCCCCTTTGGCTTTGCAGCCTGGTAAGAGAAGGAGAACAAAAGTGTAATTATGGGAAACACTGACTTTAAAGAGTAGATTTAGAAAGGTCAATTCATAAAGAAGACCTTGAGGGTGGCCAGTGTGCAGTCTCTACCTCTCCCCTTCTCAAGCCTGTGCCATTTGACTGTGAATAATAATTAAGAGAAAGAAGAAAGAATGAAGAAAAACAATGTGACTCTATATGTAATAGCAACACATAGATTCAGAGTTGCAGTCAGCTCATTTCAACTTCCATTTTTTTTTTAAAATCAATAGTAGGGCCAGTAAACCCAGACTGATTCATGTTAGTGTCTCCAGTTGCCTTAAAATGTGACTTCTCTTAAATTTAATATTGCATACATTTATGTTCATTTCTATTTAGTGGGAGTGGAGAGAATCCCATTTATGTTTTTTTTTAATTTTATTTAAAACCAAGTTAGTTAACACATAGTGTAAAATGCTTTCAGGAGTAGAATATAGTGATTTATCACTTACATATAACACCCAGTGCTCATCCCAAAAAGTACCTCCCTAATTCCCATCATCCATTATGCTCCTCACCCCCGACCCAGCCCCTCCCCAGCAACCCTCAGTTTGTTTTCTGTATTTAAATCTCTTATGGCTTGCCTATCTCTCTTTTTATATCTTATTCCTTCCTTCCCTTCATCTGTTTTGCTTCTTAAATTACACATGTAAGTGAAATAATATGACATTTATCTTTGTCTGACATACTTCACTTAGCATAATATATTCTAGTTCCATCCACATTGTTGCAAATGACAAGATTTCATTCTTTTTTATCTCTGAGTAATATTCCTGTGTGTGTGTGTGTGTGTGTGTGTGTGTGTGTGTGTGTGTGTGATATCTTCTCTATTGTTCAGTAAATGTTTTGTGCTCTTTCCATAATTTGGCTTTTGTTGATGGTGCTGCTTTGAACATTGGGGTGCAAGTGCCCCTTCAAATCAGCATTTTTGTATCCTTTGAATCAATACCGAGGAGTCCAATTGTGACTCCTAGGGTAGCTCTATTTTTAATTTTTTGAGGTATCTCCATACTGTTTTCCAGGTTGGCTGCACCAGTTTGTATTCCTACCAGCAGTGCAAAAATGTTTCCTCTTTCTCTGCATATTCTCCAACATCTGTCATTTCCTGAGTTGTTAATTTTAGCCATTCTGACAGGTGTGAGTTGGTATTTCATTGTAGTTTTGATTTGTATTTCCTTGACGATGAGTGACGTTGAACATCTTTTCATTGGTCTGTTAGCCATCTGGATTTCTTCTTTGGAAAAGAGTGTGCTTATGTCTTTTGCCCATTTCTTCACTAGATTATTTGTTTTTTAGGTGTTGAATTTGATAATTTCTTCATAGATTTTGGATACTACCTCTTTATCAGATATGCCATTTGCTAATATCTTCTCCTATTCTGTCAGATTCCTTTTAGTTGTTGATTTTTTCCTTCACTGTGCAGAAGCTTTTTATCTTCATGAGGTCCCAATAGTTCATTTTTGCTTTTGTTTCCCTTGCCTCTGAAGTCATGTCTAGTAAGAAGTTGCTGTGGCTGAGGACAAAGAGGTTGTTATCTCTTTTCTCCTCTAAGATTTTGATGGTTTCCTGTCTTTCATCCATTTTGAGTTTGTTTTTGTGTATGGTAGAAGATAGTAGTCCAGGTTCATTCNTATATTTGTGGATCCATATCTGGGTTCTCTATTCTGTTCCATTTATCTATGTGTCTGTTTCTGTGCCAGTACCATACTGTTTTGATGATTACAACTTTGTAATATAACTTAAAGTCCAGAATAGTGATACCCCCAGTTTCTTTTTTTCAACATTACTTTGGCTATTTATGGTCTTTTCTGGTTCCATGAAAATTTTAGCATTGTTTGTTATAGCTCTGTGAAGAATGCTGGTGTTGTTTTGAATGGGATCCTAATTCTTTAAATATTTATTTAAATCTTTTAAGTTATCTAGTAATTGATTCCTGTAAGAAATATCCAAATAATTTAGTAACACAAAAAGGAAAATATGAATCTCTCTTTACACCCTTGACTCCCAATAGTCCTCTGCTATTTTCATAGTTTTGTGTATATTGCAGATTGTTATTTAATATATATTTTCTCAGAAATTCATCTATGCTTTATATGAATATGTGATGATCATTTCCTAAATTTGAATTCAATGGTATATGCTAAATTTTCATATTGCATAGTAAAGAATTAACCTTACTCAAAAAGAAATCTGGATAGGAGCATTCTGGCCACTGACAGTCTTAAAATGTGATTTGTGATGGGGACTTTGGGCTACAACGTACAACTTCCAGAGAAACTGATGACTAAAGGTAGTAGTCCGACTTCCAGGAAACGCTTGGAGACTAAAAGTGAGCCATGAAGGCAGTATATGATTGAGCTCCTATAAGAACTCTGGACACCAAAGGCTAGCTTCCCTGGTTGGTAATACTCTGTGCATATTGCCTACAAAGTGATCATGCAACGTGTGACTTGATAGAGAGAGGACAACTGGAAGTTCCACATCTAGATTACCTAACCCCATGTGTCTCTTCTCTTTGGCTGATTTTAATCTGTGTCCTTTTCCTGCAACAAATCATAATGTGAGTATAATAGCTTTCAATAAGTTCTGTTATTTCTATTAGCTAATTATCAAACCTAAGAGTGGTTTTGGAAATCCCATGAACTTGCAACTGGTATCAGAATTAAGATGGTTTTGTGTGGGGGATTATGCCCTCAAACCTCACAATTTAGATAATTCTTGGTACATATAAATATAGATCTGTTTGATACCTGGAAGGTTAAATTCAGATATAAAAGGTTTTATTTTTTTCTCTTTTCCAAAAATTTCTTCTCTCTCTTTATGAATTTTTCCCTTCTTTTTAAATTGAAGAATTAGTTTTCTTCATGACTCATTAGAGTCATTTGAGAATTCATTTAGTACCATGTTTGGGATAGCATTGAATTTACAGATTAACATGAGGATATTTACATATCTGTATTATTTAGTTTTTCCATTCATTAATTTTGTATGTCTATATACTTAGGTCTTCCTTTATGTCTATTATTAAAGTTTTATCTCTTTGTTTATATAGGTAGTGGATATATTAGGTAAATGATCAAACATTTTATATTTTTGGTGCTAATTTAAGTAATATTTTATCCTTGCTTTTTCTTATTGTTAATTTCTATTATATTAGGTAGTGATTTTTTCATAGATTGATCTTTTTATCCAGAAATATTACTAAAGCCAATAATTAATTTTAAGAAATTTTTAAATGAATTCTTCTGGATTTTCTTGGTAGAGAATTATATCATCCATGAATTTTGATAGTTTTGTCTTTTTCAAATATATGTATTTTTATTTCTTGGACTTACTATATTGTCTGGAATCTTCAGTAAGGTATTGCTCAGTGACAACAGTAGCTGGTATCTAATATTTGTTCCTGAGATTAGCATAATTTTAAAACTACTTCCTCCTAAGGATGTTTTGCTGGGAAGTTCTGTTTTACAGATGTAACCAAAAGAAAGAAGTTTCCTTCTATTTCCAGCCTGCCAGGTTTTTTAAACAAAAATTATTTACAATGATTTTTATATCTGTCAGGCTGACAAAAATCGTTTTTACTTAATCCACTAATGTAGTGAATTATATAATTTTTTAATGCTAAACCTTCCTTGTATTTCTTTGAAATAAATCATTTTTTGTCAGAATATATTGTCCAGTTCTGTTGTTAAGACTATGCTTACTTTGTGGAATTACCTGGGAAGCTTTCCATCATAGCATATATTTTGAAAACTTAATAATGTTGACACATATTGGTACTCTGCCTCTCTTTTAAATATAATAGCTATAGGGCATTGAAATATACTTCTATGTCATATACCCCTATCTACAGAGTGCATATATGTATTGCCTCCCTCTACTACCTCTCTCCATACATAGAGAAGAGGATAAAGACAGTTAATACTAACTGCATAATTCTAGGAAATGTAAGTAATTTTCCAAGAACAGAAATAACTGTTGAGTCCCATGTTCACATACAAAATCTTCAAATAATAAATGACTGGCAATAATTTACACAATCTAAGTTTAGTCAAAACCTAAGGTTAGACAATACCACATCAATGTATCTCTGCTGAACTGTAACTCCTTATGTGCTCCCCACAGGAACTAGTGCAGAGGATTGGACATAAAAATAGTAGTAGTAGTAGTAGTAGTAGTAGTAGTAGTAGTAGTAGTAGTAGTAGTAGTAGTAATGTCATTGCTATTACATTGACTCTGACTTCTTTTTTTCTTTTTTTTTTACAAATAGTTTATTGTCAAATTAGTTTCCACATAACACTCAGTGCTCATCCCCAAAGTGCCCTCCTCCATGCCCATCCGACTCTGACTTCTTACACAGGAAGGCTGTCCATTATCAATGAATTGGCTAAGCAATAGCCCTGGTAGAATGTGCTTTGATATTAATGATTTGGCACCTTCAAGTGTCATATTCCTTGACCCCAGGGCCTTTACTATATTGTATCCATATTTTAGTATCTCCTTCCTCTCACAAACACACTACCTTACTGTGTTTCCTAAGTAAAGAGCATTTAGTAAGTTTTCCACTGAACTGGGAATCACTCTTTGTTACCACATTTATTTTTTTCATCCCCACATTGCAATGATCTCAACTTCTATAATTCTACCTCTTTAATCTCTTGGAAACCTCTTTACTCTTTATCAATCTTTCAGTCACTCTTGGTTTAGATATTTATCATTTAAATTCTTACTATCACAGAGGTTGCTAATTAAGGGACAAGAGACAAGTCAGCCAGTCAGTTGAAAAATTCAGCACAGAACAGTCAGATTCTAAAAGTTTGCAAGGAATTGCTTGTAATATTTTATGATACTAATAATTTTATAGGCAGAAATTTAGCTACCTTTTCTCTTTTCTCTATGGCTATTCAATTCAGTTTTTCAAAGTGTTCTTGAGTTATTTTTTTAATTATACATTATATTTCTAGACTTCTATGATTACCTTTGATTTGAAGTTGATATTTAGACTGATATTTTCTCTAACAATGTCTAGAGTTAGTATTTATATTCTCTGAGACACCTGGGTGGTTCAATTGGTTAAGCTTCTGACTCTTGATTTTAGCTCAGGTTATGATCTCACTATTTGTAGGATCAAGCTCGATGCTGACAGTAAAGAGCCTGCTTGGGATTCTCTCTCTCTCAAAATAAATAAATAAACTTTAAAAAGATTACATTTTCTCCCTGATCTTCTTCAACAAAAATTTTGGTTAAATATAAAATTATAGTTTCAAAGGTATTTTTCAATTTTATTTTTCTGCAGAAGATTTAATATATTACCCCAATCATTCTAGAATAATGGCAGTACCCAGAAATCTAATGAAAATCTTTCTCAGGTTCCTTTGTGAGTAAGTTGATGATTTCAACGAAGATTTTACCATCTTTTTTTCTCTCTTCTTAGAGTTCTTAGGTAAATTGAGATATGTCTATGCTTTTTTTCTCTTTAAATTCATGCTGTTTGTCATTCAGTAGACAATTTTAATCTTATGTCTTTCTTTAGCTCAGAGGAAAGGTCTTCAATTATTTTGTTTCATCAATTATATCTATTGCTTGGTTTGAAATCCTTTTTTTTTTTTTAATGTTTTATTTATTTCTAGGAGAGAGAGAGAGAGAGAGAGACAGCGTGAGCAGGGGAGGGTCAGAGAGAGAGGGAGTCACAGACTGAAACAGGCTCCAGGCTCTGAACTGGCAGTCAGCACAGAGCCCGACGCGGGGCTCGAACCCACGAACCGCGAGATCATGACCTAAGCGAAAGTCGGACGCTTAACCGACTAAGCCACCCAAGCGCCCCTGAAACTCCTTTTAAATGGATATTAGATATCTTCACTTGATCTCTATGAGTCTTAATTTGTCTGAATTTTAGTTTGTCGTTTGCTTTTTTATTTGTGATTTCCTTGACTTTATTTTATATGCCTTTAATTTGTCCTTTAGACATTTCTTTTCTCTATTTCACCCTTCTGATGTTTTCTCTCATTTTAGCTACTGTGTTTTTTTCATTTCAGTAATTCTTATAGTACAGNTTATTATTATTATTATTATTATTATTATTATTATTAGAGAGAGAGAAAGTACAAGCAGGGGAGAGAGGCAGAGGGAGAGAAAGAATCTTAAGCAGGGTCCACACCCAGTGTGGGGCCTGATGTTGGGCTCCATCCTATAACCCTGGAATAATGACCTAAGCCAAAATCAAGAGTTGGATGCTCAACCGACTTGAACCACCCAGGTGACCTACTTTAAAATTCTTATTTACTTCTGAATATCCTTATATTTTTCCAGAGTCAACTACTCCTTGTTTATAAAGTTATGGAATGATTAATGCATGTAAGAGTTCTCTCATTTTAAATATTCAGCAAAAGTATTCATTTCCTAGTAGCTGACATTTATGGAAACTAGACGAAAAATGCAGATATACTGTAATCATCAATTCTATTTTCTGCACCAAATCTTTCTAGAAAAAATGTTTAAAATATAATACATGAAGATTATCTTGTTTATCTTGTTCATTCTCTTTCAATTTACTACCTTTCTCCAAAAGGGTGGTGACACTTGATTTGCCAACTGAGGTATGGATGAAGAATTAGACAGATTAGTAAGGGTATTAAGAATCAGCTTCTTTCAGAGTATGTACATCTGTATCACCAATAGCCATGCAACGGGCTAGCTTTACTTTAGGGTGTACTGGGGAAAATACTGACAGAAGGACTTGTCCTATGCTTCCACCAATTATCAGAATAATGAGGTCTGTCTTGTCTCTGAAACACTGTAGATCTTTTTTTTCCCCCCCTGCCAGGAGCCATTTTTTCTTTCTTCACTGACTCTTCCTCACCTACCTTCAGCTTATGTTGTAAACTGGGGATGACTTAAGCTTTCTTCCGCTCTTCTCTCAGACCCCCATGCCCATATTGGTAGACTCAGAAATGTCCCTGATGCTTCTTGTTCAGTCTGAGCAAAGGAAGAGGAAATACTAAGGAGTTCTGACTATATACTCCTTTTTAGATACTTTTTAAGGGTCCTCTATGATTTTGTGCACTTTGAGAATCTTCAGAATCATTAAAATTGTTCAAACTTACATTTCTGATTTTCTTCATATTTGGGCAGCTATGCTTTACTTTTGTTTCTGGTTATTTGATTATGTCTGCAATTCACCTTTCAGGTGGTCCTCAAATTTTCTGTTCTACTAGTGACACCCTATCTTGTTTTCCATTATATTCAACCCTTATTATCCTTTAAACATATTTTTCCATAATTAAAAAAATGGTGCAGAAAGTGAAATTGATGATTATGCTGTATCTGCATTCTTCGTCTAGTCTCTCTGTCAATAACAAGTGGCTACTTTTAGTTCATCTTTAAAATAAGAGATCTTTTATATGTAGTAATCATTTCATAATTTAATAACATGTTTAAATGTCTTCCATTTCATACCTTTCTTTACTTACAGAAAATGTTAGTCATTTTATTAGTCAGGGTTCTCCAGAAAATAAGAACTAATAGGATGTGTGTGTGTGTGTGTGTGTGTGTGTGTGTGTGTATGAGAGATAAAGATATCTATCTATATATCTTTATCTGTCTATCTATCGTGAGATAGAAAAAGAGAGAGATAAAGATTGGTTTATTTTAAAGAATCAGTTCATATAATTGTAGGAGTTGGCAAGTCTAAAATCTACAGGGCAAGCCAGCAGGCTTAAGACCCAAGGAAGAACTAATTTTGCAGCTCAAGTCCAAAGGCAGTCTGGAGATAGAATTTCCTCCTTCTTGGGAGAACTTCAGTTTTTTTCTTTTAAGGCCCTGATTGAATGAGGCTCACCCACACTATGGAGAGTAATCTGCTCTACTCAAAGTTTACTAATTTAAATTCAATCTCATCTAAAAAACTACCTTCACAGAAATTTATTCTTCACATAATTTTTGAGTACTATGTTCTAGTCAAGTTTGCATATATAATTAATTAATCATCACTATCATACATATTCACTAATATATAAATTATAGTTAAATGTGTAAAATTACAAAGCCTTGTTCAAAATATATTTTAAAAATTCATAAATACTTGTATTTAAAATTAGGTTTTTAAAAAGATCATTTATTTTGAGCAGAGATTCCCATGTCATCCATTAGTCAGTTTCAGAATTCCAACTGATTATGACAGAGTTTAAGCAATCCTTGATGGACCAGCCTCAAGATTGATGTAAAAGTCCCAGCAGAGGTAATTAGTATTTTAGAAGATGTTGCTGCTATTTATTGTTGTTGCTTTTAAATGTCTATTCAAAGATAAGTCATCTTTGGGGAATGAGTTAGATAGTATTTTTGACCCAAGTCTTTTATCCCTTTCTTAAAACATAACTTTGTGTCCATACATTACCATGTGCCTTTCAAGAAAGTAGGTCAAGAATATATGTCCTCATTGACAGTGGGTTTGGCTCTGTACCTTGTTTTGAATAGTAAAATGTGCACAGACATGCAAACAGAAGCCATAGTTGCCTGGTTTACTTATGCTCTTCTGCTTCTATTGTTTGACACAAGGAGACAATTCACTAAATAGCTATTGTCTCAGACTGAGAAACATGTGGAACAGACCTAAACTGGACATATAGTTAGAAGTAGAGCCTTAGCAGTTGTCCCACAGATTTATGAGTAAGGAAATATAATTCCTAAGCCACTAAAGTTCTGGGATTGTTTCTTATATAATTATTGTACAGTGAGAACTAATACTATAGGAAAAGGACCAATTTACATGTCATTGTTACTTGAATGAATTATTATCATATTTTATCCATTCATCACACAAATATTTATTGAATGACTACTACATGCCTGGGATTACTCTGGGCAACATTAGTACTTTTCAATTGCCAGTGATAGTTTTCTTTTCTTATATATGGCACAGAAAATCTGCTTTGAACCTTTCTATTTAATTTGGATCCAAGTAGATAGAACTGCTATTGAATAAAATAAACCTTTGTATTCTGTTTACAAAATAATAAGCATTAGTCACTCTGTAGCCTGAAGGAAGAAAGTGAGACACAGAATATGATACTTTCTGATTAATAGAGTAACAATAGAATTTTAAACATCTTACTTACAAATGAATTTATAGATGGTGGGTAGAACACTTAGTGAAAGCAGGTCAGGACAGACTCCAGTGACAAGTGACTCTAAGATTTAGTGATCTGCAGCAGGAAAGATTGATTGATCACTGATACTCTATGTTGATCATGAGGTGGTTCTTCCTTATGTTGTCTTCTCTCTGGGACTCTGGAATATCCAATGTATAAAACATTGTTGAAGTCATAAAAAAAAGAGAAAGTATGTTATAGCTCTTAAAATTTCTGCTTGAAGTGGAATTCAGTCATTTATTTTCATTTAATTTGCTGATTTTGTCATTAATGAGTCATGAAATTATAATCTTCCTCCGGGGAGGGGCAGCAAACAATTGTGAATCATTATGTACTTTTTCCATGCAAACAATTAGAATGTATAGCTTCAGAATTATTGTTTATATTTTATAAGAGAGGACTTCAAACTTGTGAAGTCTCTAGCCTTCAGGGATTTTTTTTCAAAAATAGCCAAGGCATTTTATGATGAGGAAATACAACACAGGTATAAATCTGACACATATCTTACTCTAACAAGAAATAGAGTGTATATTTGTAATAACTCTAGGTCAAATACCTTGCAAAAATTTAAAATTTTATCTTTATCAATAAGCAGTAAATGACTTTAGAGTTCAGAAATTTGCTTTCTACAATGTATCTGAGTTCATAATCTTTTATCCTCCCCCAATTTTTTATTAACATTTGCTAATAAGATCCTTAGAGTCTCTGGTATCAGCATGATTTTTATTAAGTAAGATTGAATTAAAGAATGTGAAGCTTATTGGGTTTCTACTTTTATGTTAATGACTATAGGACTTATATTTTTCTATATTCTCAGCAAAGCAACTAGCAAAACCTTTGGCATAAAGTAGGACTAAGAAAACCTTACTTCTGCCTACAAATATACTTCCAGTTGCCTTTAAGGATCATTTAACCTTTATAAAACCTAAAAGTAATGCTTTACTATATATAAAGCTCTTTTTAAAAATTCAGTTAATTCTCATTACAATCCTATGAAATATGTATTACTGCATTTCCTTCTTTATGGATGAATATATTGAGACTACAGGAAGTTAAGTAACTTTTGAAATATCACATACCTTAGCAAGTATTTGCTAAAAGGACCTTTGTTCAATATCCTATACTTCTTTCAGCATACTTGTTACAATGTCCATAATTTACTTTAAAACATTTCAGCATAGTTAATGTGAGAGCATGTGTGGGCCAGTTACTTAAATTTTAGCTCCGGGGGTGATTAGATAGTACCATGCTATCATGACTTTATAGTCTCGAGGTGTTCATCCAGCAGTATAATAAAGAACTACATTCCAGAGATAACAAGTATCAACCAAAAAATAATTCACTGAGAATCAAAGAAAAGAGGCATTTATTTAGGTAACTGGGAATTGCAATTTGGGAAACATAGATTTAGGTAGAAACTGAAATTGTGCTCTGAGGAAGACAAAGAGGGTCAGAGTTATAAAGGCAAAAGATTACAAGTTTAGCTCTCATTTAGGTCCTCTATGTAAAACAGGGGTTGAAACTAGGTTAACTAGGATTCTTTGGGTCAACATGCAAATGAGGAATTGAAGCTTGTTAAACTGGACTGCCTCTTTTAGAAGAGAAGAATGGGGATGATCTAGTTACCTCAATGAGGAGGAAGTTAAATCCAGGCTGAGGGCTTGTGTCTGGTTTAAAAGTTCAAAAGTTCATAGTTCCTCCAATTAGGATATTCATAAATTCCACCTTCTTTATGGCCTTCTGGCCCTGTTTTAAATGAGACTCTCTTAGCTAGGTTTCCTTGCTTTCTTTTGAAATCTTCTTTTCCACAGAGAAGCATGTCCTTCTGCTAATAATACTTAATCAACAACTGATACTTTATTAAATAGACAATAAGTGTTAAAATGGGTGTTAATCATGAAATTAATGTTATTATCATCATTTATTTTTAAATGGAACGGTATTCGAAACATTGAATATATTCAAGATATAAGGTTTGCTAAACAGTCCATGCTTGTTCTCTGTACTTCTCAGAGCATCTATGTTCTTGATTTCCTAATTGGTCCAATGTTCCTTTATTAGTTTGGAGAGTGTCTCTGGATTGCGTGATGCCAATTAGATGGATTCTTTAAGCTCGGGGAATTTTGCCATGTCCTCATCAAAACCACTTTAAGCGATTGAAACACCCAAAAGACATAGAGCTAGGGATTCTCCAAGTAAAGAAAACAGGTTGTATGAACTCATTCTGTATCAGCATTTCTAATAAATAGTAATCTAATAAATGCCCATGTAGGGGAAACAATTGAGGCATAATCTGTGACTTGCTTTCTTTATTACCTGACAACTAAGCTATGGAAATAGCACCAGCCACCTCCTACTTTACCAGCAGCTACTTTTATCTATTACCAAATTGATTTAGGTCAGTTCTTAATCACATTGCGTATCTTCTCATGAACACCATTCAACCTTCCTTCTTGAATGATGATCTTTGTAACTTGAGATCATCCGTATTCTAATATCGAGGACAATGACTTAGTGACTGGATCATGATATTCTCAGGACCTTGAAATGCTTTGGATATGTATCTGAGCTCTTCAAATAGTTACATAAGTTAGAAATCAATTCCTTAAGAATGTTTTCTAAGGTGCTCTGGAGCCCCTTGAATCTTTCTACACAACAATGTAAAATGAGAGATTCTACAGCAGTTTTAAAAATTAAAGTTCATTTTATTCAGCAAGCACTCAGAGAAAATATTGATACTTAGTAATAAAAAAGTGCCTAGCAATTATACAAAGCCCATCTTTAGACAGCTTTACAAATAATAGCTAATTAAATTTTACTAAAGACAATTAATTTATAACATAAACATATGGTGGAAATAAGATAAACAAAGCACAGACGTAGAAAATAACACCCAAATTAAATGCAAATTGATTGAAATTATTTTTCCTCCTTATAGGGTACATGCACCCACTGTCTTCAATAATTTTTATTATTGTCTGACGAAAGCTGCATAAATTTATTCTGAATATCACACTTTTCACCAGGTCTTTGAGATTGCTTTTAATTATCATAGCCATCATCTCAAGGGAAAATAATTCTTTAACTATTATAGTAAAATTCAATTGTGAATAAAAGATCCAGTTGCATTGTTACTGAAATCAGGCAATAAAAAGTAATTTTCCCTTGGTTTTCCACCTTCAATGCTTTGATGATCCAATTACCACCAATTTTTGTTTTTCTTGTTCTGTTTTCCAAACTGGAACTATTATTTTGATGGTGAGTCTTTGTTGATAGTATAAAATAATCAGTCAATTCTGCAGCTTCAATTGGTTTTTAAAATTTGTATACAGCTTTGTTTGAAATCAAGTCTGTAAGAAGAGAAGGGACTTAAAAACTGGTTTGATCTTGTAAACTTAATTGCTAATTTCTGCTTCAAAAAGTTCCTGGAATTGTATTGACAGGAGTAGGTGGCACTATCATATTTTTGGCATTTTATGATATATTATAATAAAAATTTAATTATATTTCCTCTATAGTTATCCTTTTTAAAAACCTGTTAGAGCTGACTTGCCCATGTATATTAGAAGAGGCAGGCTTACCACTGACATGTCATCAACTATGGGACAAACTCAAACTCTTTAGCATGACATAGAAGATTTCTTATGGCCTTCAATTTCAGATCCTTATTACTTTTTGAGCTTAATGTCTTAATACTGTACCACTTGGCTCTGGAATTCTAGTTATACAAGGATTTTTTTTGCTATCTCATATCTTGAATCTTTTGCACAGTTTTCTCTTCTGTGTAAGATAAATCTTCTTACACCTAGCAAATTCCTGATCTTTTAGGGTGATTTTGAAAGTCTACTTTAAATTACCTCTACTGGGTGATCTCTGTGAAACCTCTAGGTAGAGTTCATGATGTTCTCTTCTGGGTGTGATGTCATCTTGAATAAACTTTCATTATATTTCTATTTGTCTGAATTACCTGCTTGATTTCTCTACTGGTTATTGAACTTTTTGAAAACAAAGGGTACCTTTTATTTATTTATTTTTCCTTCCCCTATAATTTCTCACACCTTCTGGAGGAAAAGAAAGATCTGGCTTTTGGATGATTTCTTCATTCCTGAGTCCTTTCTCATTAATCTTTAAGTAGTACCATTAATTTAATTGGTCAGATATAACTTGATGATTGGTTTCCTTAGCTGGTGGACATGGTCATGTATGTTCTCTTTTTCTCTTCCTTCTATGATGTAGCTGGAACAACAAGTAAACCAGAGCTCTTCCTTTCAAAATAAGCTAATTTACTTCTTTCTCTTTCTGGTAATCCTTTCCATAGTGTCAGTTATCTGGAGAACAGTGAGATTTGGATTTTGGGGTAGAGATAAGAGACTTAGTAAACTTATCATTTAGAAGGGCCTGGAAGAGCTTTCATCATTTTCTTGACCATTTAAAACACCATCAGTGTAGGCTATCCTGTGTACACTGCCAGCTCACAGAGCTAGAAAACTTTTTGACTCCCATAATTTGTGGTCCTAACATTTGTTAAGATATTTCAGAGGCCAGGATTATTCTCTACTAAGCTGACAAAGAAAAGTCATAACATTTTAAAGGGGATTGTATGTCTGCAGAGAGAGGACAAAGAAAAGATTAGATGGCTGACAAAAATATAGCTGCTGGAGAAGAAAAATGTCAACTTGATTAGAAAGTTAATATAAGCACTTAAAAATTAAACAGAGCAATAAGTTTTGGGAAATAAAAATTTCACCAATAAAACACGATTTCCAACTAATGAATTTGATAAGTAAACTTAAGAAAGTGTGGCCATTGTTGAGACCTGAATTAGTATCCTAGAAGAGCAAATAAAGAAAACCTCTGAGCAAATATTTTAAAATGGCGATATTGATGGAAAAGAGACTCTGAGGATAGATCTAGAATATAATTTGCCAATAATAGAATTTCCATAAAAAGAAAAAGGAACAGGTGTAGGGATTTCATTAATTTAACCACTATTCAACACAAATATCTATGGACTAAAGACTGATTTTATCATTTTAAAGGATGCACTGAATCCCTAGTGTGAGTTATTAAAAGGAACCTACCTGGATGTAAAATTTTCTAAATTTATTGATAAAGAGAAAAATTTCTTAAAGTTTCAGACAGTTCAAAGTGCCTACAAAAGTAAAAACTGGAAGATGGTGGAATAACACATTTAAATGAGTAAGAACTAAGAATTAAAACCCCAGAAACCAATATCTGGCCAAGGTATTAGCATGTAAAATCAAAATAGATAGATAGATACTCAAAAATACAGAACGTGTGTCTGCTCACATAGGCTGAAATATAATTTATGATTCCAATTGAGAGCAGAAGGTTCCATTATTAATAATTATTCTACAACAACAAGCATAAATTAGGACTTAGTAGGAAAACTAGACTGTCATATAATTTATCATCCTAAAAGTCAGAGATGGCACTATGAATACCTACACCAAAACAGGAAAATAAGGATGAATCATCACTACCTATATACAACATTTGAGGAAAATTCTAAAGAGCTTGAATCATTTTTTAAAAAATAAAGAAATAAAAGAATCGGGAGAAAAATCTAAACACTCATGGAAGGAAAAAGAAATTAGGAGGAAATAAGTGGTAAACAGTAAAACTTACAATTATATTTAAATAAATAGTGACAGATCATTTGGTAATATAAATGTTAAATAGTTTCCTTAAATATAGGAAGCATATTCAAGATAAGTTATAGTAGTCATCCAGATATAAGAGTAATAAACTATGTCACTAACAGTTGGGGTGAGAATAGGAAAAAAAAAGGAAATGTAAAACATTGTTATCATTCATCTGGAGGGAAGAGAGACTATTACACAGAGGGTATTAGAAGTATTCTTATATTCTTAGTTTATTAAGGTGAGTAGGAAAGAAATGCAATAGAATGCTCAGAATTAGCCAAACCCAAGGCTGAGGACATAGTCCTTAAATCATAATACTTCCAACTTTCCAATATTCTGATACAAGCCACAGATTCAGGGGTCTCAAGGGCTATTGTCACTTTACCAGCATGCTACAAATTTGGGGTCTCCACAGACTTCTTCATATTCAATAAAGCACTACACTTATGATTGTGGTTTCATTATAGCGAAGTATACAAATCTGAACCAGTGAGAAAAAGAGATAGATAGGGCAGAATTAGGGATGCGGGAAGGTTCCAGACACAAATATTCCATATCCTCAGGAATGTATTACCCTCCTAGCATTGACATGTAGCAATGCATGAACACAGTATTGGCAAAGTAGGAAGCTCATCTTATTTTGATGTCTAGAGTTTTAATTGAGTCTTCATCATGTAAGCATGACTGATTGAGCTGTTGCCCACCTAATTGAACTCAGTCTCCATTTACTACCACCCTTCCCTGGAGGTCAGGCTGATATCTTATTGCTCAAAATCTCAACCTTCTAATCGCATGCTTGGTCTTTCTGATTGGCCAGCCCCTACCGTGAGTCATCTCATTAGCATAAGTGATCAAATGTTGTCAGAGGGATCAACCACGAATAACAAAGTTGCTCCAATTACTTGAGAAATTTCTAGGGTTTAGAAGTTACTCCAAAGAAACTGGAGACAAAGGTCATATTTTTCTTCAGTCTGAAGCCAAATGCTTTATTACATAAGATCATCTTTGTGGAGGAATTATTTGGTAACTTTTTCTGTTTATATTATATAAGTTATATATCTGAAAAAGAATAGCTATATATAGCACAACTTCTATATTATCCGGGGGCAAAATGAATGAATTGTTGGGGTAAATCAACAAATTAAGGAAAGGTTAAAAGATGAAATATTGGTCAATGGGTAAAAATAGAAGTGATTTTTACAACTTACAAGTAATTCCCATGAAAGAGAAGGCCCTGCCCACCCATTTGTTCCTTTCTCTATCCAGTTAGCTAGAATCTAGATATTACAAAAGAAAATAGAGAGCTTTTGTAGAATACAAGATAGAATCTGTGAACTGAGAAGAGAGAAGCTCTGGAGTTAACACTATTGAGGCACAGATTCTACTGTGGATCACCTACCTTGATATTTGTGAGATAGGGATAACTGTATATTTTTAGAGAAGCCTGACCTATATCGTAACTAGTGCAGCTTGTCAAAGGGATACTATGAAATTACTATACATAGATAATCATAATGGAAATAATGATACATAGATAATCATAATGGAAATAATGACCGACAAGATAGCATTTTATGTTAAAACACACAAAAAAAAATGTCTAAAATAGGTCATTGTGTAGTTATATGAGGCAAAATCAATATGATGGCATAATAGTCATATACATAAATACTCTGAACAAACTACATAGGCATAGCTGTTAAAAATATATAAGAATATAGCAGTACCTGGGTAGCTCAGTCAGTTAAGCATCTGACTTCAGCTAAGTCATGACCTATTCATTTGTGAGTTTGAGCCCCTTGTCAGGCTCTATCCTGACACCACAGAGCCTGGAGCCTGCTTTGGATTCTGTGTCTCCTCCTCTCTTTCTACTCCTCCCCTGCTTACACTCTGTCTGTGTCTGTCTCTGTCTTTGTCTCTCTTTCTCTCAAAAATAAATAAACATTAATTTTTTTTAACATATAAGAATACAAGAAGAAAATGAAAACAAAGATTTGTGAATTTATAACAGAAGGCTTCAAAACACTTCTCCAGAACCGAAAAGATTTAGTAGACAACATTTAAAAAATAGGGATCATACTTTAATGATGTAATCAATAAGCTTGATTTAATAAACACATTTAAAATATTAGAGATATTATATAAAAATTAGAATTTTATTTAATCTTTTATGAGAATTTTTATAATTCAAAATTTTGGGGGAGCATTTTCTTTGATTATGATCTAATCAAATTAGAAAGAAATCATTTAAGGTTGTTAAAAATCTTAATTTGAAAGACACTAATAGTGACTTAGATTAAAAAACTCAAAAGTGAAATTAAGAATTATCATAAAGCAAATAGAAGAACACTTTATGTCAAAACATATGTAGGCTATAGAAAAAGCAATACACATAAAAAAATGTATAGATTTGAATGCCTTGATTTTTAAGAGATGATGAAAACTGAAAGAACTTGGCATTTATCATAAGGAATTAGACTTTAATGGTAAACAAAAAATAAGTTGGAAGGGTAAAACCAGCATATAGAAAAATTTGTGTTACTATAATGGAAAATAGAGGAAAAATTGCTTTAAATTATAAAGCTGTTACTGTGAATTCTTAATTTATAAATACTAGATGATCTTGGAAACTACAGTAGAATATATCCTAGATTAACATCAGTCAGAAGCAGTTGGTTGTTTCTGTGACAGATTGTTTTTGATTTTATTTGAAACTCCTTAAATTTTTATTGTGTATGGCATTTTTAAAAAAATTAACAATGTAGATGAACCTTGTGATATGCAAAAGCCAACCAAAAGCTGAATTCAAGCTGTTTGACACCAATTTGCATATTTCAGTTTATAGTACTATTTGGTGTGGCAGTCTCAATTTTTAGCATGCTTTCAAGTATGTCAGATGAAATATACAGAACATTGTCATATACAAATAATCAACCTCTCTTTGAGCCTGTGTTTCTTCTAAGATAATTCCATTAATATTAATTGCAGCCCAGTATTCCTTTTTTTTTTTTTTTTAACTTAATGGAGAATGGCATTGCATTGAATTGAATAGTAAGAAATGAAACAAAATTGTTCTTTGAAAAGATGGTAGTTTTAGGGCACCTGTGCAGCGCAGTCAGTTAAGTGTCTGACTTAAGTCGGTTAAGTGTCATGACTCAGGTCATCTCAAGGTTCATGGGATTGAGTCCCACGTTGGGCTCTGTGCTAACAGCTCAGAGCTTGGAGCCTGATTTAGATTCTGTGTTTCCCTCTCTCTCTGCCCTCTGCTGCTGGTTCTCTCTCTCTCTCAAAAATAAATAAACATAAAAATAAAATTAAATTAAATACAAAATTAAAAATGGTAGTTTCATAATCATGAAAGAGATGAACAAGGACAATTGTATTTGGTGATTGTCATTTCTCCATATCCTCTTTATACTTTCTTAAAAATATTTTTTATTTATTTCTGAGAGAGAAAGAGAGAGAGACAGCGTGAGCAGGGGAGGGTCAGAGAGAGAGGGAGATACTGAAACAGGCTCCAGGCTCTGAGCTGACAGTCAGCACAGAGCCTGACGCTTGGCTCGAATCCACGAACTTTGAGATCATGACCTGAGCCAAAGTCAGACGCTTAACCAACCTAGCCAACCAGGTGCCCCTCCTCTTAATACTTTTTAACCACTCTGTGGGGTTAGCAATCCATGGTCTACTCTGTACATATCAGGAGATGTTCAATAGTTTGATTCAACTATCCTTTTCTTCTTCCACCAAAAGTCATCAGAAAAAAACAGAAATTAGTATTCTGATTTATTTTAGCCAGGTAGAATGGAGTGAGTGTTTACTTCACATGGCTTTCAAGATAATGACCCTCATCTTTCTTAGGAATTTGAGATAAAAATCAGAATTTCCAAGGATTATACTGTAGCAGATTATGTAGCATTGTGGATTAGTCACACAAGTCTTCTTGAATCAGTTCTGTAAAGATGATAAATGGCTAAAATCTTGGTGCCAAAAGTAAGAAAAGGACAATGTACAATCTGTGAAGAAAACACAGACCATTTGGCTTTAACTGTAACTGTGTCCAAGTGCATTGCCAAAGAAGAGGAAGGGCTTGGAAGGTAAATAATTAGTACAGAGATTCAAGCCCCATCTGTTCAGACAGGCTGAAACTCACTGTGATGACAGTGTTTATGCTGGACATTGATTGATGTCATTTCCATTGGTTCTTGACATGAGAGATGTTGAGAATGTCTGAATTAGAAATTGGTCTTAGGATCCTAAATGTGAGCCAAGGCCAGTGGCTGTGAAAACACTATAGCAAAAGAAAAATAGTGTCCTCTTCCAACTATCTATTTCTTGAGAAGAGAAGAAGAAACAAAGGAAGAAAAAATAAGAAAATGTAGAAGGCCTTACAAGACTAAAAAATAGTAAAAATACCAGCTACTTATTTATAGATAATATTATTTTGCATATATATGACCCACATGTTCCTTTCTGCCACATTTATTTTATTTTTGTTGTTCTTAAATGTTAATTAGTTTTCTCTTACATTATAAAACTAAATTTGTACTTAGTATGGACAGTTCCTGATGATGATTTATTAAATTAATAATTTTTGTTTCATTTTTAATTATGTGACAGACAATATAGTATTCTTTTATATTAGATCTTCCTTGACTTCTGCAGTTACATACTGATAAGCTCTTTGTAAGCTGGAAACACTGTTAGGTTGAAAATGCATTTAATACATTTAAACTATGAACATCATAGCTTACCATAGCCTATGTTAAACATCCTCAGAGCAATTACATTACCCTAAAGTTGAGAAAAATCATCTAACACAAAGCCCATTTTATAACCAAGTGTTGAGTATCTTATGTAATTTATTAAATACTCCACTGAAAGTGAAAAACAGAATGGTTGTTACTCTTGTTTACCCTCGTGGTCACGTGGTTCTCTGGGAGCTGCAGCTCCTTGCTGCTGCCTAGCGTCATGAGTGAGTATTGTACTGCACCCCCTTATTTTGGAACAAGATAAAAATTCAAAATCGGAAGGGTGGTTTCTGCTGAATGCATATAACTTTTGCATAATAATAAAATCCAAAAAGCATAAAAGTTGAACCCTTATAAGTCAGGGACCATCTGTATTATGGCATGTATTTATTTATTCATTTTTAACATTTCTCTCTGTTACTAAGTAAGTAAGCTCTCTGAGGAAATGCATTTTATCACCTGCTCACTGCTACACCACCAAGCCTAGAACAGGGCCTGGCACATTGGGCTCACTCTGTAAAATACTTGCTGAATGAATGAGTTAACTTATATTCATAAAAATTGTTAGAACTTCAAATATTTTTAAATATTCCTTTAATTCTCATAGCAGCCTTACAGATAAGAAACTAATTTCCAGTTATTTGCCTAATATTACACAGGTTTTGGAAATGAAACCAAGCCAACTCTAAAGCCCAACTCTTTTTTTGTTTTGTTTTCAGTAGTATCAAGATTTTTTTTTTAAATTCTAGTTATTTAATACCTAGCATTTTATTAGTTTCAGGAATATAATTCAGAGATCCAACACTTACAAGCAACAACACACCTGTGCCTATCACAAATGCCCTCCTTAATCCCCATCACCCATTTATCCCATCCCCCAACCTCTTCCCTCCAGATATCCTCAGTTTGTTCTCTATAGTTAAGATTCTGTTTTATGGTTTGCCTTTCTCTTTTTTTCCTCCCTCTGTTCNCTTAAACATCATCAAAGCTATCTATGAGAAGCCCTCAGCTAACATCATCCTCAACGGGGAAAATCTCTAAAACTCAACTCTTAATGACTGCTCACTAGTTGTATTGTTGACACATCAATTATTTTATCATTACTTAAGCTATTTTTTGGAGAAATTACCTGGATTAGACTCATTTGCAAAGAACCAAAAGAAAAAAAAAAGAAAGACATTAGCATACATGGACAAAATCTCCCAAATCTGATTTCTCATTCAAAAGCTTTTACTGCAGACAAAATTTTAAAGGCAGCAATGGAAAAAAAAAATCATTATTCATTCATCTGCAATGGATGGCTTTCTTCATTCAGGTGAAGGTTTTATTTATATTTTCATAATTTATCATTTGAGGTCATAGACTCATAGTTGTTAGAGTGAAAATAGCTTTTAAAGTCTAGTTCATCTACAGTCATGTATTTGTTTTGTTTTGTTTTGTTTTGTGATCTCTCAGTTTAGCAGGTAAAGTGGTCCTCTCTGGATCACTGAACCAGCCACAAGGCTTTTACTTGTCTGGGCAGCATCATCTGAAACTCAAGGGCTAAGACTCCTAAATATGATTTAGTCAATGACGATAAAGAAGTGAATTAATAATTAAGTATGCATTGATTTATTGCGGGATAGAAATGTAAGCTCAAGAAATACAAATTTCCCCAGGGAAAATTACCTATCTTCTTTTTGGATCCTTAACCAGAACACACTGCAGTTCAATGATAGTTAAATGAGTTGAAATGAATGAATAGTGACTACCGGCTGAAGACAAATTACTGAACCCTTTTGTTCAAGGCACATGATTACCTGTCTTAGAGATTTTTCTGAAACCTTCATAAGCCTGGTAGAGTATGTTGAATTAATTTTAAGAAGTGATTTTTCATTGAATAAATGACCTGTTGTAAAAATGCAACCTATGCCACAAGAAGGACTTGTAGTGTCTAGCTGCTGGCATACCAGTTGGAAAAGTAGCTCTAGAACTAATCAAAAAGGTTTTCCAGAAAAGCTGAAGTTTTTCATCCTAGGGCAAGTGTACATTTATTCTCCCTCCCATAGCTGGAGACTTAATTCACTAAAAAGGAAGTATATCTTCCTTCAAAGGATTCAGTATCTGCACTGGCTATGAGTCTTTTATTAGAACTTATTGATTTCAAGTGAAATAAAACTATTTGAATTTGCTTAGGCAAAACAAGAGAATTTATGATGAGAATCTAGAGGTAATTCACAGAAACAAGAGCATGCAGCCTAGGTGATCTTAAGAGTTACTTAGGTTGGAATCTAACTACTGGTGTAAACCAGTTAGGACAAATGTGCATTACTGAACTTTCTGAGTTCTGTAGTTTTGCCAGCTGACTACCACTCAGTAATGCCTAGCTTCATGCAGCAATTATTTTTCTAGCAGTCTAACACCTTTGTTTTCCCTTAGTGCAAAGTGTTTGAAACTTGAAAGAAAAGTAACAGAAGAAACTCATCTTCCTTCAGCTCTGCTAGTTAATAAGAATCTTTCCTTTTTTCCTATAAGCTCCAGAAAACATGACATTTGCTTTCTTCATATTATGGGCAATTACACTTGCAAATAATTGGACTAGTTAACCCTCTCATTTTTGTCTCTCAGACTGGAAGGGAAAATCAACTACAGCCTGGAAGATGGTTTTTTGGAGCAGAAAAGCATTTCAGCAGAGAAGGCTTATGACCTGACCTAGTCCCAGCATTTATTAGTTGTCTGCCGTGACATGTTACTTGCTTTACTATAATTTATTCAGACCGATACTCTACGTATGTTGAGGAAGATTAAGAAAAAAACAAATATACCAGAAATTCACATCTTGTGAGAGAATGATGTATATAAACAACCAGCTAATGCCAATAACTTAAAAAGCTATTGAAAATTTTGTAATACTGAAGTAATACACTGATGATCAATACCAGTTACTTAAATCAGTGGCTAACTGAAAATAACTTAAAAATTCTTCTATACCTAATTCCAGTCAAACTGTCAAATGTAGGTGGTACCTGGCAAGAAAATCCCCAGAGTTTGTTTGCAAGAGGAAATGGTATCAACTATAAGCTAAATATTTGAATTCACTATTTTAGCTCTATTTTTTATATTTTAGATCGAGGGGCATAGGCTTTAGAGTTGGACATGAAAAAATTTGAATCTATCCTATTTTATTTGTGTGGCATTTGATACATTTTTAATGTCTCTGGACTTCATGTGTATGGTGAAGGAAATAATACTCACATCATAGAATTATTATGAGGAACAAATGGAGTATATTATATACACAATGAGTAGAGTGACACATACCATACTCAGTACATAGTAGCTATTGTAACTAAAACACTGTAGCATGTAACAGCTCTATACTATAAATAAAGTAAGAGTCATGTTCAGCGTGTAAAGTTCTGGAGGAACTAAAAACCCAGGTTTCTAGTAATATCAGTACACTTATCTTTTTCATGCTTATATACAAAATAATTTTAAAACTATAACACTTATATTACTATGAAGAACAAAATTATTAAATAGAAAACCTAGGAGGATAAAAATCAAACATATACATAATAAAAAAGATTAAGGCTTAGAGTTATAAAATATAAATGTAAAAGTCATTCATTTCATCCTACATTAATAAGTCAGAAATATAATTGGAAAATTTTTACACACATATACATCTCCAATGAATAAACTCAGTCAACAAGTTAGCCGAACTCTTTGTGCAAACCTGGTTTTCCCAGCCTTGGAACAATTGACATTTGGACTGGATAATTCTTTGTTGTAGAAGACTTTTCTTTACATTGTAGGATGTTTAACAGTCTTTATTCACTAGATTCCAATAGCTCCTCCTGCCCTCTTCCCCAAAGTCATGACAATCAAAACTGTCTCCAGATATTTCCAAATGCCCTGGAAAGCAAAATTGCCCCTAGTTCAGAACCATTGATTTAGCCTATATTATAAAAGAACACTGTCTTAAATGGAGAGAGTGATCAGTTTCTTTCATATTAATCTCAGTACTATAAAAATGTCAATTATCTTCTGTTATAAAGAGCTTTTATAAAAATTATTAAGAAAAATAACAACCTAGAAAAATGAAGATATGCAGATACATACAAGAAAAAAGATAATATTGGCTAATAAATACATAAATAAAATTTCTAACTTACTAATAGTACAGACAATAAAAACATAATTGAATAAGTAGAAAATACATTATTTTAAACATCAATGTTAGAGGGTGCCTGGGTGGCTGAGTCGGTTAAACCTCTGACTTCAGCTCAGGCCATGACCTCACAGTCCATGGGTTCAACCCCTGCATCGGGCTGTAGCTACTGCTGACAGCTCAGAGCCTGGAGCCTACTTTGGATTCTGTGTCTCCCTCTCTAGCCACCCTTCCCCTGCTCGTGCTGTCTCTCTCTTTCACAAATAAATAAACATTAAAAAAATTAACATCAATGTTAGTAGAAGTGCTTTTAGATAGATTTTCACTCACCTGCTGGTGTGATTATATATTGGTGTAAGCTTTTTCAGAAGTCTATTTGGCAGTAGTATCAAAAAGGTTTTAAAATATACATCTTCTTTTACTTAGTAATTTCATTCTTTAAAATTTATTCTTTACACATAATCATATATGTACACAAATATTTGTAAACAAGAGTGTTTGTGATGTGATATTTAAAATGACAAGAATTCGAAATGCTATTAATCTCCAAGAGCAAAGGTTAGATGGAGTAATTATGGAATCACCATTGAATATAATGTTATTTTTCTATTATTACATTGTTTAATAATATGTGGTTATTATAACATATATCTTTAATAATAATAATGATGTGTATGTATTTACACACATGAATGTGAGAGGTTAAATTTCCCAGGAAGCAGACTCAGAGACAAGAGTTGTTGTGCTGGCTATTTCTTAAGGAGAGTCCTTGGGAACAACACCTGTAGAATGGAAAGAAAGGAAGTAGTTGTAAGCAAAAGAAATCAGGCTGTGACTTATGCTCAATTGTGACTTTTTTTTTCACCCTCAGAGAGCTCTGGAGCTAGAATAGCCATTGAATGTTCCAAAGGATGGGCCAAAACTTCATACCCCTGCATCAGTCATTTCCTGGATATGGACTTCTACAAGGAGGTACATGACCTTGGATAAAGATCCTCTTCTCACCTAAGGTATGGTCCTTAAAGGTGCTAGTTCTAGGGACTGAGAACAAGTCTTTATGGAAGGACCTCCATGTGGTACACACAGCATCCATCACAAAGCTTGTGTGTTTTGGTCTCCGTGAAAGGAATAAAGTGACATCCTGCTTTGCTGTCCAGGTTCTGAACAAATTGAAAAATAAGATAAGAAGCTCCTCAGAATGAAGGGCTAATATATCATTTTTACTACCAAAAAATTAAAAATCTTGCTAATGAAGAAATTGGCAAATGGGCTTTCTAATACTTACACCAAAATTAGAGTTCCCTATTAATCTTCAATGGAGTGGGCTGGAAGAGATTTCCTACTGGGTGCCCACTTTACTAAGACTTACTACATGGAGAAGAACAGAGAGTGTGTTCCTTTGCAGGCAAGTGGGTCCCAAGAGAATGAAAAGAAAGGACTGGGCAACTCACCAGTTTCCATTTCAAACTCACTAATCTGATATCTCCTCCTTGGAGAAAGAGTGAGAACAGGTGTGTAGAGAAATAAATGACCAGAGTTGATTGACTTACTGTGTTCTAATTGGCTTCCTCCACAATGTAGAAAATATCAGCAATTCAGAAAAAGCATTTATTTAGTAATGGTATACATGTAAGAAAAAAGAGCATAGGCAAATACAGCATGCCAAAATTGTTATATCTGGTTGTGCTATTGGTGCAATATTAATGCTCTTTTTAATTTTTTAAATATTCTTTTTTTAAAATTGTTTTTATTTCTGAGAGATAGAGACAGTGTGATCAGGAGAGGGTCAGAGAGTGAGGAAGACACAGAATCCAAAACAGGCTCTAGGCTCTGAGCTAATTGTCAGCACAGAGCCCGACGTGGAGCTCAAACCCACCAACTGTGAGATCATGACCTGAGCTGAAGTTGGACGCTCAACCGACTGAGCCACCCAGGCACCCCAATTTTTTAAATATTCTTATGAGTATCTTATATTATTATATTTTGTTTTCATGATATAAAAATTGTACAAAAACCAAAGCCACTTTGTTCATAATAAAATAGATTATATACAGAACACAAGGACAGTGAAGTGGGAGAAGATCAAACTTAATGAATGGAGAAGAAATAATAGGACAACAAAAATAGCAGATACAGGTGGCTGAGAGATGTGTTGAAAAGATAGTGGGCAGGACACTTGTTACTACTCAATAAAAGAGAAGTACACAGAGCCTCTCAGTCAGTACCAGCTACAAGGAATAGTGGTTTCTATTAGAAAGCGGGCTTCTTGTACTTTAGAAAGCAGAGTGCTTGCTAGCATAGCAGTTACTCTGGCTGCATTCGAGTTCAGATAACAAAACTTCAGAAATGGCCCTTGGATCCATCAGACAGAGTTGAGACAAAGTTGAGCCAGAGTTCAGATTAAAAATGCCTTGGACATCTAATTTTTTCTCTCTCCCCAACCTTAGAATGTAAATATGATTGATAGAACTTGGTTTGCTGTGTACGCTGCTATTTCCCCAGCACCTGTAACAGCATTTATAATAGGTCATCAGACAATATTTTTCAAATGCTTGAAAATGAGCTAGGTGTGACTGTTTACCAACCTGTGAAGAAGAGCCCAATCTTAATACATAATTTAAAGTTATAATAGGTAAATAAACTGATTTTTAGATAGACTTAAAGAAAAAGGAGTTTAGGGTAAAATGCCCACTTGACACCAAAATGTTTTTATTAATGTAGAAGATATTCTAAAAAGAGACTTTTTGATAAAGAACACATAGACTATTTTCTATGGTAATGGAGCAGGCTCAATTTAATGTTTATGATTTCAGATAAAAAAGGACAAGCATCATTGTCATTTTTCCTGTGTGATGATCAGCACCAAATACATAAATGTATAAACAAACATCCACAATGCAAGCATTTATAATATTAACCAGATGAAGCAGCATTCTGCCCATGTCCTTGCTATTAATCATAATAGCCATTGTCTTTTACTTTTTTGCGTAAATTTGATAGCCTTTTTATGAGGGAAGAATTTTATGATTTGCACTGCTCTTTGGGAATTTAGCTTATGTGCACCATGGACAAGACCAACATAAATCTACCTGATGCTTAGTTGTACTTTGAAAAGGTAGGTTTAAAAAATCTGTATATTTTTATTTTTTAATGTTTAATTATTTTGATAGAGAAAGCAGAGTGGAGTAGGAGCAGACTGAGGGTGGGGGGTCAGGGGAGGGAGAATCCCAAGCAGGAATCATGCTGTCAGTGTACAATCTGACATGGGACTTATCTCAGGAATAGGGAGACCATAAACAGAGCTGAAATCAAGAGGTGGATGCTTAACTGAATGGGCCACCCAAGTGCCCCAGAATCTGTATATTTTTAATTTAGCATGATTCTTCAATACAGTCTCCATGAAATAAGAAAATGAAGAAAAGTGCTTTTTGTTGTACACATAGATTCTTATGAGTCTTTCTGTTAATAATAATAACAGCCCACATTAAGTGCTTACTATATGCTGGGAACTCTTATATACATTTTATAAATCTTTGTGATGACACTATGGAAAAATGCCATAATATTTGCCTCCTGTTTATGACTATTTTTATTGAAGTATAATTAATTGCAATGCTATTTTAGTTTCAGATGTACAATATACTGATTCAACAATTCTATATATTACTCAATACTTACCATGACAAATGTAGTCACCATCTGTCACCATACAGTATTATTAGTATATTATTGACTGTATTCCCTTTACTATACTTTTTATCTCTGTGATATTTAATTTACAACTGGAAGTCTGTACCTTTTAATCGGTCCCTTTATTTCGCTCATCTCCCCACCAATCTCCCTCTGGCAACTGCCAGTTCTCTGTATTTACATTTGTTTATTGTTTGTTTGTTTTGTTTTTAGATTTCATATATAAGTGAAATCAAAAGGTGTATATCTTTATTTATCTGACTTATTTTACTTAGCATGATATCCTCTAGGTCCATTCATGTTGTTGCAAATGGCAGGATCTCATTCTTTTTTAATATTTCATTATATATATGTGTATATACTATATCTTCTTTATCCATTTCTTTATAGATGGACATTTTAATTGCTTCCCAATCTTGGCTTTTGTAAATAATGTTGCAATGAACATAGGGGAGCAAATATCCTTTTGAATTAGTGTTTTTATTTTCTTTGGGTAAATATCCAGTCGTGGAATTACTGGATCATATGTTATTTCTATTTTTAATATTTTGAGGAAACTCCATACATTTTTCTCACAGTGGTTGTACCAATTTACATTCTCACCAAGAGTGCACAATTGTTCCCTTTTCTCACATCCTTGACAACACTTTTATTTCTTGTCTTTTTGATACTAGCCATTCTGATTGGTGTGGAGTGTAATCTCATTGTGATTTTGATTTGCATTTCCACCATGATTAGTGATTTTGAGCATGTTTTCATGTACCTGTTGGCCATCTATGTGTCTTCTTTAGAAAAAAATGTCTTTTCAGATCCTCTACCCTTTTTAAATTTGATTGTTTGTTTTTGCCCCCTTGTAATAGATACAGAAACTGAGTAAGAAAGGTTAATTAAGTTTCACATGATTGGCAAGCTTCATCATTTATTCATTCATTTAACAAATCTTATCAAATGTTCTTTTAAGATAAGCATTGTTCTGGGGATTAACAGTAAAGCTGTGAATAAGCAGACAAGTTTTCTGCTTTGGAATGCTTAAATCCCTGTAAGAAAATAGGAAATTAAAAAAAATAAAAACAAAATAATTTCTGTATGAAAAGTAAATATATGAAATATATGCTATGAAAAAAATAAATATAATGCTAAATAGTGATTTTGGTTGTAGAACATGACTTCAGATAGAAGAGTCAAGGGAGGTTTGAAAAAGTGAAAGTTGAGCTGAAGCCCAGTGTTAAGAAGGACCAGGTATAAGAAGATCTAGGGAAAGAGACCTTTACCAGGGTGGAGTGTGTAGAAACAGAAGGAAGTCCAGTATACTTGGGGAATATTACATGAGAGATAACAACAACAACAAAAATGATGAGGTAAACCCAAGTCTCCTGACTCTAGAACCTACACTCTCTATAAGAGCTAACATTTAGGAAACTTTCAGCCTTAGAGTGTTACCACCTCCGGCATGGACCACGTGAGTTCTGAGATTTAGAGCAAGGTAGATGCCACTGCAAACTGGAAAATCTCTGAGAACTTTCAGGTGCTCCTAAAACTTGAATAAATTTCACATTCTATTCCAATATATCTCTCTCTGTTTTAACATGAGAAGATACTCTCCAACCCTTAAAGATTTGAATTTCTTAGAGAATGAACAATATTTCTTCTGAGACTCTGGAACCTCCATGGAGTATGTCTGAGCATACCTGGTATATACACATATTTTGAGAAACACATTTAACATAGCTCATAGTAGGCACTGGGTAAATGCTTAATGAACAAATAAGTAAACTTAGCTTGTTCCTCTTTTCTGAGCACATTCTGAGACCTTAAAGGTCTTATTGGGAAGTGGCAAATCATAGTGTTAATTATACTCTACGAGTTGTGTATTGAGGTTAGTTAGGTTTGAAATTTTGACTCTAGCATTTTCTAGCATGTGACCTAGGGCAGATCATTTAAGCTTTATGTGACTAAGTTTCATCACCTGTAATAATTGGGATAATAAAATACTACGGTACTTTTAAAGGATGAGGATTGTATGTGATAATGTCTTCAAGAAACTCAGCATGCTGCCTAGGATATTGAAAATGTTAGGTACTGTACAGAGGCATGGAAAAATCCACTCTTTTCTAGTGTCTATAAAGAACTGCTTTAAGGATATGTGGATGAGGATCTTGATTCTGAGAACAGTAAAACTTAGAATATGCTAATGTCTATAAGTGGTATCAGGCGACGGTATTCAACTATTGTTATCATAGTGCATTAGTTTCTGATGCTTAGTAGGCTCTTGAACAATCACTGGGTAAAGTATGTCAATAAGTAAAGGAATGATCAGTAAGGTAGTATGACAAAGTGTAATTGGCCAGTACAATAGTTGATAATTTAATTTTTAAAATTAATTCATTTTTTCTTACAGTCTTAAGGGGTTCAATTTTATCTTTACATGGCATTGCTGCCAGAAGGAAGTATTTCATGATCAAATATCTTAATGATATCATGAGTATTATCATTTAAAAATTTCTCAGAAGTTCTGTGATAATGAAATTATCATCTCGAAACATGCTGATAAACTACTCTACAGAAAAAAATCCTCCAATTTGAAGTGTTTGCAGATTTCCATGACGTCAGTAGTTTCACAATACTATTCAAAGTACCACAGGACATCACTGAATACGGAAATGGAAAGAGACAGGAGGAATAAGCTCTTGTGAACTGGTATGAATCAGCTTCAGCAAAGTACTATTTTATCATATTATCAGTATTTTCTGAATTTGCATAGCTTCCTTCATCTTTTGTTTAACAGCATGCCTATTACTAAAGTGTGGAAATGTTTTATGGGGCATCTCTTTGTAAAAGTCTGCCCTAGATCATAATTGCTCTCTTTATTCTTATTTCTATACACTTTCTTGAGTGGGGAGCAAAGACAAAAGTTTATGGCTAATGCATATTTCCTAGGGATGGTATTGACATCCAGTAGACCTGCTAGATACTTACTAGCAGGACAGAGTTGGACAAGTTTCTTAATCTCACTATGGCTTATTTTCCTCCTCATCTATAAAATTGGGATCATAATACCCACCCAGTGGGATTACTGTAAGATTTAAAATGTTTAGTCATTGTCTGGAGTATATTAAATGTCAGTAAATGGTGAATGGCCACCACCATCATTTTCATTATTAATAAAGTAATGAATGAGTTGAGAAGGTTTTAGAATAATTAAATCTAAGAAGGGCTGTTGAGAGTCTGGTTTGGTTTCTAGTTTTTGTTTCTGTAGAAAAGTAGTAGGTACTGCAGTGATGTCATGTGTTAAATCAACAGAACATGAACAGCAATTTGGTAAAATAAATAGATGATATTAAGTTTTTGTCATCTGTGGAAGATTATTTTAATGTGCCCAATTCTTCACCCCTTGCCATGGGATTTTGGAACTTCCCCTATCAAGGGGCAGAGTATATTTTCCCTATATATTGCTGTGGCCAATTACGTGTTAATAGAAATGAGTGACAGAGGCTTATAAAAACAACTGCACACTTCTTCTAGTCCTCTTATGCCTTTACTATTGTCATTAGAAGGCCATGTCTTACGCAGCCTATGGCAATTTGAGAGACACATGGAGCAGAGTCAAATTGTTCCAGTCACCTCAGCTGACAGCCAGGCAACCTCCAGACCTGTGAGAGAACCCAGCCAAGATCATAAGAGCTGATTCTAGATGCATAAACTGTCAACCTTTTGTTGTTTATCATGGAGATCTGTGGTTGTTTCTTACTCAACAATAGCTAACAGATACATCATCAGACAGACAGATATAACATCAAGCTCTCATCAGGAAAAAAAATAGCTACCTTTCAAGGCTATTGTAAGGATTAAAAGAGACAAGGTACACAAAGCATCTACCATAAAAGAGGCATTTAATAGGGTTGGTTTCTGAGAATGAAAAAGTCAACTCCCAATAAGTGTCTATAAACTTTTCATAATACAAAATCTTTTAAAGTTTGTGATTACTATTTATTAGACCCAACAAAGAAAGAAAATATAAATACTATATTAGAACTCTTGATACTAGATTTCTGTATGTTTATAACAACAAAATAGACTTCCTTTCTGAATTTGTGTGTATTGCTTTTAAAAAGCTGATTTTATATGACAGTCATTAAAATAAGTCTCTCTTTAAACAATGAACTGCTCAAGATAAGACTTTATTTTTCCATTTTTCCTCAATTAATACAATGGCCTTGTTTTCCATTTACATAATGGACTCTAGCAGTCAATGATTGGTTAAATTGCTCATTCTCCCTCTTGCCTGCAAGGCTTTTGCTGTGAGCAAGCATCAAGCACAAAATCTGACTGCTATGGAACATTAAACAGGTATTCTCCTTTTTAAACTTTGTGATCTCAATTTCCTGGAGTTATCCAATAGAAAACAGATGCAAATTAAGAGCTCAATTCACAAAAATAATAGGTAGCATTTATACTGGCTGCCTATGGAGTTGGCTGAGAGAAAGTATGGAAGAAACAGCTAACACTTCCAAATAAAATGTGTGTTCCTACAGTTTCATAAATATCCTTCTTGTTCTATTCCAAATATTGACTTTTCTGGCCTGAATGCAAAGGTAAGCATAGGCACTAACAGGTAGAATCATAATAGAAAGCTTCTTTTCCTCTTTTAGAACATGCTTTGATGTGCTTTACTGTATCTTCTTTAGACATACTGTAGAAGGAGGAACAGATTTATGTGGTCTGACTTATGCCTGCTGAATAGTGTATTAAAGGGCCAGGAAGCTGATAGGTTTTTGGCCTGCTCTCAACATTACTGGCAAAAGATCTCTAGCACTCTGGAGAAAGTCATTAAGGAGGAAGTTCTTTGTTTTTTGTTTGTGTGTGTAGTGTGTGTGTGTGTGTGTGTGTGGTTTATTTGCTTTATAAGAAAAAGGAAAAAAATAACCCTAGAAAAGATCAGTGGTTCTGTTATATGTTGATGAATTTATAGCAATCTTTAAAAGAATTTAGATCATGTTTCACCTACATTAATTAGAAAAACTCTTCACACAGATTTTGTTTTGTTTTGTTTTTGGTTTGGTTTTGTTTTCTTTTTGTTTTTGTTTTTTTGAGAAAGTTTGTAACCTTTGGTGGCAGTAACAGAAAAGGACCTAGAAAAGTGAATCCAAAATGTTGCTTGTATTTAGGAAAATAGAAAAGCAATGGGAAGATTAAACTTCCACACTGAACTAAACTCTGTTTTATATGATCATATAGTCTGAACAATTTGTAGACTCACATTGAGTTTATTAAGATTTTTTAATCAAGGAAATCAATGGTATGTACTTAACATAACTGGACACTCAGTATGCTCTTATTGAAATGACATGAATCTAGCCTAGGCAGATACTAAGGCAAAGAATTGGTCCCTTGCATAGTAGGACAACCTGTTAATAAATAGTTGAGTCCTTAGAAATATCCAGGTATTTGACATATAATAGATAAAATAGTTGCTGATAGTTAATTTTCCTTGTGATTATTTTGGCAAGATAAAACCATCAATAAGGAGATCTTGGCTATAAGGAAGTGTCAACTTCTACGTCACCCCTTACATCTCACTTGTCTGCTGGCAGCTGATGCCAAATGGATTCATTTGTAAATGCAAGAGGTAGACACCGATACCTGTTCTGACAAATTGCCCAAGACCATTCTCCATCAGTCCTCCATCCCTGCTCTCATTCCCACAGCTCTCATATTTCAGGATCAGAATTTTCTGTTGTTCAGAACTGGCCTATGCCAATTTGTCCATATATAATAATTTGATTATTTGTGGTAGGTTATGGTAGGTATTATAGTTAGATGGAGATGAGCATTAGCTATTCTATGACAATGTCAATAGTTGGTTGTTGGGTTATAATAAAATCAAGAGTCATAGCAAATTCACACATTTGTAGATATGTCTTGGAAATGATATATATTTAAAAAGCTGTAAAAATGACAGCTCAACAGCCTTTTCTGTACATTCAAAGATGTACTGGTTCCCTGTTCTTTATATGCTCTAAACATAATGTCATTTCGAGTTTCACTAGAAGTGATGCAAAATATAGAAACAGAATTCAATAAACCTTACTATCATAATCAGGCAAAGAGAATCCTCTGACATCAGGTTGGAGACAGGGCCATTCCAAAATCTAGCCTCAGCACTGTCTTGAACAATGGGGGAGTGGAGGTCACAATGGATTTCCTATTCATGATACAGGGTGAGGAGTGTTTTCAAAATGTGATAGATCACGAACATTACTAATTTTCCACCATTGGAAACCCATTATCTATATGTATTAAGTTAATTAGTAACACCTCTTGTATTGATTGGAACTAAATATACCTGACCCATATAACAACCACCTCTGGAGGAGGATCTTTCTGCTCCAGAATTTCTATGAACTATGAATTCCTGATATAGCTACTTCTAGGTTATTAATTCAAACACATACACACACACACACACACACACACACACACACACAAAAGTTTATACCATATTGTCTGCAAATTTATAAAGTAAATTGGTTATAATATATTACAGTTGTCAAAATGTTCATCTGTCCCTCTTAGCATTTTTAATTTTCACAAAATTTTTAAACTTTCTGTTTTGGTTATTGAATTTTGGTTTTCTATTTGGGATCTCTTATGTTTTACAATTGATTTCAGCACCCAAACTTCCCTCCTTTGCCCTTCCCCTATGTTTTTTTCATCTCTAGCTACATAAAACTTACAGGTTATGCCAGCCTTCAGTTCTTTTAGAGAAAGGAAGTTAATGAGAATAACAGTTCTAATTACTTCCAGAATGTTGATGAGTAAAGTATATATGATTAATAACAAGAAGAAATGGTACTAAATGAAAAAGAATATAATTCTGATAGACTACAGTAGAAAGAACATACATAGGCTTTGGGTTCAATTCCATTTGTATTTGATATATGACTTCACAATTTATTTCCTGTATAACCTTGTGCACATTGCTTAACCTCTTTGAATAAAATTTTCTCATATGTCAAATGGAGATGAATTTTTACTTAGTAAATAGTATAACGTATATAAAGTGCAGTACCTGACATATCCTACTTCAATAAATGACATTAGTGGCAATGTTAGTAGTAGTCTTTATTATGGTTGTTGTTGATATGGCTTATCCTACAAACTAGATGTGAAATTATAAGAAATCATTGAGACGCATAAAGTGAAAAAAAGGATGAGTGGAAAGATGCTGTGTGAATTAGTTTTCTATAGACAGCAGATTCTACTGGTAATAATGTATAAATTAAGGCTTCTATATACACAGATTATCATCTATTGGTCTTTAAAGCTATAACTGTATGCTATGATTGTCTTCAGTAGTGATTATCTTCATTCATGAGCAGCAAAAAATCCATATATATATATATGCATATATAGTATACTATATTTTACATGTACATTGATTCAAAGAGAGGAAGCCAGTGAGGGTCTTAGTAGGAATCTGGATTGTAATCTTTCTTTCTTTCTTTCTAAATTTTATCTATATATTTCTTTTCTCTCTTTTTTTTTTTTAAGAGAGAGAGAGAAAGAGCCTACACAAGTAGGGTAGGGGCTAAGAGAGACTAGAGACAGAATCCCATGTACTGTCAGCATTGAGCCTAACACCTGGCTCAAACCCAGGAACTGTGAGTTTGTGACCTGAGCTGAAATCAAGAGTCAGATGCTTAACTGACTGAGCCTCCCAGGCATCCCTGTATTATAATCTTTAAAGGAAACAATTCATCATTTTCACAGTAGGCATTCTAGTACAGTGGTTAAGCGTTTTAAATTTTGTATAGACCAAAACTGGATTGTAATCTTGGCTCTACCTCTTACAAGTCATGAAATCTCAGTTATAACATCAATAAAATAGCAAGACAAACAAAAAAGCTGTGAGAATAAAATGAAGTAGTGTATAGAAAGCATTTGTCACAGTACCTGGTGCATAGTAAATGTTAATTATATCCATCTGATAGCCAAGGAGAAAAAAATAGAAAATCACTTAGACATTCCAGGATGTGTGTGGATATGACATTTTTTAAACTATGTATTTTATAATATTTTATATTTATATTATAATTTATATATAAAATATTATATCTATATTACAATATAATATATATTATATACATACATATATATACATATACATACATATATAGGATATATATATATAAAACTTAAAAATTACTGTGAGGCATGTTTGGTTCCATCAAAAAATTTCTAAATATTTTTACCATCAGGAAAATGTCTGAACATGGGTACATACTTTCATCAGGCACAATGAAGGTCGGTGTTTAATCTCAGTTCACTGTGCAAGAGATGCACAGTGCCAACGTCCAAAGATGATTCTAATGGGGACTGACCTAAAGACCATCTGACCCTGCATAAACGTACCTTCCACTTTAGATTCTCAAGTTACTATGATCACAGAGCTTAATTTCTCTTCCCAGGCAGGTCCTGCCAACTGACTGTGAAAGGGTAATGAGAATCCAGGATGACTGCTGACACCCTGTGGGTAGAATGCAGTGTGAATGGGGCACTGAGCTTGAGCCAAACCCAAAGCCTGCAATACATAGATGCTCTACAACTCCTAGAGCAGGGAGCTTTTGACCTTTTGCAGCCCTTATGCATTGTAGATATTCAATAGGTATATGTTGCATATTGGAAAAACTATGGAAGTCACTTCCAAAATAATATATGTTCCAGCCACTAAGCTAAAAATTACTTTTGTAATCTCCACAATTACCAAATGAAATGAGTACTAGTATTTCCCTCATTTTTACAGATGAAGACAGTGAAACTTAAGAAAGGAAATAACTACTCGAAGTCTCACAGCTCACTGAGATTTTGATTCAGGCCATCTGGCTTCAGAAAGTAGATTTTTAACCTCCAAGACATAGTGCCTCTTCTTTGTAAGTTGAACAATCCACAAGCACCACCAAATCCTGAAGACAGCTGTTAGTCAAGCCCTGAACAAATGTGTTGTAAAACCAACCACTTACACATTGTGGCCTAGGATTTGCCCAGTCCAAAACAGTGAGGACAACTCTCTACCACCTTTAAAATTGATTGAAAGCCCTTCACAATCTTGCTCCCATTTTACTTTCTGGTAAAGAAATAGAATATACTTTCTGGTATAGTACAGAAGATACTATAGCCAGAGACTGTGGGGGAATGATAACATTTGAGGATTATTACTAGATGCTCATTGTGTGTATGTGTCTTTGAACATTTTAAACCAAGAATGACTTGAGCATTTCATGGGGGAAAACGAGCCATAAATGCAAAAAGGGAAAGTACCTTTTAATATGAGCTTTTGAAATTTAGCATACTCGATTTTTTTTTATCATCTAGAAAAATCTCCTGAAGGAGATATTTAAGAATATTTAATTGTTTTACAATTTTCAAAGTATTTCCACCTTTCTTTTAATTCTCCCACAACCCATGACTGACAGGGCAGCTCTTATAACCATTACTTTATAAGTATGGGGGACAAAAGGGACAGGAAGGTTGAGTGATTTAGAACACTGAACTTTTAAACTCATCATCTTCTAATTTTTCTGACATTCTCCATATCTCTCTCTGTGCTTTCCTTTATATCATTAGAAATCAGAACTTGTGCCTCAAAACCTGGTCTTTACTAGAAAAAAAATATATACCACTTGCCAATAAGTCTTACTTACATTGTGGAACATCAGTTTCTCTTAGTCAGATTTATTTTGCCAATTATTTTCTGTCCTCTCTTGTCAATCGTTTGTTCACAATTGCAATCAGCCTTCTTTATAAAAAGGTACAAAGCTTTAGAAACCAGGGTGTGTAAAGAATGAGAACATTCCCACTGGGTCTTGGCCTGCTTCCAGCCCTAAGAAGGATATCATTTTCAGTGTCATGCCTCCAATTTCCCTGGAAAGTTCTCACCTCTTTCCCCACATCCCAGGCCTCCCTAATCTTGCAACTTGTATCTGCATTGCCTCTGCTTGTCTCTGCCTTTTCAAAAAACCTAGGCGCTTATCTCAGATATACCATTACAAGCTCCTCTCTTTTCTACATTTGTCACTGATATCAACCCCTGCTGTCAGGGTTGATTATCAAGATTGTAATCTTTTTTATATATACTCCTCTGCTGTCTGTATGAGAGAGTTTGTATGCTGGCCTTGAGGGATGTTTTATCATGATCCATTTTTACCATCCTTGCTTCCTTTTAGGAACGTAAAGCCATCATGTTGATGTTTACTATATGCATGTGGTAATCCCAACAGAATTTGCATAATGGAATGAATTTCACCAGTATTACCTTAGACCAGATTCCCTTACCTTGTGCCTGTATTATAACAATTGGCTCTTAACTGACCTTCCTGCTTCTTTTCAAAGCAGGATTCCCAATACTGACAAATGGAATTACCTTTTTGAACTGCAGATCTTCTCTTGCTATTCTCTAGTTTAAAACATTCCAGATTCTCCCAACAGCTCTTAAGACTGGAGTCCACATGTTTCAGAATGATCTCTAAAGCCTTCTGCCTTGTGGTCTTTCTTTGACCTCTTCAGTGTTACTCCTCTCCTTGCTATCTTTCTTTCCTCCATACTTGCAATTTCTCAACATGCTGTCAACATGCTGGACTCTCTCTTGATTATAGAAGTTGGCACATATCATCTCACATTCTAGGACCCCCCCCCCCCATTTCTGCATACCCACTGTTTCATTATTCTGTAGGACTTACCAGGCAACATCATACTTGACCACACAAACACTGTGAGTCTGGGGGAATCCCTTGCTTAGGCTCCAGGAACACCAAAATAACCTAAATTTCCCTGTAGTTTGAAGGCAGGGACTCTGTATTATTTATGTCTGTACCTCAATGCCTGACATAAAATGGACACTCAGTGATGATTATTAAATGAATTTTTAATGTTCTATATATTCAATGTGTGAGCATCCATAGTACCCTTTCTATAATCCCACCTGGCCAGTGATTGGATTTTTGGCCTTGCAGTGTTTAGGCAGGATACCACCAAACTGAGAGTCAAAAGGTCCAGGTCCAATTCCTGTTACTGACTTGCCATGCTATTGTTGGAACCTCTATTTCACCCACCTATTTAAAAATATATATTCATTGAATCTCTGGTAGGACCAACAGAGTTCTAGGTGCTGAGGATGCGGGTGGTGTACAAGATAGGCACAGTCCCTTTCTTATGGAATTCACAACGTGTTTGGGGAGACAAAAACCATATAGTATGGATAGACATATAGTATGTATTGAGCTCTTATAAGAGTTATATAAAAAAAAAACAGGATACACAGATTAAAGAATCAAGAGGGTACAATTTTAAATAGAATGGGCAGAAAAGGCACTTTTAATAAGGTGATGTTTGAGCAGAGACCAAAAAGAATTAAAGGAATGAGCATGCACATTTTGGGAGAAAGAGCATTCCAAGCAGAGGAAAGAGCAAGGTAAGAAGCCTGAGACAAGTTCATGCTTAGCAAGGCTGCCATTGTTTGAGTAAAATAAAGGAGAGATAAGTGATAAAAGACTAGGTTAAAGAGTTGGCATGACCAAGTCATGCAGGGCCAGTAGCTCATAGTGAGGTGAGTCCTTTTTACTCTTAGTTGGAGGGGAATCTTCTGGAGAATTTTGAGCAGATTTGTGGCATGATCTGATTGCACTTTTAAGGTAGCACTCCGACTCTTCTATGGAGTGGATACAGTTGGAGGGGCAAATGTAGAAGCAAGGAGATCAGTTAGGAACCATGACTAATGACTTGAGCTAAGATGGTAGCAGAGAGAGCAGTGATAATTAGGTTCTAGATATATTTTGAAGGTAGATTTCATAGCATGGGATTTTTGCTGATAAATTGTGTGTGAAATCCATAAGAATTAGATCAGTGATGACTAAAACTTCAGGCCAGTTTATGAGATTAAGAAGAAAGAGAAGAGCAGATTATGGTTGAGTGGAGAAGACTGAACGTCTTAGATGTCAGAAGATGTAGATATGATTGTAGGTATAGACATAGGTACATGTTGATGTAGATATAGATATATACATGTGAACGGTCAACAGAAAGATAAATGAGTCTGGAAAGGAGGTGAGATTGAACCCTGAGATTCCCCTGAATATGGATACATTTATAGCCATAGGATTGGAGGTTATCACAAATGAAGTGAATGGAAGCAGAGAAGATAAGGGGCATGAGCACAGGCTTAGAAGCCAGGGGAAAACCATCGGAGGAAACTGAGAAAGAAGGGCCCATGGAATAAAAGTAAAGCCAAGAGAAAATGTTGTCTTGGAAACCAAGCAAAAAGTAGTTTCAAGGATGGGGCACCTGGGTGGCTTAGTTGGTTAAGCGTCCGACTTTCGCTTAGGTCATGATCTCGCGGTTCGTGGGTTCGAGCCCCGCGTCGGGCTCTGTGCTGACTGCCAGCTCAGAGCCTGGAGCCTGTTTCAGAGTCTGTGACTCCCTCTCTCTCTGACCGTCCCCTGCTCACGCTGTCTCTCTCTCCTAGAAATAAATAAAAAAATTAAAAAAAAAAAAGTAGTTTCAAGGAAAGAGTGATCAATTGTTTCAGTGATCAATTTCAGAATTGCTAATAGGTTGAATAGGATGAGAACTGTGACTTTACTCTAGAATTGTACAGGTTATTGACAGCCCTGACAAATACAGTTTGGGGGAGTGGTAGGAACAAACTTGATAGAAGTGAGTTCATGAATGATTAAAAAAAAACTATATACAAGGATTATAAACAATTCATAAAATAAGACTATCAAATTAAGTGATTTTTAACTTCCTTTTCATCTTTAATTGCTATGATTTTATTTAAAAAATTTTTAAAATAATTTATTTTTAAGACAGAGAGAGACAGAACATGACAGGGGGAGTGGCAGAGAGACAGGGAGACATAGAATCCAAAGCAGCCTCCAGGATCTGAGTTGTCAGCACAAAGCCCGACGTGGGGCCCAAAATGGGGCCCAAACCCACGAACGTGAGAGCATGACCTGAGCCGAAGTCGGAGGCCTAACCGACTGAGCCACCCAGGTGCCCCTCTAATTGCTATGATTTTAAAAACCATGTCCATGGAGGGCACTTGTGGGTATGAGCACTGGTTGTTATATGGGAACCAACTTGACAATAAACTATTAAAAAATAAACATAAAAAATAAAAATAAAAACCATGTCCATGTTATAGTACCTCAGTACTTACTTGGGTTGCTAGTTCAGAACATTTTAATTCAACCCAATATCCTGAGTATTGAATTACCTTGAATACACTTTATTTTCCCTTTGAGAATTCAGATGGCACTTTAGCTTTTTCAGAGCCTCAGGGCCACTTTTACCTGCATCAGTTATCACTGTGCTACAGAAGCTGTGAAGTGTCAGTTAATAGAATTCTAGGTAACAGTAAACTTCTTGCATTTATAGTCACCTTGTCTTTTATCTTATCCTTCCCTCTGTTTTGTGTATCATATCACTGATCCATGCATCCATCTATTCATCCACCCACCCATCCACCCTTCACTTATTCATCAAACATAGGAGATACCAAGATCTCTCAGCATTCTCTCTTCTTTATCTGGGGACACAGATATGGAAGATCTCCTGACCCACAGTACAGATTCAACTGAGAAGGTCCAGGAAATAAGCAGGTCCAAAGTTATAAAAAGAATGGGAGAGATATAAAGAGAATCTGAAGCATTATAACCAGAAGACTATTTTCATCATAATCCCAGAGTGAACCTTACATTAGAGCTATAAATAATCATGCTAGGGATCAGACCCAAAAGTGAGTATTTGGAGAAAGTTGGATGTGTTACACAGACTGAGAAAAGCAGTGTAGGATGGAGTCCTTAGGAGAGATGTGAGAAGTCCACTTTTACATTATGAAGATTTATAGATCAGGGGCACTATTGACAGTAAAAGGGGATGTACAGTACAAGCATAAAACATAATTAAAGTAATGAATATCTTAAGGTGTTCAGTTTTTCATTTTTTCTTTATTTCCTATTTTCCTATTTTTCTTCTCCTTTGGACTCTTTGTTTCCTCTCACACAGCACAAAGAAAACATTGATACAAACCATGATGATGAAGTTCAGAATAAAACCTTTCCTTTTTAAACCACACAAATTAGCTTTAAGAAAATTGAGCCACCCGTTTTAATTTAACTTCACTTCCTAAGTTCTATATCTAACTGTTTTCTTCAGAGGAAGTATATTTTTTCCTGAAGTGACATTCTTGACACTTTCTCAATGGTCAGCAAACATTACATTATACGAGATTTTAACTGCAACCTTTAACAGAGCAACATGCATAAATACAGTAAGCACAAGATAGAACATGGGAAAAGTGTGTGTGTGTGTGTGTGTGTGTGTGTGTGTGTGTGTGTGTGTAATTACTCTTAGCTACTTCAGCAGGACAAGGGAGATAATGATTTCGGCTCATGTGTCGGGCTCAGAATTACATCCAATGAAGCAGAAAGAAGTGAGGATATCAGGTGGAGAGGTACATGGCTACTGCAGGAATAAACTTTCCCTGCCAGAGAAAGAAGATCCTGATACTCACACCTGCTTCTATCAGACACTTGAGACAGTTAGAACAGTGGAACAGATGTGCCTAGACATATTAAATAGATATACTTGAGAGGGGGAGCATAGAGCAAGATAGTTTCAAGTTCTTGAGGGAAATAAGTTGCTGCAATCAATAGAACCAAGAAGGCTCATTATGTGGGATGCTGCTTACAGGATGTGGATCTTCCTAAGGGAATTCTCTGCTAGAGCCATGAGGACTTTTACCCTGCTCAGGCAGATTTGAGTCTTGAAATTGATTTCTCATTCTTAAATAGGTTAAAGTTTTGTTCTTATCTTGAAAAAGAAATTTCTAGTAGTTATGATAGAGAGAAACAAGGAAAGATACATTCAACCCTAGAACCTGTCTCTCAACTAAATGGGGAGTAGTTGTGATTTGCTCATGGATCCTATGTCCTGAAGTGTGAGACTCACTGAATTTTAGAGCTCTTTCTCCTTTCCTGGTGGATTGGTTTCCAATAATGTGTATATATATTACCCAAAGGACTGGAGTGCCAGTAACTTTTAAAGAAAAGAAGGCATTCCCTGGTACACAGGGCTGTGTTAGAGGGCCTTGAAACACACTCCACTCTGGCATGATGCTGCCAGGTGATATCCTTGAGCCCCAAGTTTATCTCATTTTGTGAAAAAGCACTTTTGAGTTCAGTTGCCCTCATCAAAAAAGCTCTGATAATGCTACTTAGTTCAGTGTGTTGAGTAGACTAAGTAATGCCTGCATCACTATAGTTAAATTGTAGCTCTTTTTATGGATTTTATTAATCTAACTCTATGTTGGCTGCTAAGTTACTCCAGGACATTTATTACTGAATCCTGAGCATCTGGTACATTTTTAATATCAAATAAATGTTTCTTAAGATGAAATGTGAGGAATTATTATTATTATTATTATTATCATCATTATAATGGATTGGGTTTGTGCTCCTGTATCCCCTCTGGTGCCTATTACCTGCAGTACTATTATATTTTGTCTGCAGTAGGTTAGCCTGAACTCCTACAGACGTATTGGTGCTATGCAATATGGTAGTCATTAGCCATTGTATCTGAAGAGCCTTGAAATGAGGCCAGTGTAACTGAGAAACAGAATTTTTGTTTTAGTTAATTTAAATTTAAAAATGAACAATAATTCAGTTATGGGAAAACTTTAAGTGTGTTTGGGACAATTTGAATTGTGAATCTACCTTGTCTCTAAACTTTATGAAATCTAAATACAATTCAAGTATTTCTGATAAAAATTCAGTTTCCAAAATGAGATGTGGTAAAATATAAAATACATACCAGATTTTGAAGACATTTTTTTTTAAATGCAAAAGTGTTATTAATGATTTTTCTAATGATTACATGTTGAAATAATAATAGTTTAGACACATTAGGTTAACCAAAATATATGTGTCATACATTATATTTCTATTGGATTATAATTCTCAAGACAATCCCCAATGATGACCAGCTATGTTCAAATTTTTATGAATACTCTGAACATAAAACTAAATTTGAGTCTATTTCAGGTGATGATGACAATGATAACTCCAATAACAAAGACAGTATCTTAATCTTACTACTTACATGGAATTTTAGAGTTTATAAAGCATTCTTACCTAGAAAGTATGTTAAGTCTTATAAATCACTGAAATGTGCTATAAAATGCATGAAAACTCTAAGAAGCAAAACAACTCACCCAAAGTTATTTTGTCTATCATTGGCAGGGCAGAGGTCTGAATCCACATGTCCTGATTCCAAAAAGCTTTTCTCACCCATTTCACTAGAATTCTCTTTTGTTGTGTTGTCTGTGATTGCTTCTAAAATGAGTAACTTTAATTATAACAGTGCATTAACCTAATTACATATATATGTCTATTGAACTCAGTAGTTATATCATGCAGAAAAGTGACCAAGGATTAGGATTTTTTATTGTTAGACCATCTTTCTGATTATCTTTTCCCCCATAAAGCTACAACAGTAATGTTATAACCCTGCCACCAGAATTTTTTATAACACTCTGGAGTGAATCTTCCATTTAGGTACTATTAGAGCACCTAAAATGATAGAGATCTGAGACTTCTTTTTGCTTACATATTGCATGACCATCAGTATGCCTGCCTGCTCCAAAATGACTGCCTATGTTATAGAATTTAGTTTGAGTTTATATGATTTTTTAATGTGTGGACTGCTTGAGAGGGAGTATAAGGGGAAAGAGTATTCCTGAGAGCTTTTGCACATCATCCTAATCAGTAATTTAATGACCAAATTCTGTAGAGGTCTCTCATAAACTGGTAAGAATGAAAAAGGATAATTATTGCTATAAAGTAGGGTAACATGATCAAAACAGATCCCTTTAACTTATGTCCAGTACCTTCTGTGTGTTGGGAGCTTTCATCATCTCATTCCATTTAAACATTTTATAAATAGAGGCCCACAGTTCAAGTGGTAAGTTGGATTCAATCATGAGTCTATGGCTATGGCTTGATCTCTTTAATTTTCCTTCTGTATAAAAAGTGACAATTGTGGTTCAATGCAATAAACACTAGACTTTGAATCAAAATCAGATCCAAATTGCAGGCATAATACTTAAGATTACACAATATCAAGATTCAAAAATATTCATAATACTCAAGATTTAAATTACAATATTCAACTCTCTACTCAACATCATTGTACATTTGTTCATTTATTCATTCATTCAACAAGTGATTGCTGATTACCAAGCCCTGTGTTAAAAGCTGAGATGTTGTGAAAATTAATGAGACGCATCCATAAAAGTAGTTTCTAAAACAACAAATGTTATTTTCTTTCTTTAAATTAGTAATGACACAATAGTCTAGTGACGTGGAGAAATACCGATACCTGTTCCTAGATACAAAAATTAAAGTAATAGACACCCTTATCATCCATTTGGTTATCCAGGCCAGAATTCACAGTGTCAACTTAAGAAATTCCTCGTTCCTCATTTCCATGTCAGGTTTACAGCCTTAACTGTTGGATATCTGACCATTTCTCTCCATCGCCATTGCTGTTTTTTGGTTTAGACATCATCTTTTTTTTTTTAATAGATTTTATTTTTTAAAGCAGTCTTAAGTTGATAGCAGAATTTAGCAGAAGATACAGAGATTTCCCATATACCTCCTGTCTCACATATACATAGCCTCGCCTAACTATCAACATCCCCCACTAGAGTGATACATTTATCACAACTGAAGAACCTACATGGGCACAATATCATTACCCAAAATCCATAGTTTACATTATTGTTCACTTTTGGTGTTTTATATTCTATGAGCTTGGTCAAAAATATAAAGGATCATATAGGGTAGTTTCATTGCCCTAAAAATTCTCTCTGTTCTTCCTGTTCATTCCCTACCCCCCAATGTCCGTGTAGTGAAATTATACAGTATGTAGCTTTTCAGATTGTCTTCTTTCACTTAATATTATATATTTAAGTTTTCTATATGTCTTTTCATACCTTGATAGCTCATTTCTTTTTAGTATTGAATCATATTCCATTGTCTGGATATACCACAGTTTATCCATTTACCTATTGAAGGACATTTTGGTTGCTTTCAAGCTTTGGCAGTTATGAATAAAACTTCTATAAACATCTATGTGCAGATTTTTATAATGACATGTTTTCAACTCCTATGGATAAATACCAAGGAATGTGATCATTGGATTGTATGTTAAGAGTGTGTTTAGCTTTGTAGGAAACTGCCAAGCTGCCCTCCAAAATGGCTGTACCATTTTGCATTTCCACTACCAATTAATGAGAGTTGTTCTTGCACCCCATCCTTGTGAGCATTTGATGTCACTGTTTTGGATTTTCTCCAATCTGTTAGGTATATAGAAGGATCTTGTTTTAGTCTATATTTTTTTCTGATGACATATGATGTGGTACATCTTTTCATATCCTTTTTTGTTATCTATCTTCTTTTGTGAGGATTCTGTTAAAATTTTGGACTTCCTTTAAATTGTGCTGTTTATTTTCTTATTGTTGAATTTTAAAGTTTTCATTTTTGTATATTTTGGATAATAATCATTTATCAGATACATCTTTTGTAATTGACCTATCCTGAGTGGTTAATCATGATTATCTCTTAACTAGCTCATTGACCCCTAACCTTAGCCTGTTCTCCACACTGCTGTTAGACTCAGAACTCCACAGTGCGGACTCTATGATGATTATTTGCTCCTTTAGCTGCTTCACACCTCATCTTCTCACCTTTGCACTCCAGATATACTCAACTACTCACAATTTCTCAAGCAAGACACGCTGATTGAAATGTCCATGCCCATGATCATGTTTTCATTGGTACTCAGAGCACCTTTTTTCTGTTCTGTCACCTAATGAGCTTTCACTGATGTTTCAAAAATCATCTTACCCACCTTTTTTTATCTTCTATTTTTAAACCTTTTACCCTAAACATTTCCATTAAATTATCAGTCCCTCATGCCTCTTTGTTATCCTTAAGTAAACATAAAATGTAATGCTACTATAGTGCTATCAATACCTAACTGCACTTATTTATTTACACAAGAATCTTCTTCTACTAACCTCTACCCACCTTGGGATCAAGGGCTGTCTTATTTATGTCCAGTGCCTGGCACACAGCAGGCACTCAGTACATATTTACTAAGAAATTGAATAAATATTTATCATTGTTTAAAATCTTTTAGCAGATGCCCTTTGTCTACAAAGTAAAGTCTGAACCAATTTTAATGGCATACCATTAAGCAATGGCTCCTCATAAGGTCTTTGCTTAATCTAGAATCTTTTGCTGTTCCATACATTTATTTATGACCCCATTATAGTAAAATACAAGCAGTTCTCCTGATGAGTGTTAGGGTTGCAGGCTTCAAGGCCATGACTCATCCAAATTCACAGTTGAACTATTTAAGGGTCAATTATGCCATTCCTGCACTAAGGGCCAGATGAGAAAGGGCTTGTGGGAGCTCTTTGTACCTATGGATCTAAGGAGAGTAGGTGTGCTAAAATGTAGGCCAACCTTTAAGCAAACTCTAAAATGTTCCTAGCCCATTTTATATACCCAAGTCTTGCCAATTCTGTCTCCCTCCAGCTGATATTCCCAAAAGCTTCCTTGCCCATCACTCTTATATACTCCTAGATGCTCAGGTCTTTTTTTTTTTTGTGGAATCTTAAATTGTAAATAACTTTCACTTTCATATTTTTTTGACTACCATCCTATCTTCGTGACTTCATGACTGCCTGGTGGAAGCAGTGCAAAGAGGCCACTTCATTCCCCATGAAATGTGTAAGTGCTCAGAAATAAGAAACTGCTTTCCAAGAGAAAAGACTAAGAGTGAGCTGTCTGCAAATTCCTTACACTTAGTGAGTTCACTTGACATTCCCCACTGTATGTGGGTTGGAGCTGGCACAAAGCAATGCCAGCATTTCCTCTGTTGCTAACATGTAATTAAATGCTTTGTGAAGCATTTGGGGACATTCAGTTGTGTGAAAAACATCACAGAAATGAAGGTTCCTTTTGCCTTTGTTCTTTAAGGTATCTTGTTTCTTATATTCATTCAGTTATTCTTTCTTTCAGGTACTTATTGGTCCCCATAAAATCTGAGTTAGACATTTGCACAGGGAACTTTTGCTTTTCAAATTGGGAACTTTATAATAAATAATTTTGAACTATTAGTTGTGAAGGACGTACCTTTAATTTTACAGCCAGAACAATTGTTATTCCTTCTCCTGCCTCTCAGCATTATCTTGTAAGTCACCAACAGGCTGTAGTTTCAGGTCAACCTGATTTCTAGAAAACTCTGCCTTTCCTTTTTGTCTACATCTCTCCCTGACCCAATTATGGCAAAATCAGAGCACATATAAGAAGCTCTGTCACTATCATGTGACTTTGGCTTGGATTAGATAGTCAATGCACCCAGTGTCCAGTGTGCCATAGTTAAGCTCTTAGTTGAGTCCAAGTAGCTTCTCAATATCTTTTATTCTAAGTTTGTTTATTTATTTTGAGAGAGAGAGAGAGAGAGAGAGAGAGAGAGAGAGCACAGGGAAAGTGCAGAGAAAGAGGGAAAGAATCTCAAGCAGGCTCTGTGCTGTCAGTATGGAGCCAGATGTGGGGCTTGAATGCACCAAACATGAGATCATGACCTGAACCAAATCAGGGGTCAGGTTCTTAACCAACTGAGCCACCCAGGCACCCTGACAAGTAGCTTCTATGTGACAGTTTTCTCTGCTTCTCAACCCCTAATCATGTTGATAATTTTGTTTCCAAAGGATGAGGAAGATCCCTTAGTTTCTTTGCCCCTTGCATTGACTTGATAACCTGAACTGCCCTGAAACCCAGCTAGCTATTCTCTTCTTAGTATGTGTCCCTTTGATTTCCTGTCCAAGGCTTTGAGATTCATTGCATCATCCTGAGCAGACCCCCTCCTGGATGATAGTTGTTGCCCAACACCTGCACTGCCTCACAGCCCATGCTGTGTCCCATAGGACAGGTTTGACATTTCTCTTCTTCCTTGGGCACAGAATGGTAAGGTCTGCCCAAACTGTGCAAGGGCTTTCATGCTGACCAGACTCAGTCTCACAGAGCCAGGTCCTGTCTTCTTTAATCCCAGTTTCTTCCCTCTCCTCATTGTCCTTGTTACCCAGGGCCACACAATGTGTCACACAATGTGGTCACTCCAGTTTTAACAAGTGCCAACCTAAAATAGTCATCTATATTTTTTTCATGGGAAAATGTGCCATTTTTACATTTGATATTAAAAATACAAGCTGAATGATCTTCACAGTTGCCGACGTGGGCACATTTATAACTGTACCTATTTTTTTGTAATTCTACTCATTATCTATTATAATGTTGGTTTTGTTGAAAACAATACTTTAGGTGGATACACACATAAGCCAAAACATATGGTAAATATATATGTTTATTTATATATATAAAACATATAAATGTAATATATTTATCTACATATATATCTATGAATCTTCATTTTAAAAAATATAGAGACAGAGCAGAAGAGGATTAATACTTTAGCTTAATAATACAGTAATATTCCTTCATAAAAGCAATTTTAAATAATTCCTCAATTCAAGGACTACAGGTATGCCTGGGTGGCTCAGTTGGTTGAGCATCTGACTTTGGCTCCTGTCATGATCTAACAGTTTGTGAATTCAAGCCCTGCATTGGGCTCTGTACTGACAGCTCAGTCAGAGCCTGGATCCTGCTTCGAATTTTGTGTCTCCCCCTCTCTCTCTGTCCCTCCCCTGCTCACACTCTGTCTTTCAAAAATAAATAAACATTGAAAAAAAATTTAAAAAGGACTACAGTATCAAGAGCCTGACTTTATCATAATGTATATGAAATATTAACTATAGCAAATAATGTTTCAGTGACTCAAAGAAAAAGAAGCAAAGGGACCAGTTTCTGCTTCACCACCAGAGACACAGACAAAATTTGTAACAGTGCTTAATTATGCCCTTTTCATTGACTCAGCCTAGATTGCATAATTACATTGATGATCCCAACAAACAGACTGTTTCTTCTACTACCTACAAGGTACAGTAGCTACCTGCTTATATAGGAAGGCAAAGATGACTCTTCCGTTTGTCAATAATCATATATACATCTAATACTTCTGAAAATTCAAAATGGAAATTTTCAAAGTACACCTAAGTTTTAGTCATTATACTAGTTAGTACATTATATGTCATTTGATTTGGCAAAGGGATGACATCGTTCTATAAACACACCTGAATTGCCATTAATGAGGGTAGATGTCCAAAGTCACTATTCAATAAATTGGTTCCTAGCAAAATGATTATAATTTCTTTCTACATTATACAAACACACACATACACTTTTCTTGAAGTATTATTGTCTGTTTTTAGACTATGATATTAGAGATGCAGACATTTAACTTCTCTCCATCTCAGTTTCTATGTCTATAATAGGATAATAACGCTCACTTACACACATGGCTCATGTGCAGAGTGGATGAGATAATGTATACGAAGCATCCAATAAGAATGTGGAAAATAACAATCATTTCATAAATGTTATCTACTTTCCTATTTTCATTCATGAAATTTGAGGTGATCTTGAGAGTAGTTATCTCTATAAGTAGTTTTGTGTCCCAAGAACAGATCTAGCATGGGTGGACATACCACTGTATTGATTTAGTTATCTGAGTTAACCTTTCAGTATGAATTGGTTTAAAACAATCCTAGCTGTTTTCACATTAACTAATATGCAATATTATACTACAATAATAATAATGACTCTTATTTATTTATAACTATACTCTAATGCATTCTTCCTACCCCTAAAAGCTTCTCTGAAAGGTAAACATTTACTCACCCCATTTGGCAAGTGAAAAAAGTTCAGGCACCATTAGATTAGGAGACACATCTAGGCCTCTAAAGCTAAAGGCTCTACATTTGCCAAAGCTAGTAAATAAGTAGATGAGCTGGCTCTCCAGCTTCTGCATTTCCCCCACACTGCATGAATTCCCTTTTGCTTTCTCATTTATTTACCTCGCCAGTCTACGAGACACAGCCTTTGTTATATTCTTGCTATTATCTTTACTGCATGATACAGTTCAAGGCATAGGGTAGATCCTAAAGAATGTCGTAAAAGAAAATAGGACTCTTCAGCACAACTAATCATGTAATCCAGTTAAGCTCAATAAATACCTCTGAAGGTTTATCCAGTAGGCCTATAAAATTTGGGTTGTAGGAAAATCATAATCCTGAATAAGAAAGATTGTTTTAGTTTCCTAAAATCAGTCTGGGTTTTATTCCCTAGGAAACCTGCAGTGTACAAGGGGACTCCATAGGTGTAATGCTAACATCCTAGAAGACTCCATGTAATAAGCTAAGAGTGATAGAATGTGTGTGGTCATGCACTTAGATTCTGCTTCAGGTGGTCAGAAAAGTGTCAATGGCATGGGTGGGATGGTGATATATGACTTGAACTTTGAAAGATGAGCAGAATTTCAATCCATGACAACAGAGAAAATGACATTTTGAGCAGAGGGAGAAGTATTGGGAAAATAGAAAAAGTAGTTTATATGTGTAAAGCTTGTACTTAGAGATAATTTAGGAGGAATCCAGGACCTTCTAAAACTCCAGAAGTGACAAGCTTGCTTAATTTGAACTCAAAGCAACCACAGAAGCTGAGCATTTATACTTCATCTTCAGTGAAGCAGTGGCCAACTTTTATCAAAAAGTTTACCTTTATCTCTGCCCTTGCAAGGCATGACAGAGAAAAGTCAGCTATTATCCTTGACTGCTATAGAAGTAGCTAAATGTGAATTAAATGGAAGGAGCAGTGAAAGATGAGCCCAAGGAGAAGGAAAGGAGTAAGATCAAAGAAATCCATGAAGTGTTAATTGCAATCACTGAAAAAGAGGTAACATGAAGCTGAAAGTAAGATGATCTGCTATAAATAGAATTTGAATGCAGAATATTAGAAGGTCAGCAGATGGGGCTCTAAGAGGTGAAAACTACGTACAAATTCAGACTAAAAAATAAAGCTGTGTGATAAATTCAGGAAAAGATGAGATAAGATGAGTCTAAAACTGGGAGATAAGTTTTCACTTTGTGGGTTAAACTAGTTAAATACAAAGAGTACAGATAAAACCAGCTCTCTGCAGAAGAAATTAGAGGATAAGATGACTCCCAAAATAAAGCAGAGAGCAGAGAGTTTGTGAAAATAGAATCCACAGACCAGCATGTGGTCCTAGGAAGACAGGGCATAAAAATGAAAATGTACAAACTCTTGGTTAAAAGTGTATTGAAGTTTGCATACCGTCCAAAGCTCTTACTGACTGTGTGACCTTGGACAAGTCACTTACCCTGATTGAGCCTCAGTTTCTACATCTATATAATTTTTCTGATTATATCCTTGGAGCCAGTATAGGTGTGGTATTATAGAATCAGACTGGGTTCAAGTCTTAGCTCTACAACTTACCATCTGTGAGCATTGAGTAAGTCAATTTTCTTGCCTCATTTTTTTCATCTGTAAGATGTAAACAATATCAGGGGCACCTGGGTGCTCAGTCAGTTGAGCGTACAACTTCCACTCACGTCATGATCTTATAGTTCATGGGTTCAAGCCCCATGTCAGGCTCTGTGCTGACAGCTAGCTCAGAGCCTGGAGCCTGCTTCTGATTCTGTATCTCCCTCTCTCTCTGACCCTCCCCTGCTCACACTGTCTCTCTCTCTCTCTCAGAAATAAAGCATTAATTTTTTTAAAAGATGTAAATAATATCAATCTGTCACAACATTTATAAAAAAGGTGTTTCTCAGAGGTTAAAGGCAAAGCTATCAAATTTTTTGAAAGCAATATAGAATAATTTTATTAATGTCTCGGGATTGAAAAGAATTTTTTTTCAACAAGATACAATAATTATAAATCATAAAGAGAATGATAAAGTTGGCTACATTAAAATTAAAAGACACAGTAAAGAGAGCAAAAGAACAGCCATAAACTGGGAGAAACTATCAAGAACTCACACAAAATGTAAAAAATCAATATTCAGGATATAGTAACAACAACAACAGCAAACCTTACAATTTAGTAAGATAAAAGGCAATCGAAAATACCAATAGAGAAGAAAGGAAGTTATTAATAGTATATTCAGAATTCTGGTTCATTGAGATGGAAAGGGAAAGGAAGGAGATGCATGTTCTATTTCTAAAGTTGTCTGGTAGATACTTGGGTGTTCATTTTATCATTATTCACTTTTTTATTGTTTTATTTATTTCTGAGACAGAGAGAGCGTGAGCAAGGGAGGGTCAGAGAGAGAGAGGGAGACACAGAATCTGAAGCAGGCTCCAGACTCTGAGCTAGTTGCCAGCACAGAGCCCGACGTGGGGCTTGAACCCACAGGTTGTGAGATCATTACCTGAGCTGAAGTCGTAGGCTTAACCGAATGAGCCACCCAGGCACCCCTCATTATTCACACTTTATACATTTCTTTTGGTAAAGAATATTTATTTTTCAGTACATTTTTAAAAATGGAGATTGTAATAGATACCTACTTCATAAGGTTGCTATGAAAATAAACAAGTTATTTAGAACAGTGCTTAAAATATAGTAAATACTTAATAAGTGGTTAGTATTATTATTATCTTAAAATATTAGATGCATTCTAAGTAGTGAATACAAGGTAGATATTATTTTTAAGCTATTGTCTATTGTAAGAATATGTGAAGAGAAAGAGTATGATCTGCATGGTGAAGAAATCACCCAAGGGAAGGTATCATATCAAGTGTGTTTAATAATCCTACAGTTTCTCATACAGCTATTCTTGGAGGGATACCATATGCAAAACAAATAGTATAAATATTCTTTTTTGGTTACCTTTATTACATTATTTTCTATTAATACAGATACATTCTATTTTATGTCTCAATCTCTTGTGAGTTTAGTTAGTGGAAAATTTAGCATTCTGAATTCAGAGAGCATCAATAAAATTATGTTTCTAGACCAGTGAAGCAGAAGACTGGTTCTTGGATCATGATCCAGCCTCAGTGAGGAAGCCATGCAGACCAGCAGACCCCTCTCGCATCAGTCCTTAATTACAAAAGATTGAAGACAAAATTGCAACGTGTTTTGATAAGAGTCTTCATTTAAGTTTCTTGACAATGATACTCAGCAACAAATATACATTATCTCTTGAGGTCATTTAAATACACTGGCATGGCCATCTAGTACACTTTTTTTTAAGTTCAATCCTAAAGTATTGTCCAGAGAGTGTAAATGACGTTTGCATGGAGAAAAGGAAGGCATGTAATAGCAAACGTGCTATGAGCTGATGGAATAGCACTATCATCAGACCAAAGAGGGGAGTGATATTTTATGTGTTTATTTTAACAAGACAATGTCAAGAGAAAAACTACAGCTATTAAGAAAGGATGAGTACCATGTTTGGGAATATTGATCCTTTAAATGCAAAAGAGAGAAGTTTCGTACTTTTTCTGTGTACAACTTATAGCATGAATCTGTAGTAAATTCTACATCTGGTGTCTAGGTTTAGAAATAAAAATGATCAGCAAAACCAAACATTTATGTATTATTTGTATGTATATGTTATCACAGAATCTGGATTGGAGTATGTGTGCTAATAGATTGGTCAGTATTATCAAAAGTATAAAGTAATCACCAAGAGGGTGTATAGAGTTTATATATAGAATGTAATAAAGTGAGAGACATCATGTTTTCTGACTGTAAATGATAGTGGTTGAAATTAATTTCTCAAATGCTAGAAAATTTGACAGAGATAAAGAGAAGATCAAATTCCCATTAGAGCAGATGAATTGTTCTTAATAGTAAGCAGGTTGGTAAATAGGAAAGAAGGCTCTCTCTTCTCAAAATATCCAAAAGTAGTGCTAAAAAAATTATTCTAACTTGTTAAAATGAAAAGGCAGACTATTCAGGTCTCTCTCAATAGCTATAGGAACTACTGCAGTGGGATTTTGCAGTATGGGAGAGAGACTGGACTTAACTCCAAATACAACAAAGAAAAGCAGGGATTTATAGCCAAGTTACAGTGTAGAGGTCTGTGGATATAAATTACAAAGAAGACGGGACACCTGGGTAGCTCAGTCAGTTAGGTGTCTGACTTAGGCTAAGGTCATGATCTACGTGGGGTTCGAGCCACACATCAGGCTCTGTGCTGGCAGCTAGCTCAGAGCCTGGAGTCTGCTTCGGATTCTGTGTGTGTGTGTGTGTCTCTCTCTCTGACCCTTCCCTGTTCACGCTGTCTCTCTCTCTCTTTCAGAAATAAATAAAACATTAAAAAAAATTAAAAAAAAAACCCACAAAGAGGAAATATCAGGGTAAGGAGGGATTTTGGACCACTGTCTGGGCAGATTCTTCCTAAAGGCAGATCAGAGTGATCAGATATCATCTTGGGGGATAGTGCGAGATGAAGAATTTGATCATGTATTGATGGTGAGAGATTCTACCTAAACTGACTTAGCAGGATTCCTACTATCACTGAGCCCTTGATGGGGCAAGTTTGGCTCAAAGGAAGCTGCCTGAAGAAGCTGATCAAGGAGAGAGTCTTTGTCATATTAATATTTGGTAATAAATGAAAAAACTCTCAGGAGAGAGAAATGAAGCCAGGAAGTATAATGCTAAGTGAAATAAGCCAGTCAGGGAAAGACAAATACCATGTGAAATTTAAGAAACAAACGAAACAAGCAAAGGGAGAGACAGAGGCATAGACCAAGAAACAGACTTCACTATAGAGAACAAATGGGTGGTTACCAGAGAGGAGGTAGATGGAGGAATGGGTGAAATAGGTGATGGGGATTAAGGAGTGCCCTTGTGATGAGCGCTAGGTGATGTATGAAATTGTTGAATCATTATATTGCATATCTGAAACTAATATAACACTGTTTATTAACTAACTGGAATGAAAATCAAAACTTAAAACTCTCAGAAGAAAGAATAAAGCNTGACCCTCCCCTGCTCATGCTGTCTCTCTCTCTCTACTAGAAATAAATTTAAAAAAAAAAAAAAAAGAAAGAAATTATGGGAGAGAGGGGAGGATCCTTACATAGACCTTCTAAATGTGAAGAAATTGAAACAAAAGGTATACATACCACCAAGAGGAATGAAGGAAGTATGATAACTCTAAGTTGATGAAGGAAGAAAGACAGAAGATAGGTAGGTAGGTATGTAGGTAGATGATAGATAGATGATAGATAGACAGATGATAGATAGATGATAGATGATAGATAGATAGATAGATAGATAGATAGATAGATAGATAGATATACAGATGGTAGCATAGCCTTTGTAGGGAATGCAGGAGAGCAAACATGAAAAAATGTTAAAAGACAAATGATGGATAAGAGAATTGGAATTGTTTTAGGAATAAGATGAAGCACATCAGAGGAATTATTAATTTATTCATTCATGCATACCTATAAGCATCCAGCAGAAGCAGGATGCATACCTACTCAAAATTTGATTTGGATGTCAAGATTGATACACACACACACACACACACACACACACAAATGGGTATGAAAATGTTTATTTCTTCTATAATAAGGCTTTTTGGAAAAATAGGCTTCACAAGCTGGTCCAAAAATAACTTGATAGAGCAAGGAAAGGAGATTGGCTCAAAGTTTTTATTGTGGATAGGAGTGGGGCTTGGGCAAAAATTTTCTCTTGAATAAGATACTTTGTGGTTTGAATCTTCCACCTACACCAAAGGAGGGTTCAGGCAGGCCTTCCAATAAGTTTTCCCAGATGTGGAATAGAGGATGATGGGTCCTAAATGTAAGCCATGATAAGGAGGTAAAATATTTTTCTTACTGTAGGGAAGTATTGAAGGATTTTGTGCAAAGGAATTACATGTTTTACATCTAATTACATGATTTACATGTTTACATGGTTAAAAGCTTGATTCCTTTGCTTCTATATTGAGAATTAAGTGCAGGAAACAAGAGCATAAACAGGGGTTAGTTGGAATGATTATGTAGCAATGCAGGTCATTTTTACCTGGCTAGTAGCAGTGAAGGTGGTAGGAAGATGTTTGATTTTGGATATATTTTGATAGTACAACCAAGAGGACATGGTGACAGATTGCATTTAAAGTATGAGTAAAAGAAAGAAATATAAGATTTCTAAGTATAAGACCTGGTCATCTGAGTGAAGAGCGATTCCATTTAATGAAATGGGCAAGATAGCTGTGGAGGCAGCATGCAGCGTTTTCTTTGGACCTATTACATTTCAAATACTGGCGAGACATGTAAGTGGGAATATCAACTAGGCATTTGGATATACTAGAGGCAATACACTAAGTAGAGGTCCACATGTTTTTTGCTTTTTTTTTTTTTTTTTT
>NW_027532041.1:176167-190405 GCF_008692635.1 Crocuta crocuta | reverse complement strand
CCAATTTTTTTTTTTTTTTTTTTTTTTTTTTTTCTGGGGAAAGAAGCAGAGGGAAAGAGAGAGAGAATCTCAAGCAGCCTCCACACTCAGTGTGGTGTCCGATGTGGGGCTTAATCCCATGATCCTGGGATTCTGACCTGAGCCAAGATCAGGAGTTGGATGTTCAACGGACTGAGCCACCATGCTCCCCAGAGGCCTACACATTTTAAACTTATTATTGAAAACCAATCAAAAATTAAGAATGATTTGGCAACACATGTGAAAAGTCCATTACTTCAGTATAATTTATTTCAGCAACATCAATCAATAAACATCATGAATTTGTTCAAAAGAAAATGTCCTTAGGGTGGAGCTAAATCTCTGCTCAGGTCTACCAGCCAAGAAGTGGGGGAAGCCCTTTGTGATGCTGCCAAACCTTCCTGAGATCCCTGTTGAGTTCTCTAAAACATCTGAGAATGGCTTCCAGCCAACCTTTGGCTGCACTTTTGATGATATATGAGCTGAAGGTGTAATGACCGGCACAATGAAACAAGAGATGTTAATAATGCTATTTAAACAATGCTGAGAGAAATTTTATAAAATGGAGGCAACAAGCCATAATTATTATCTACTACATACTTTTTTAATGTTTTATTTATTTCTGAGAGAGAGAGAGAGGGAGAGATTGAGAGAGACAGAGAGAGAGAGAGAGAGACAGCATGAGCAGGGGAGGGTCAGAGAGAGAGGGAGATACAGAATCTGAAACAGGCTCCAGGCTCTGAGCTAGCTGTCAGCACAGAGCCCAGTGCGGGGCTCAAACCCACAAACCGTGAGATAATGACCTGAGCCGAAGTCAGACGCTCAACCAGTGTAGCCACCCAGGCACCCCTACTACATACTTTTTTGGGTAGGATCTTATTTATAGTCTGGAAAAAAAAAGAGACAAGAAGATAAAGCTAAACAGAGAGCCATAATCTTAAGATATGCAAAGTATTAAAGAAGTGTTCTGGGAAGCATTTAGATTCTATTATTAAGTAGAACAATAAATGAACTTGGAAAGGGACATGATTTTTTCAGGCTACCCTTGAAAACTGACTAATAGATTCTTATAGGAAAAGTTGTCTACCTGCTTGCTTTTCCTGTCTACATGCAACCCTTTACATGCTTCTGTACTAGTGTACCAGCACTAATCATATTTTATTTTCTCAGAAACTTAGTCAAGTCCTCCATTATCTGATATCAAATTGTTTTTCACATCACGCATTCATCTTACTATGTCTCAGTTAGTATTTTCCTCTGTTATCCTTCTCTTATGTTCTGCTTTAACCTTTGGAAAACATTTTTCTATAGAATTTTTCTCATCCTTTAAGACCTAGGTTAAATGTCTGCTCCTCTAAGAAACTTTTCTTAATCATCTAAATATAGGGAGTCTTTGCTTCCTCTGTTTCTTTTCCTTAGTTAATCTTGACTTCACCAGCAAGCACAACGGTTGATATAAAGTTGTTGATTTTCCCACTGAGACTGTGTACACCATGAGGCCAAACACCTGTTTCATTCCTTGTGTTGGTATTTCTTCAGCCTTCAGTAAGGTGCTTTGGTCATTATGTTCAAGACAGATTTGAAAATCATAGATTTTAAAATATTTTACCAGTGCCTAAGATAGGATTTAATTAATCTTAGCTCTTGATATTAATATTTGTAATTTTAACACATGACCATAGGAGCAGAGTGTTTTTTTTTTTTCTTAATTTCAATTTTTTATACTATCTACCTATGGATTAAAGTGTAATCCAGAAGTTTGGGGTAAAGCTTAATTATAAGTCTTTCCCATTATGTAGCATATTAAACGATGAACAGAAGATAGGTAGCTGGGCATGGTCCAGCTTTTATTTCTTTCTCTTTTTTCCACAATTAGGTTGAAAGATCTGAAAGTTATAGATTTGAATATACAGGTGATTTTCAAGATGCAGTGCACCGGATAACCTAGCTAATGAGCATTTATAAAGTTCTTGATGTCTCTGTGGAAAGATGCTATGAAAGAACAAATGATTTTTCTTTATGGCTTCGCTTAATTTCATTTAATTTACAGTTACTTCAAAGTTAATAGGCTTTATCTTTATTCTTACTCTCTGTGTTTGACTTTATTAAAACAAACTGTTCTCCAGGAGGAAATTATTATAGATTTTATAACTCTATGTCATATAGAAATATGATAAAATAAATCCTGGGTAAAATATAATACTTAGTTTTTCAAAAAAGTAACTTATCTATCCTTTCATTGTTATTGGTATATCTGGAATGATTAACCACTTTGAAACATTTGTACTTGCTGGAATTTAATATATCTATCAAAAAACTAGATGAAAGATGGTGTTTTTAAGATAGACATGGCAATTCCTCATTCTGTTTCTTTATATCATTGACATAGTTATAAACTATCAGCTTCAGGTTTACCCCTCGTTATGAAGGCAACTTAGTTCCTGAAAAAGCTGTCTAAGAAGAAAGATTTTTTTTCAATAAAGAAAATAAAGAAGGAAATTTTACAAGAATTAATTGTAGTGCAGTATCTCCCACTATTACTATGCTCCTATGGAGAACACTTATTGTTGGGCTAAATTGTGTCCTCCCCAAATCATCCATGTTGAAGTCCTATCCCCCAATATCTCAGCTTGTGACTATACGTGGTGACAGGGCCTTTAAGGAGATGTTTAAATTAAAATGAGACCATTAGGTTAGGCGCTAATTCAGTCTGACTGGTGTATTTATAAGCAGGATTTTGGACCCACAGAGAGGCACTGTATATACAGATGAGGGATGGCTGCTTTATCCCTAGTACTTCCCATGCCTGGATGTTTACAATTGTCTAATTCTGAGGGTGCATCTTTAAAACTCACTCTAGGGGTGCCTGGGTGGCTCAGCTGGTTGAGCTTTTGACTTCAGCTCAGGTCATGATCCCACAAGCAGAGTCACGAGTTCAGGCCCTGCATAGGGCTCTGTGCTAACAGCTTAGAGCCTGGAGCTTGCTTTGGGTTCTGTGTCTCCCTCTCTCTCTGCCCCTCCCCTGCTCGTGCTCTCTCTCTCTCTCTCTCTCTCTCACTCTCTCTCTCAGAGACAGAGGGAGATACAGAATCTGAAACAGGCTCCAGGCTCTGAGCGAGCTATCAGCACAGAGCCTGACACGGTGCTCAAAACCCACGAACTGTGAGATCATGACCTGAGCCGAAGTCCAGCGCTCAACTGACTGAGCCACCCAGGCGTCCCCCTGCCCCCCAAAAATTTTTTTTAAATAAAAATTTCATTGTCACTCCCAACCTAAGCCAATTTTCTTTTTTTTTTNCCTAAGCGAAAGTCGGACGCTTAACCGACTAAGCCACCCAGGTGCCCCTAGAACCTTTTAATAATAGGAAGACACAGAACCAATTTGGGAAGTCATTGTTCAACTGGAGAAGGAGATTGACTGTTGAACCAGTGACTTTCAATTCACGTAGGAAATAATCGGAAGGGTTTGAAACATAATTCAAACAGACCTTATCTCATATTTTTCCCCAAGGAGTCCACCAAAAATCTTTCTCTGGTGAAATAAAAGAAAATTGTAATTGAGCCACTGCTATATTGCTTTAAACAAATTGTTGACTTTTCAGTCACATATTTACAACTCTTGGGGGGAAAATCCAACTGATTTTTGCCAACAAGATAATTTTTAGTGTTTTAAGATTTCCAAGTAAACTGTCCTCAAAAACAAACATTAAAAATATACAATTTAGGAAAACTAAACTTACATATGAGAGCTAACCTAAAACTTGCCTAGCACAAGTAAATGATTAAAGGGTCTGTTATTATTAAATTTTGTTTATAGAACAAAAATTCCCACTGCAAACATGTTCTACTCTATTAAAATCTAAATCTGGATCATGTGAAAATAACAGTGTAAGTGAAGTGAGCTTATTCCATGTGCTAGATGAGCTAAGTATGGTTCTACAAAATGTATATCTCTGATGAGTTGGTCACTCACAAAAAAATGACCTCAAATGCAACATGAAGATCCCCAAAAGTACATGCATAGAAATTTAATGAGTATTAATGATATTTTAAAAGAGATGCTAGACTTGTTAGTGGTGAGCAAGAATGCCTAGATCATGCTAATGTTAAAGCCTAACAGATTCCCTAAATGCCTTTCTTGTTGATGCGAGATTCCTGTTTCCATGGCAACCTGCAGTGAGTTAAGAAGAGTACTGTTAAACTGTACTGCAATTTTGCTTAGTCTCACTGAAAGAAAAATGTCAGAAGAAACCATTTCTCTATCCATGGGTGTAATCAGAGATCCTCTCCCTCCACCCACAAGCTTCTGTTTTTGCTCCTGAAGAAGAAATTACAGGCAGTAAATCAGAAATCTGTTTAATGATCTACTGTGTTCTAGATGAGCTACAGACCCTTTAGTGGATCCAAGAATCATTTGCAACACATCAGCTGGAAAATCTGTAGGAAGGGATCAAAACAGATAAAGGAGCTAAATAATGAACAGGAAAAATAATGAGGAAAGCATCCATGCCCTGATTCCTAGAGGCTGGTTTTAAATTTGTTAAAACAACTGCCTTCAGTGTAGTGCACTTTTGTCCTGTTTTTGAAGCTCTGGCATTCTTTGCATTTTGAAAAAATGAAAATATAATGAATATTTCTGTTGTTCTGCAAGGAATCTGAATCAAAGCTCTTACAAGGGATATCCATCCACATGTTTGCTTCAGCTTTCCTAATTCATTCATTATCCTATTCAAAGCTCAAGACCAAAAGATTCATCGTGAATGACAGAGACAGCATGTCCATTGGCAATTATCCCAGACCATTCAAAGGGGAAAATGTAACTGAAAATCAAAGATCCTGATACAGGGCATCATTTATATTAAATAGTGAGATAAGAACACAGAGTTAATTTTTTAAATCACATTTATTTTGGTATATTTATAGAACACTTATATCTAACATTGCACACCTACTGTGTTCTAATCATTATGCTTTACATATATCATCTTATTGATTATCATAAAACTACGTAAAATAAGAATTATGAATATTATCTTCAGTTTTACAAATGAGAAAAATACCTGGGGAATTACCTAAGGCCTCCCTTATCCTAGGAAAAATTTAAAGTAATTGATGTAGACTTTGATGCTGCCTCCCTCCTTTTTAAGCAGTCTTCTGCTACTACTAATAATAAATAATAATAATGATATTTATCTATCCTGATTTATATCTAGATTGATAGATCAATAGATACATAAATGGGAATGTCTTCAATAGTTATGCCAGCAATTTAACTGAGTAAAGCAGGCTGAGGTGGAGAGAATAGAGACTGATGGGGATTGTAACCAGCTGGAGTTCAGGTACAGAGTTCAGGTGCCATTAACAGAGGCAGCAGATGCTCAGCTCCTGCTAGTGTTTGTCATGTGGTCTCTGTGTGGCTAGACTTACTTTTTTTTTTTTTTTTAATGCTTATTTATTTATTTTGAGAGAGATAGAGAACAGGAGAGAGGCAGAGAGAGAGGGAGAGATAAAGTCCCAAGCAGGCTCTTTGCTACCAGCACAGTTCTTGATGTGAGGCTCAATCCCACAAACCATGAGATCATGACCTGAGCCAGAATCAAGAGTCAGACACTTAACCAGCTGAGCCACCCAGGTACTCCCAGACTGACTAACTTTCCAAGACAACCCACTAATTCCAATTTTCATGTGAAGTCTTTGCATTTTTAAATGTTTGTACAAAGAAAAAGTGGGAGAACTGAAAGAAAAATATCTCCCCCAGCCTTTCTTGTTTTTTTTCCTCTCTTTTAGGAATTAATCATTCTTCTCTCCAAAAACTGAAACACTTTCAAAACACAACCCCACCTTCCTCCAAAAACAATACCAAGGACAAAATTTAACAAGGAAATAGGAGTGGTAGAATTTGAGTGATAGAATTTCTGATAAAGTGGAAAGAATAATTTTATAAATACCATTTAAAGGTAATGCCCAGTTCTCATTTTGATTTCACATAACTTCTTATAAAAAAAGTAATGCTTTCTTTTTTCCCCTCAATATTGTATTTTTATACGAAACAATTGAAATAGAATAGAATTCTGTTTACTTATTAATAAATAAAATAGCATTAAAAACTTGTATAATTTTCTTCTGTGTGACAGTGCAAGTCACAAATTTAATTTCATCAATTTGCATGATGGTAATAAACACACAGCAGAAATGAGTAATTTAGATTTTGAAAGCTCCTGCTATTGTACCTTGAGTAACCAAGGTATAAAGAATAAGAAAAAAATAAGATAAAAACATAGAGGGAGTCAAACCATAAGAGCATTTTAACTATAAAGAACAAACTGAGGGTTGCTGGAGGTGAGTTGGGGGGGGGATGCTAAATGGATGAGGGGCCTTAAGGAGGACACTTGTGATGAGCACTGGTTGTTGTAGGTAAGTGAAAAATCACTCAATTCCACTCCTGAAACAAATACTGCTCTATACATTAACTAACTTGAATTTAAATAAAATCTTGGAAAGAATTTTTTTTTTAAAGGAAATCTTTAAGAAATATACCTCCCACAGCAATGGCCCCTTTCAGACAGCAAGCAAGAATGAAGCTGAAGGTTACACTGGAAGATGTTTACTATTGATTTTCTCAATACATTTACTTTTGATGACAGAAGGTCAAATTATTTGACTGTATACAGAATTACATTTCTATATACAGAAAGAATGAGTTTAGTCCTTTGTTTCAGCTTAACTGTCTCATTAAATGAACAATAAAATTCTCTCTTGGCAGGAGAGGAGGCTATGGATATGTTTGTTCAAAATGTCCTGGTGATTTTCTCAGGCAATGTTAATATTACATTAAATATCAGTAAATCATTTTATTGGAATAGTGATATTAGACCATATCCTGATAATTTACTACAGTCATTAACTAACAAAAGACCCAAAGTTACATGAAAGTGAGCATGATCATAAAAATAAATTTGAGTGCTCACAGTGGTCTAAGCAGTACATGAAATAATTTATGAATATGGCCCCCACAATGATATTTCAGGGATTTTTTTTTTCTAATTTTACAAAGCTGTGAGAGACTATAAAGCAACTAAGCTCAACCAGCATTCTGGCATTAACAGCAGCCAATCAGACCTAGTGAATTTTGAAATTGAAGCATATATGTATGGAAGTAAAACTTGTTTTGGGGAAATCTGAATTTTCGGCCAAGGCAGGAAATCGGAGTAAATACTTAAATTTTCATTTTTCCTTTAATTTCATACTTCTATTTCTCATTATCCACTATTTCTTAATAAAAATGATAATGATATTAGGGAATAATATATATCTAGTTCCTACTATATACCAGGCATGGAGCTGTTTACATATTTTTTTCTCATTTAATGCAGACAACAACTCTGAGATAGGGGCTGTTATCTTTAGATTACAGAGGAGTAGAAGATTGAGCCAAAGAGGTTAAGTAATTTACCTAAGTTCATAGTTGGTACGGATCAGAGCAAAGATATAAAGACATCTTTTTTCCTGCTAATACCCTCACCACCACAATGCTATAATACTACTGTTACACTACTATTATGGTATTGTGAATCCAGGACACAAGTGAATTTCTCTGGATGACAAAATACAATGAGCTGACTAGGCTGAGCAAGGCACTTGATCACTGGTGTATAGTCTCCTTTGTAAAATGCCTTTGCATTGCCAACTCTGTGGGATTATTGTGAAAATTAAATGAGTAAATATATGTGAGCATAATTTGAGCAATATCAACTGCCATCAAATATACTGTTAATATGATACCATTGGTGAATCCAGTCAATTAAGTGCAGGAATATTTTGGAGGGGGTAATCAATAATACTCATTTTCTCTTACTTTTAACCCAATCCAGAGAACAACAAAAGAACTAAGCAGTTAGAAATCAAAATATGAGCATAAGAAAATGATGGAGGACATGGCATAAACATGTAGTAACAATGGAATTCCTAATCCTACCCCCTAGTCGAGACCTTTGAGTAGACAAACAGGGAACTTGAGTTTACAGAAAATCCCCTTATTTTCATCAGCAACATACTGGCCTGAGGAGGAGAGGGAAGAAAGAGTGGGAATCCCCCATGCTTAGGATTTTTTATTAGATGAGCACCACCACATGTAAAATCAGACAAAATGCTCTTCCCTACCAACTTCTGCTAGGAAAAGTAAGGGAGAGGGCTAAAGACTAGAAGGGTTTCATGATAAGCTTTCTTAATGCAAATCAGAGAAGTGGGTGAGAACCATCTTCAAATAGTAACCGAAATGTCAATTGCTACAATTATTGTGGGATCAAAGACCACTATTTCAGGCTACATAAAAATAAGCAATAAACACTAATATCTGACTAAAGCAAATTATGAGAACATTATATTTAGAACTGTAAAGAAATTCTTCTTAACAGAAAATGTCCCAGGCTGTATCACATTGTTCAGTTTGTCCCTGAAGTCTTTATCAATTACATACTTGGCTATTTATTGTGTACCTTTAATGTACATTCCTTTTAGTTTTGCCTCTTTCCTAAATAGAGTTAAAGCTTTCCTTAAAGGATACAAGGAAAGCTTTCTGCCCTCCTCCTATTTGCCTAAAAGTAGGACAAATTGTTAAAATGTCCCCTTTACCCCTCTCTACCAGGAAGGACAAAAGTTAATTATTGGAGACAACTCTCAACCCCTTATCAGCCCATAGCAGGGATCAAAGGAATCAGCATAGCAAATTTTGCTAAAACTAGCTTTTATCTACAACTAGTTTCCCCGTATTTGTCTTCCCATATTTGCTGCCCCTAGAAGCTACAAGTCCTTTCTCTTTGTCTTGTCACTTCTCTAAAATTTATTATTATTTAAGATGCTATATATGCTTAAGTTCTAACTACCCCTTGTGAGTTACTTATCTCTGAGTGCTCCCATGTGTATGCATGCAATGCACATGCTAATAAATTCTGTTTTTTTAGCTTTATAATATGTCTTTTGTTAGTTTAATTTATATGACCCCAGCCAATCAACCTAAGATTAGTGGAAGGGGAAATGATTTTTTTTTCTTTCCCTACACTGAGAATGACATAGAAAACTTCTGATGAAAAATATCCCAGAATAGTGGCCATTCTGAATTTGGTTCCATCTTTTCTTTATAGTATCGCTTCCACAAACTGCCTCTCCACATTCACACACTAACACACAATTTATGCCCCAAACACATCACACTTCTGACTTATGCAAGAACTCCAAGCTCTTTCATACATCCAAACTTCTGTATTTCCAATTTCCACTATCCACCATGACGTAATGTCTCTTTGTTGAACAACAAACATCTACTCATTTTTCAAGATTGAGCCTAAATATCACTGATTAAACAAAGATTTCCGGAACTCTGTAGACACAGCAATCCTCTGTGCACCTCAACCACTTTGTTCATATCTCTATTACAGCATTTGCTATGTCCTAAGTGTAGAAGGATGCCCTGTTTTAGTTCAAACTAAGTCAGGCTGTGCATATTATTTGTGGGCCACAATTTACATAAGTATTTTGCATGAAATTTCTTATGTTTGTTGTTGTTGTTGTTGTTGTTGTAGGATTGGGAAATGTTTGATTTGTTTGTGTTTTATCTGTTTATTTTGAGCTCTTGAGAGCAGAAGTGAAAGTAGAAAAACAATGGAGCATATGTGTCTGCCTAATTCCTTGGATAAGTTGGTGGCTTTTTTAGAGAGAGGGGAATTACATCTGCGGATACTATATTTGTTGAATCTGTGAGACCCTGGGTATCTCTGAGCTCTGTTACAGAATACACTATTAACTAAATGTAACTCAAATTCAGGTCAAGGGCAATATCCTTGCACCATGGTATAGGGGAGAAGAGTGGCTTAGGGCCACCATCAACAGTGGTACCAAAGTTTCCATAAGCAACTTTATGAGAACAGGACAGTGTTTTTCCTTTCCTCCTGGGGCTCTCCTAATCAGTGTGTAAGTCTCTTTAGCTGATAGATGAGTTCATGTACCAGAAGAAGCATTTATTGGGTATGTCTAGAAATCTTTGGGAATATTTTGCAAGAGGCAGGGAAGTCCTGAGTAAGCTGGCAGAGGAATGAGCAAGACTGGCATCTTTGGGACACTAGTTATATATTCTCTAGAGCATTAAAGACCTGGAATATAACTGTGTAGCTTTTCCCATCAATATGATTGCCATTCTAATTGTTTCTTTGCATGCCTGTATGTTCCTGTAGGCTGTGAAATTCTTCTGATCAAGAATGATATCTCAATCATCAAATTGAATGTACCTCATCCAATAGGCAGTCCATCCATAATTGTTGAATGAAAGAATAAATAGATACAGATTAAATAAAATAACACATCTAATTGTTGTTTTGAGCAATTTTAATTCACAACCACACATTTGTTTTATGTATCATAATCCTTGTAAAGTTACCTAGAATCTTCAAAGGGAAATTGAGAAAATTATTAGACTTGAAAACATCTTACCATGGCAAAGCAACTCAATGTAATCTACAATTACATTTTGTAGGCCATGCCAATGTTCTCCATTATTAAAAGGTACCCCATTCCCTACAATAAGAATAGTGTAGTAATTAAAAGTACAGCCTTAGAGTCAGATAGCCTGGATTGAATCTTTGGCCTAACATTCTTTGAGCTATGTGTCCTTGGCTAATAACCTGTACTTTTGTTTTAATTCTATCATTTGTTTAATGGTAAAGATAATAATACCACCTTGTTAGATTCTAGTGGATATTAAATATGTATCATTAAAGTATTGATAGTAATTCCTGGCACATGGTAAGCAGTCATCAAATGTTAGCCAGGGTTTATATTTACTTGCTGAATTCTATTTCACTTAGTATGGTCTTGGTTTGGCCAAAAAGATAGTAACTCCACCCACTTATTCCAGTTTGAATTTCCTATACTTTAGTTTCATTTTTGTAATATTGAGAGTGGGACTGCTTGGATATACTGAATGTCAGAAATAGCATCTGGGGGCACCTGGCTGTCTCAGTCAGTTAAGCATCTGACTCTTGATTTCAGCTCAGGTCATAATCTCAGGGTCTTGAGATCAAGCCCTGTGTCAGGCTCCACCATGAGCAAGGAGCCTGCTTAAGATTCTCTCTCTCCCTCTTTCTCAGTTCTTCCCTCATTTTCTCTCTTTCTAAATAAAAACAAAGGTGTTTTTTTTTTTTTAAAAGAAATAGTGTCTGTTAAAATTTTTGAGTAGACAGGTGTTTTAAAATACCTACCATGTATTACATCTGCATTCCTGGACTTGTAAAAAAATGTCAAATGCTTTCTCAAACTTTATTTTTGGCTTTTTCTTTTCTTTTCCATTTTAACACTGCTCCTATTGCTTATGGTTATTGACCTCCTATGGACAGACTGGTTTCCTGGTGATGCCATGTACTCACACAGTTGCAAGCCCATAAATTGACCAATTGGTAGGTGAGAACAACCCATTCCAATCTGACCATTACTCTGTTCCAGAGAGTAGCAATTAGAACTCTAACAATGGCTATATGGGAGAATTCCTAGGGGAAAAGTACAAAGAAGGGGCACAGAAGTATTTAGGAAACACATGAAGTTTTAATTTAAAATGAGAATTTGTGTTTTAGAAAATGGATATTAAATTGGGAGAATAGTTTCTGCTTACTGGCAATATTCCCATTTCTCTGTAGGTAGCAAGGGTACAATTATTTCTCTAACGAATCATGTTTTAGTAATTGCAGTGTCAGTCCACTTAAAGCACCATTCTATGAATCAGACTGAGGTGGCCATGAGCACAGCAGAAATCACTGCATTCTGAAAAAGTCAGGCACCATAATCACATGCTTTGTAGAGGATTCGAGAGGTGTGAAATCTAGATTTAAATGGAAGCAAAACGAGTGTGCTTACTTTTGCAAGTGAAATTGCTATGTTCATTGGTTACTTTTGTGTATTGCATTTTCTCTGTAGAGTGTGAGTGCTAAGAGATAGAAGACAAGTTCCTTATTTTGTTATAAGTCATTCTTATTTGCTGTATTACTGAAACTGTAATTTATCTTTATCAGGCTACATTTACAATATTATCAATTGCAAGATATAGCAGATTCTCATTATCACTGGTTTTATACTAAAGCCATGTCAAAAGAGGCCCTAAAGAAACTTGAGACATTTGGAAAGAGATGTTTACCTTTTCCTGCATGAGTAGTTTTCTTTCTGTCTGATTTCTGATCATATTAATTCAATGTTTTTAAGACTTCACTGGTTTGTCATTTCCCTTAAAATAGAGTTGTAAGATAAAATACAGAACATTTAGTGAAATATGAATTTCAGATAAATAATGAATAATTTTACTGTAAGTATACCTCACATATTGTAAATATTGCATGGAACATAGTTGTCCTAAAATTATTTGCTTTTTTAATCTGAAATTTAAATTAAACTGGGAATCTTATATTTTTATTTGCTTAATCTGGCAAACCTATCTTAGGTCAAATATCTCAACGCCATAGCCAAGCTCTAAACAATGTTTCTCTGGTACACAGATCCATTTGTCTTCTAATTTTTTTCTCTCCAATCATATTGGATTTAGTTCATTAAATATATTATTTGCTGTCTCAGTTCATGCCTTCACAATTATTCCCCTTGGACTGGAAAATCTCTGCTCCCACCATCAACCACCAATACTATTTCTTTGCCCAGCCCAATAATTTATATTTGTTCAAATCTTTGAAAGGTTTACCTGGAAAGCCAATATGTACTGTCTTATTCTTGTTAGGTTTACAGTGGAGACAATAAATAAAAATCCTGTCTTGATCTCTTGAGTTAGTAGCCAACTGAGAAATAAGATGTAGAAGAAAAACAGAAAGCAAAATTGACTGAAGAATATGATTATAAATTTTCAGCCAGATGGACTTAAACAACTCTCCCTCAATTGGACTTAATCCTTTAAACTGTAGGCATTGTGAAAAACAGACTAGAGTGCTGCTCCCAAAGGAGAGAGAAACAGGACTGAGGAGTCTCCTCTCCAAAGCTGATGAGTCAAACAAGTTACTCTGTGTCTCTTGGGGCTGGAGAGAAACTAAGAAGCATCTTTTTAAAACTTTCCTTTCATGGGAAGTTGCATATAAATTCTCCTCTCTCCATCCTCTTCCTCTTTGAAAAATTAGGAATGTAGAATGTGTTTGTCTCCAATGCTTTTTATTCCTTTAACTCACTGAATTTATTTATCAAGTCTTTGGTCATCTATTAGTGTGACTCATTTACTAGTGGGGAACAGTTAGGGTGGTCATACTATTGCCTGTATGAAGACCCCTTACCATATCAACTACTTATTCTTTAAGGTCCTGAAAGGCAACTGGTGGGCAGCTAAGCTCTTGCCTCCGAAAGGCTCTGAAATGGGGCAGAATAGAATTAACTTCAAAGTCCTTCTGAATCTGGGTAGAAAACCCATTCTTTATTCAGCTTTTCATCCTGAATTAAAAATAGATGTTACCTAAAAACAACCCTAAAGAAGTCTCAAATTTGAGTAAAAGCCTATTATGAAGCCCATGGATAAAAAATGTACTCCAAAAGCTACATCCCTTTCTCTTTACAAGACCAAATAAAGTGTAAAATTATTTGATCACAATCAAACATTTTCTTATTCTGTTCAGTCTGACCCAGAGAGATCCCCAGTCCAATGGTTGGATAGAGTTGGGGTTGAAGAGATAGCTGCCTGGATTGTTTTCTACTAAAGGAGCATAGTTTCTGAAGCATGTTTAATGTGAAATTAATCCAAATTAAACCCTCTATATGCAAAAAAAAATTCTAGTATTTGGATACAAAAGAATATCACAACATCAGTTCCGCCTTACAAATTTTACAATTTCAAGTCCATCTCTAGTATCCACAGAATATTGTTATTGTTCCAAGAAATGAGAACAGAAAAGGTAGCTGAGTAAAAGAGGAAAAGTATAGGGAAATTCATTTTAGAGTTTTGTTGGCATGCCTGTATTTTTAATTTTTTTTAATTTAAATTCCAGTTAGTTAACATATAGTATTAGTTTCAGGTGTACAATGTAGTCCTTCAGCAGTTCCATACAACACCCCATGCTCATTCACCTACCTCCCCTCTGGTAACCATCAGTTTGTTCCCTATAGTTAAGAGTTTGTTTCCTGGTCTGTCTGTCTGTCTGTCTCTCTCTCTCATATATATATATATATATATATATATACACACATATATGAGATGCA
>NW_027532041.1:138051-169756 GCF_008692635.1 Crocuta crocuta | reverse complement strand
ATATATTTCCCTTTGCCCATTTGTTTTGTTTCTTAAATTCCACATATGAGTGAAATCATATAGTATTTTTCCTTCTCTGACTTATTCCACTTAGCATAATACTGTCTAGCTCCATCCATGGCATTGCAAATGGCAAGATATCATCCTTTTTTATGGCTGAGTAATAGTACATTGTGTATATATACTGCCTTTTCTTTATCCATTCATCAGTCATTGGACACATAATTTGGCTATTGTAGATAATGCTGCTATTAACATCAGGGTGCATGTTTTCTTTTGAATTAGTACTTCCGTATTCTTTGGCTAAATATCTAGTAGTATAATTACTAGATTGTAGGGTAGTTCTATTTTTAACTTTTTGAGGAACCTGCATACTGTTTTCCAGAGTAGCCGTACCAGTTTGCGTTCCCACCAACAGTGAAAGACATGCTTTCTTTCAGTGAAAGACTCCTTTCTCCACATGCTTACCAACATCTGTTGTTTTCTTGTGTTGTTGATTTTAGCCATTGTGAGAGGAATGAGGTGATATCTCATTGTAGTTTCACTTTGTATTTCTCTGATGATGAGCCATGTTAAGCATCTTTTCATGTCTGTTGGCTGTCTGTATTTCTTCTTTGGGAAAATGTTTACATCTTCTTCCTATTTTTTAAATTAGATTATTCACTTTTTGGGGTATTGAGTTCTTTATAGATTTTTTTTTTTAATTCTTTAATGTTTTATTTATTTCTAAGAGAGAGAGAGAGGCAGCATGAACAGGGGAGGGCCAGAGAGAGAGGGAGACAAAGAATCTGAAGCAGGCTCCGGGCTCTGAGCTGTCAGCACAGAGCCCGATGTGGGGGTGTAACCCACGACAGTGAAATCATAACCTGAGTCCAAGTCAGACTCCCAACCGACTGAGCCACCCAGGGGCCCCTAGATTTTGGATATAACCCTTTATCAAGTATGTCATTTGCAAATATCTTCTCCCATTCCATAAGTTGGCCTTTAGTTTTTGTTGATTGTTTCCTTTGCTGTGCAGAAGCTTTTTATTTTGATGGAGTCTCAACTGTTTATTTTTTGCTTTTGTCTCCCTTGCCTCAGGAGACACATCTAGAAAGAAGTTGCTGTGACCAATGTCAAAGAGGTTACTACCTGTGTTCTCTTTTAAGATTTTTATGGCTTTAGGCCTCACATTTTTAGGTCTTTACTCCATTTTAAATTTATTTTAGTGGATAGCTTAAGAAAGTGATCCAGTTTCATTCTTTTGAATGTTGCTGTCCAGTTTTCCCAACACTCGTTGTTAAAGAGACTGTAATTTTTCCCATCAGATATTCTTTCCAGCTTTGTTGAAGATTAATTGAACATATAGTTGTGGGTTCATTTCTGGGTTTTCTCTTATATAGAAAACAGAATAGCATGCCTGTTAATTTGTGTTTGTTGTCTGGAGGCTGCAGTCTTTGAAATTAAATTCTTATGAGCAAAAAACTCCCATAAATTTATTGGTAGCACCATGTTTGCCATTTGTAAAGAGAGGAGAGTAGGGAGGAAGGATCACTTAGGCACCATCTCAACTCTCAAATAACAGTGCTTGAGACATCCCTGCTCCATTTCAACTGAGTGCAAGTTGGCAGCTTCAGTCACCAGATCTTATTAGACATGCCTTTCTTCCTCATCCGGCATATGCAAAACCTCTTACTTCTGCTTTGCGCCCTAAATTCTTGGTGTTCAAGGGTGTGTTGTGTGTTTAATGATATAAGCTCCACCCTTTTCTTATGAGTAGGCACTTTAGTTTTGCATCAGCATGGCCGTTCTCACTGCCTCTTTTGATAAACCTTTTTTGACACTTGAAACCTCCATCTTCTTCATATTTATTTATGCCGGAAAATCACCGTGCAGTCTCCTGCACTACAAATGCTATTGATGCTCCCAGAGCCTGAGCCATGTGGACCTAGTGAGTACCAAGACACCTTCCATCTGCTCCTTCCAGGCTCTCTTTAGAGAAGTAACCCCAGGTTATAAAAAATGTAATTCTCTGTTTTCATTCTTTGTACTTCATCATCCTTATTGACTCAGAAATAATACAACTATCATGTTCTTATATTCATTTTTATCTTTTCAAATTTTAATTTTTTCATTGTTATTATTCTGCAGTCTCTGGTTATTATGATATTTCATGTCACCATCCTCAATAACCAAAGGAAAAATCCCCATTTATCCAAACTTACCAAAACCCTACTAAATTTCAGTGCCTTCCTAGTTTAAGCCAAAATCCGCACTCTCTCTAGCCAGTGGAATAATTTGGTTCTTAAATGTCGTTTTTAAAATCTACTTCTAAGATATTTGGCAAAGGCACCAAGATGATGGAGTATGAGCTACATTAATAAATAACATATTTATTTTCTCTTCTGAGTTTAGAATCTATTGAGAAATTAGGCCGCAGACGGATAGATGTCAAAATACCAGCTCAGTAGTAGTTTCAGAAAACTGACTGGAGAATGTGGTTTAGCTCAATTTGCTGCTGCAAGGCCAGAGTTCCTCTACTGAACTAGCTTCTTGAGGAAAGTGAAGATTATGGTACATAATCCCTTGAGGCTCTTTATTCAAAAGAGAAACCAGAGAGATTGAGCATGCTCAGTTTCCTCCTTGCAATTCAGCATTTATTCAGGTATTCCATTATTGGCGGGAAAGTGAGTGAGGGTGCAGAGAGAAGATGAAAATGAGAAGGGTGGGGAATTAATGTCCCAGTCTCGATTTTCCTGTCTCAGTCAGTGCTTCCTGATATGAACTCTATAGCTTTTCATTCTGTCTGTCTTCTGATAGATAACATCCTTGAGAGCAGTGATTCTGTTTGCCTTGTTTGTCAGTTTATCCTTGACACCGACTCAGTGGTGGTACTCAGTAAGTATTTGCTGAATGAGTAAAGGTTTGCTTGGGCTCACGAGTGTGTAATTCTGAGACAGCACATTGCTTGATAAACCTGATTGCAGCAACTGGCAATGATATCACCTGGAGATCCAAATAGAAGTCATCCTTTTTTTTTTTTTCCCCCATAACACAGGGATAAATAGCATGGCTCTGATATTCACCGTCACTGTCCCTCAGGTATCCTATGTATGATAGTGCAGAGTATCATTGAATAGCTCCAGGGACCCATCAGTCATTTTTTTTCTTCTCCTCCTATGCAGTGGCAGCAGGATAGTATTCTAGGTATCCGTCTCCTGAGAGCCCTCAGTAGTTTCCAGAAACAACACCTCCTGATAGAATGCAAGGTTAACTTGATATCCTCAATTAAAGGACATTGTATACAATATTTATTTCATTATATTTTCCTCACCTCTATTTTTAATGTAAAGTTGTAACTCAAAACTTTTCACATTAGTAACCACATGGTCTAAAAACAAGTCCAGTGGGCATAAACATTTTTAAGTGAAATTGTATTGATCACAAAGCCTAACTCTGTTCAGATTTCATGTGTATATGCTGACATCAAAGACATATGCGGAAAAAAGTAAATAATGAGACTGCCATGGAATAGTACTACTCATGTCCTTTCAAAAGACTGGAAGTAAAATCTTTAGTAGAAAAATTATATAGATAAAACATGAAATTAGATTGAGACCTTTCATTGTATCCTATCTAACAACTGGTATGAGATATTTGAGATTAAATGAGAAATGGACTGTCCTGGATAAAATAATTGTCATTTATAAAGTAATTACTATGTATACCAGACATCATTCTTTATGTATACTACACATGATCTCGATTATCCATTATAACTTATGAAGCAGGTACTATTACTTTTATTGTCCAGATGAGGAAACTGAGGCTTAATGTACCCAAGGTTACAGAGCTGGTATTATATAGCAGGATTACAATACAAGTTTGTCTGTTTCTGGAGACCATGTTTATTACCATAAGCTGTGATTCGTATTTACCATACTCCAAAGAGGAAAGGAAATATATATATATGTATGTTTATATATATATATATACATAAATTATAGATTTACATATATATGTATATGAATATGTAAAATACATATTTATAAATTATAGATTTATAAATATATATTTATATATATTACAAAGCTTATACTCTTATACTGAAAATGAGCTAATGAGCCATAAATTAAGTAAGTAAATTAAATGTTAAATGGGAAAGTAATAAATTCAGTGCAAAAAAATAAATCAATAAAGGTCAGGAATGCTAGGGTAAAGAAGAAAATTTTAATTTTAACACATACACAGTGTGAGCTGGCTGTAGTTTAGGGTTTAAGGTAAACAGCACAAAAGAACTGTCCTCCAAAGTTTATACATTATGTTGGCCAGCTTACCTGGTAGGGGTGAATTCCAGCAGAAATACTGAGTATGCAACAATTTAAAGTTTTCTCTGCCATAAGACTCTCAAGGAACAAGTAAGGAGGCAGAAATCTGTACAAATATTTGAAGCGGAGTCTAATACTAAAGGGACTTGTCAAGAATGGATGGAATAAGAGCCAACAGTTCTAGGTGGAAATAATCCAAATGCAATTGTCCACCCTGTAGCAGACAGCAGTACAGGGGCCTCCTGCTTCAGAGGCATAACCTAATCCTCTGTGCCTTCCTTGGTGATCAAATGGCACTCTGACAGGAGGGAGTGTTAAGCAGGGTCAGCTGATTTGAGAAGCTGGGTTTAAAACATGAACAATGTCTTTGAGTTCCCATCATAAGCCTCTGTTAATGGAGTTGCGTATACAGCACCTAACAGTTTCCACAAATTGTAGAATAGCACATCCAATTTCCACAAATTAAAAGTTATCTTTTTTTACTTATTTTTTCATTGTTGGCATTTCTTAGCTTTTGAGGAAGTTTGAAGCACACAAAACCACAAAACCTGTAGCTTTTAAATACTTTTGCTGAATTTCTCTTTGAAGCTTGAGTTACAAATTAGTTAATAATGTAGCCATTAGTGCTGGCAAAAGTTTGGATTTCTTTTATTCAGTCAATGGCTTCTGAGAGAATTGTTTTTTTTGTTTGTTTGTTTGTTTTTGAGAGTCATCTTCATAGCATTAGAGTTAAAACAGGCATTAGTATAGACTTTGATCAAATTTAGAAATATTTTGTACAGTGTCTTGAAAAGTGGTCATGTAGATTTTCAATATTGAAAGTTTTGTTGGATGGAGAGATAACCAGTTTCTCAAATAGCCATTTTATTTTCAGTTTGGTCTCATCATTATGAAGTTCTTTATACTAATTAAAAACATGCCTATTATAATTTAGAATAATGGAACTGAAAACTGAAAAAGACTTTAAAATCCATTTGGCAGAAACCCTCTTTGTATAATAAGTTCAGTGATTCACTCTACAAAAAAGTATTGTAATTCCACCATGCACCTGATACTGTTCCTGATACTAGACCTCTAGCAGTGAATCCCTAACCTATGGAACATACTCTTTTTATATTGACTTGCTCAAAGTCATACAGTATTGAAGAGAAATGAAAGAAAGCTTCCATTGTCCTACACTATATATGTTTTCCTTTCAGATTACATTCTTCTTCTTAATTTCCCAGCTATATTCTACTATCCATCAAAACACTATTTAAGGTCATTCATATTTGTCAAATCAGTCACCTATTGGTCCTCAGGATTCTTTTTTTATAATTCAGAAATAGTGTATTTTATACTATCTCTATTTACAAATTTATCTTTTCCAGTAGACTATGAAGTCCTCAGATACCACAATTTATTCATATTGCAAACTCTGCATCTTTATGAGTGTTTTAATTGAATGGATAAGTGAATTACTGAATATTATTTTTTTTCATATTCATTTGATAAATATCTACTAAGTGTCTATTATTTGCCAGTCACTATACTAGCTGCTGGAAATCAATAATAAAAGAAACACAAAGCTTATATTCTGGTGCTGAAAATGAGACAGTGAGCAATAAGTTAAGTAAGCAAATTAAATGTTAAGTAGGAAAGTAATAAATTCTATGCAAAAAAAAAAATCAATAAAGGTTTCCAGGAATACTAGGGTAGAGAAGGATATTTTAATTTTAATGAAAATTATCTCAATGTAAAAGTGACATTTAAAGGACTTGAGGGTAATGAAGGTATGAGCTATGTAGATTTAAAGGGAACAACAGCATTCTAGAAGAGGGAGCAGCCACTGCAAATATCCTCAGGACAGAGTGTGCCTCACTAGGCACACTTCCAGGAGCAGTGAGGCTCTCTTTGTGATTGGAGTAGTGGTAGAAGAGAAAGGCAGAGAGGTAACTGAGGACATGGAGATTGCAAAGCTTCATGATCATTATAAAGACTTTGGCTCTTACTCTGAGAAATTGGAGGACCATAGGAGCATTTTGAGAGGGGCATGATAGGCTTTGACTTAGAGTTTAACAAGTTTTCTCTAGATATTCTATTGAGAATAGTCTTCAGAAGGACATGGGGAGATAGAAGAGAGACCAAATAAGAGGCTGTTGTGATAATCTGGAAAAGAAATGATGCTGTGAGGTAGCAGAGAAGGCTCTAAGAAGTGCTTTGTGATATGTTGAAGGTAAAGTCAATAGAACATTTTATTTGGGGGGATATGTGATAGAGGGACATCAAGGATGGTTTTAGGAATTTAAACCTAGATGACTGAAAGAATGGAGTTGTCACCAGCTACAGTTTGGAATGTGGTCAATGGAGCAGACTGCAGGAGAGTGAGGAAACAGCAATTTTGGACATAAATCTGAGATACTTATTTGGCATCCAAGTGAAGATATCATATAAGTAGTTGGATACATAAGAAGAAACCTGAGGGAAATAGTGGTGAGGGAGGAGAGGTGTGTTGGTATGTGTAACGATGTGTGAGTGTGTTTATATGCATGTGCATGTGTACTATCAGCGTATAGGTAACATTAAAAGCCATGACACTGGATGAGGTTACCAAGGAGCAAGGTCTAAGCTGGAAATAAAAGAAAAAGTAAAGAAACATTTTGTGTTGTGGTGTTAAAGGAAGAGAAGAAGGTGTGAATGGTTATTTAGGAGAAAGGGGACAGTGAATGGAGACAGGAAATATAGTATGATTTCCAGGAAGCATTAAGGGCACCTCTAAAGTCCGTGGTCATAAATCTAAAGTGAGACCAATCAGTATGGTTTATGTTTCCCTCCAGCCATGTTCAGTTATATGGGGACAGGTAAAATAAAAATGGAAAGTTGGATTTAATATCTTAGACAACATTAAATATATCCTGCATGAACTATAGCTATTTGGAAAAATATATTTATCATTAGCATCAAGCTTATGTTTAAGGAGGGAAGTCTCCATGTGTCAGGGTAGTGTTTTGGATATACCTGATTAATCAAAGTACACAGGTTAAAAGGATGTAATTAAATATATACATAGGAAAAAATGTACTCTGCATAAAAAAAATATCAAGTTTCATAACAGAGAAAGAAGTAAATGAAGAGGATGCTAGTGGAAGAACAAATCAGCCACATGGCAAAATTCCAGTCTGGGGAAGAACAACACGAAGAAGAATTTCTGGTGGCAGAGCAGCCAAGGAAGTCTTTTTTTTTTTTTTTTAACGTTTTTTTATTTTTTTTTGACAGAGAGAGAGAGAGAGAGACAGAGAGACAGAGACAGAGACAGAGACAGAGAGAGACAGAGAGAGAGGAGGGGCAGAGAGAGAAAGGGGGAAGGAGACAGAGAATCTGAAGGAGGCTTCACACTGTCAGGATAAAGCCCTAAGACAAGGCTCAAACTCACAAACTGTAAGATCATGACCCAAGCTGAAAGCAGATGCCTAATCCACTGAGCCAACTAGACACCCCAAGGAGCTTTTAGAAACAAAAACAAGTTTCTGATTATAATTTATTTTCAATATTTATTTTTTTCAAGTTTTTTATGTACATTTATTTATTTTTGAGAGACAGAGAGAGATGGAGCACAACTGGGGGAGGGGCAGAGAGAGAATGAGACACAAAATCCAAAGCAGGCTCTGGGCTCTGAGCTGTCAGCACAGAGCCTAATGTGGAGCTCAAACTCACAAAACATGAGATCGTGTACTGAGCTGAAGTCGGACGCTTAATTGACTCAGTCACCCAGGCACCCCTATTTTCAATATTTTAGTATAATAAAATCTAGTTACTCTAAACTTTCAATAGAGAATGCCATATACACAAAACCTCAGTGAATGTGGGGAATATCAGGCATAAGAAAAAAACAGTGTGGCATGAGTCAGAGCTTAAGAGAACCACGAACTTGGGATAAGAACTGTCAGGAAAGACCTACACCCACAGGAATGTGCAGAAAATTAAAAGGACTTTAGACATGGCATAGACAAGACATTGACACAGGCCAATTTTTCATTAAATTTTAAACAATAGCAATATATCAGTTGATATTTCAGTTAAATAATAATAGCTACCAGTTTCGAATGCCTACTATGTGACATATTATAGTTGTGTCTACTATGAACAACATATATATATATATATATATATATATTTTTACTACAAGACCTTGAAAAAAGGTATTATTAAGTTTTGTGATATAAAACATCTACTTGTTTATACTTCTTATAATTGGTATGTGTAATGCATTTGATCTGTCAATTTCATGACACTGTTACTGAGTTGCTGACATGTCTTCTGTTTGATATTATCTTAAAATTAAGTAAATGTGACAATATTACCATTATATAAGTGATAAAAACTAAAATTTAGAAAGATCAATTAACTTGTCTAATTTTCCATGGATGACTGAGCCAAGGATTCAAAATCTAGGTCTCTAGGACTCCAAGCTTCTATTTCCTCATGGAAATTTTCATTATTTTTTCCATGATTTCAATACCAGTCCTTGTTCAGCCAAGCAAGCTTAATGCTATTTGCATACCCAGGAATACATGTTCATTTCATGAAAGCAAAACATTTTCCCATAGCAACAACNCAGTAGCAATACAGAAAGCATCTTGGTGATAGAGACAAAAATAAGTAATGTAACTCTCTGGTTTATCAAAGACATCAGAGGGATCACAAAGAATAAGATAAATTCTGAAAGATAAACAGAAATCTCATTTTCTTAGTTAAGTAGAGAATGAAAAGAAAGACAGCTAGAAGTAACTGCTGAATTTGAAACGTAGGAGTGAAGCAATCAGTTCCCCAAAACAAGTGACTCAACCAAAGTGATTATTTCAGATGGTGGAACAAGTCTTTAAAAACCATTAGTCTACTATCAAGTCTTTCATCAACTAACCCGAACATACCTTTCAAGAAGATGCCCTTGTATGCATCTAAGCTATTCCAGTCAGCCTGTGATTCTTAAGTTTCTCAAAATGCACTATGTATTTTGGGTCCTAGACTAAAGAACTCATGGCCTGGATCTGAAGCTGTGGCTGAAGTGGCCAGGAATCGACTAAAACTGGCATTAGGTAATAGGTGGAATGTAAGAAGTAGGAAGAATTATAAGTCTCAGGAGAGAAGGAATTCTGAAAAGACATAGGTATATGTAGATAGATAGATAGATACGTGTGTGTGTGTGTGTGTGTGTGTGTGTGTGTGTGTGTGTGTGTGTGTGTGTAATAAATTCTAGCAGTCAGTTGGCAAAGGAAATACCAAATAATACAATTAGAACCACTGGGGAAGAGCTATATTGGAAATATTATGCCCAGTAATAAGCAAAATTGTTAGTGGCATAAGATCCTAGAATACATATTCAAAGGGCAGTCATGAAATAAAGAGATTCATGCCAGGACAATGGCAAATGATGCATAAAGTTAACAGATTTTTTTTTAACCATTTGCATTCTACTTTTTTGTGATAACAAGCTTTCTCTGTTACAGTGATCAATTTTAGAAACCACTGAGTATTTCTACTCAGAGTCTTAGATGCTCTCCTGTTAAAATTTTGATCTGTTAAATCCCTATCCATACTTATACAATTTTTGTCTGAAATGACTCAGCCCTTAAACAGATTCCTCCCAAATCACTGGTGAGGCTACCTGGACTCCTTACATTGGAATGCAATCAGTAGGCTTTTAATTTTACAGCTTTTTACCATCTTTTTTTAAAATAGTTTATTGTCAAGTTGGTTTCCATATAACACCTAGCGCTCATCCCCACAAGGGCCCTCCTCCATGCCCATCACCCCCCTTCCCCTCTCCCCCACCCTCATCAGTCCTCAGTTTGCTCTCAGCATTCAAGAGTCTCTCATGGTTTGCTTTTTACCATCTTTTAACTTTTACCTTCTGTTCATATCCTTTATCCATTTATCTAATGAGTTGTCTTTTACTTACTGATTTGTAGATTTTCTTTATAGGTACTGAATGCTAATCTTTTATTCTTACATGCATTGCAAATACCTTTTCCCAATGTATGGTTTCTCTTTTAACTTTGTTTTATAGGATCATTTTACCAATACTTTCATTTATGGTTTATTACTTTTCTTTGATCTCCTTTAAAAAATCCTTTTCCATTAGCACATAATTATAGTCTCCTACATTCTTTTTCAAAAGTTTTAAAGTTGTGCTTATCATGTCTTTTTCTAATGAATCTGGGATTTACTTTTGGGCATAGTATAGGGTAGGATACCAATCATATTTTGTTCCCATATAAAAGTCAATTGTTCTACTACAATTTAGTTATATTTCACCATTTCTCACTAATGCTATCTATATATTTACAAGATCCTATATATACATGAATCTATTTTGCCTTCCATATTTTGATTAACTCTTTTTCCTGACTCTCAAAGCCCTGCATAGTCAAATCAAATAGATGTCAAGTATATACCCTAAAGGCAAAAAAACACAAACCCTGAAGAATCAGATAATCTTAGAGTTTGAAAGTAACATATGCTTTAAATAATCTGTTTATATATAATTTTATAGATTAAAAAAACACAAGTTCAGAGAAGCTAAATTAGTTGCCTAGGGTGATTCAACCAGTCCAGTGTTGAAGCCTATTCTAGAAATATGTTTACTTCACGTTTACTGCAGTACGTTGTCCACAGAACCAGTGCTGAGCACCTATTAGATTGATATACTGTTTAAATCGATTACAACATCAAATTAAATCAAATGGAGGAAATGTGACTTGTTGAGTGCCTACACTATACTAATATTCCCCTAAAACCAGAGAGTGTCTTGCCTTTGTACTTTGGCCCATGAATTCCAATTTGTATACTCTTTACTTTGCTTCTACCATGACTGTTAGTTATGAGAATACTTGTAGTATTATTTTCATAAGAAGGTTCTATTCAAACTTGATTCAGACATTGGTGTAGTACAGTTTTCTCCAACATGCAGAAGAGAGACTTTTGTAAACCCCTAAATTATATGTATATGTATATTATACAAGAACTATGAAAATAGAATTTCTCCTTAGAAATTAAAGATAAAAACCTTTACCTTCATTTCTTGCTTCCATTTACTTATTCCACAAATGTATGTTAACAATCCCCCCATGGCTTTTATGACCATCATTAATAACATTCCTGTCTAATAGCATCTTACATCTAATTGTAGAATTAGGCTCATAAATAAACATTTATAATTCAATTGTAGTAACTGTTATTAAATCTATAAGAACAACAAGTTACAGGGGCACCTGGGTGGCCCGGTTGGTTAAGCATCCAACCTAGGCTCAGGTCATGATCTAACGGTTCGTGGGTTTGAGCCCTGCATCAGGCTCTGTGCTGACAGCTAGCTCAGACCCTGGAGCCCCTCTTCAGATTCTGCTACCTCCCTTTCTCTCTGACCCTCCCCTTCTTGTGCTGTCACTTTCTCTCTGTCTCAAAAATAAATAAAAACATTAAATTTTTTTTAAAAAAGAACAAGTGTTAGAAAAGTAGAAAAAAGATCAGAAATAATCACTCTACCTGATGGAATCTAGGAAATCCTCATGAGTAGGAATGTATAGCTGAACTAAAAATACAGGAAGGGAAATAAGTATTTGTGCAAGATATAAATATTGATATACAATATTATGACACACAATTTTATTAAAGAATATTAAAATTTTGTGTTAGTCGGTGATGTGTTAACATTTTCTTCCCAAGATCTCACATTGTGATCAATATTATTTAATATTTGTTAAACAGTCAGTTATTTTCCCTAGACACAGGGAAGGCCTAGGGAATACAGGTGCAGACAACATAGATTTGATTACTACTTTCAGTGTTAGGTTATCCATATAATTTGAGTACACTCTGAGATTGCAAAAAAGTGCTATTAATAATTACAGTGTGGCAACAGATATAAATCAAGGTTGCCCTGAGCTAACTAGAATTTGTCCCCATATACAAAGGAAAATATCAGTGTGCAATGTGACTAGACAATAGGGTTCCTACCCCTTTTAAGGTGTCATAGAAGACTGTATAAAAGGAAATTTCTCCAAAGAATCAGGACTGGATTTCCTAGGATGCAACCTGTGTAGTTACTCAGGGTCCTATATCTAGCAGGGTTTCCCAGTTGATTTGAATCTCTACTGTTCCTGTTTTGAAATTCTGAATATTTTTTAAAGTAGGAACTCCACATTTTCATTTTGTGATGGCCCCACAAATTATGTATATAATACTATATAGAAAATACATAACCTAATTTAGTAGGAAAACAATCAAAATGCCAGATGATTCATGAACTGTATAGTATGAGACTGGTTGAAGGACCTAGAAATACCACCTGGATAAAAAATATCTTAAAGATGAATTAGTAACTCCCTTAAAATAGTGATAGACCTTATGCTTCAAAGGAGAAGTAAACTTTTGCAGTTTAGTTCAAGAGGGAAGAACATTTTTTGGGAGTTACAGAAAAACTGAAGAGAGGCAGAATTTTACTACCATGGAAAGCAAGACACCATTCATTACATGCAAACTCCTCAATATCAGGTTTTACATCTGAGGCTTGGTGACAATCAAGTCATGATTGTTGAGAACAAATATTTCCATTTATTAAGAAAAGAATGTGATGACTACAATAGTCCAAACCAATCCTCAGATTTCATATTTATGAAATTGCCACTTTGTTGTTAAAATGACTCATATTTCAGAATTCTAGCAAGTGAAGCGGGGAACATGAAGCATAATCTATTTTAAATTATCTATATATTTTTAAATAGGGAAAATGAAGAGAAGGCATAGAAGATTGAAACTATGTTCATTTAAATTACCTCACTAATAAGCACACAAAACATGCTGACCTTACTTGTAGTTATGACTCCTAGGACATAGTTTTACAGTTAGCAAATGATAATAATAGCTCTTTATTCAACAAGTGAAGTCTAATTTAGTTGTTCAAGCTCTGCAAATAACTTACAAGTTAACACTTGTTATATGATTTTATAGATGAAGAAACTGAACATCAAAGAGTTGACTTTTTTTTTAAAATCACATAGCTAATAAAAGATTCGTTAATTGGGTTGTTTACTCATTGAGTAACTATTTATTCAGTACTTAGTATGTTTCAGGTACTGTGCTATGTGCTAAGAATGCACATATGATCAAGATAAAGTAGGGTTTATACTGTAATAATTAGTACATAGTAAACTTTTTTGCTTTATTGCATTCAAAAGGAAAATCTCAGGTAAATTTTCTTTTTGTCAAACAATTGTTACTCGGGTGTAATTCTGATTTGCATGAACCATTTTTATTTAGCCTTTATTTCAAGCCTATATGAACCTGATACTGTTATATCAGGAAGTGAATAAGATATGTTCCATGTCTTTTGAGAGGCATGAAAGAGACCTATATAAACAACTGACTACAAGTACAAAGTAGAATGAAATAAATAGTAAATAGATTTTGAAATATTATAAAATGGGAGAGCAAAAGGAGAGGGAAAGTTAAATGTGATAAGGCTATCAGGAAAGGTTTCATGGAGAAGGTGAACTGAGAACCATGAAGAGTAGATAAAAGTTCAAAATTATGAGAATTAAGTTCTGAAAGAGGAAACACTATGATGTATTAACCCACATACCCATAGCACTTAACACAGTAACTAGCAGTTACAGTAATATCCTGTTAATAAGTATTTATTAAATTAATGAATATAAACATTAATTTACTGGTGTGTATTTAACATTGAACAAGGCAAAAGAGCAAAATCACACTGTAATGAATATCTATGGAACATTTGAGTAGTGAGCAAGCTAATAAGTACGAATGGTGTGTGATATGGCAGTTTATGGACCCTGTTTGTGGAAGAAAGAGGAAATGATACTTGAAAGACAAGTAGGAATCAAATTGTGGATGAAGCTTGATGTGAATTCATAGCAAATGGCCAGTTTGTAACTTTTAGCACCTAGCAGCTTTTACAGTGTCTTAAACAATAGTCACTATATAAGTTTGCTGCATGAATAAGTAAAAATGTGAAATTATAAATGATGAAGAGAAAGAGTGGTATTCATCATTTATTCAACAAATGTTTATTGAACACTGATCTGTTCTAAGTGCTGTGAGATAAGAACAATGATTTTTATCCTCATTTACCTCCTCAGCTAAATGTGGTAAATACATGTGTCAGTGAACAATGACAGTGCCTTGTGAGATGAGTATTGGAGGGAGAGAAAAAGCCATTTGGAACACATTAGGAAGACCTCCTAACACAGCTTCTGTGGATTTTCAGATTTATTTTATTTTGGATTTTTCAGGAGAAAGTGGTTAATAAAGGACATTAATGGTAAAAAAGTGATATCATGCAGCAGTTAGGGAGAAGGAAGAACAAAGTGTGCAGAGGTCTAGAAGGTAGAAAGGTTAACTAAAAATATTCAAAGAAGGCAGTAGGAAGAACTAAGGCTGCAGAAGTAGAAAGGAAAGCAAGGAAAGATAAAATTGGAAAACTGAGAGACTGAATGCCAGTATGACAGTGGGGGAACTACAGCAATAGCTCACAGGAGAAGCAACTAAGGCCATGGCAATGACAACTAAGGCCATGGAAAAGGAGGTTGTCTTTCTAACTTCCACATGCTCAGCGTTCAATAAATACTGAGCAGCAACAGGAGTTGGGGACAGATTGCTTATGTGGAGTCAAGAAAGGGAAGAGTAAATGGATTCTGAGGTTTCTATTTTGGGTAATTAAGTTGAAGTTGTCTATATAATTTGAGATTGGAAATATAGTTATTGACAAGATTTTAAGGTTAAATTAGTAAATTTAGTTTTGTACATAACTTGTTTAAGAAATCTGCCTGCCATCTTTTTGGCATTGCCTATCAGAGTAGAAATAGATCTTGAGCTTAAACATCATATATTAAAGGGCAATCCTTGGGAGACTCTTCCCATTACAACACCTGGTAGCATTTTTTTCCTTTTCATAGAAAGCAGATGAAATTAACAAATGGTGACTATTTTCTATTTTTCTTAAGAAAGAGATGGTCATTATGTGCTTGCCCTTTCCAAAAAGGTAGGCTGCTTCTCTACATTAAACAATTATACAACATCTAAAAATTTCCTACTTAAAGTCATTTTACTCAGAAATCATGCTTGTTTATCTTTTTATGTTTATGCCTAAATAAATAACTTATAGGAAAATATGTCCATTTGAATATTGAATAAAGCAAAACAAAATTATGCTTGGATGTTTCTTAACTTCTATAGAAGGAAGATAATGAAAGGAATCAAAACAACCCCTTCTTGATGAAAGAGTTGCCCATAGGAACTTGTCTTTAGACTCCTGGAAAGGATCTTTCTATATCCTCTCCTTTTACTAAGCTAGTCCTGCATGGATTCTTAGAACATTGATACATCTCACCCTTGACAAAGGCCTGAACACAGTATTTCTTGGCATTTGTTTAATGGGGCATTGAGGGAAAGTGAGAACATTTCACTGGATTTGGTCTATTGATGTCCTGAAATATTGTTGTAATTGCAGCCCAGGGAAATCTGGGCTAAACTATACTTATAGTATAGTATAAGTATAAGTATAGTATAAGTATAAACTATACTTATAGTTTAGCCCAGAGACGGAGGCATTCTTTATTTTAAAGTCTATTTGAACAGTCATAAAGACAGAGCATTTGAGTCAGAACAACATCCAGGCAGATGTAGTATTTGAGTCCATGAAAGAATAAAAGAGAGACAAAGACAGAGAGTGAGGTGGGAGACACGGCAAGGGGGGAAGAAAGAAGGAGAAAGAAGAAAAGAGGAGGGGAAGAGAGGGAAGAAGGAAAAGGCTGAGATGTTTTTGAAAAACAAAATTTTAGGAATAAAAAAGAGAAAAGTGAAAGAAGTTCAAGAGAAGTGTTGAGGAATGGTAGAAAGGATGAAGACAAATGTGAGACCACTGTGTATATCCATTAGGAATTCTCTGGTAATTCTAGGTGAACCGCTCACACGCATTCTGATTTGGATGCCATGGAAAAGAAATCACTAAGTCTAGAAATGATAGTAATGAGAGTAGTGATAAACAAGGTACGAGATATGGGTGTGTGTGAAATATTTTAGACTTTTAAGAGAAATTCCAACTTTTACATCACAGCATATTCCTCCTAGCTCCATTTCTGTACTTAGCCTTAATAGATATGATAAGGTCTGGCGGGATGACACAATTGTTAGCTTCCTATAAAGAGTTTGTTTCTCACTGAGCCCATCCCTCAGTAATTGGAGTAAAGAACAGAAATCAACTACACAAGGTTAGTGCATTTCAGCCATTCAGTTTAATTCTTTTAATACAGATATACTGGCCAGATAGATGACACTTATGTTCAATCATTTTTCAATTCCAGTTAGTTCTTAATCCTAATTATGCTTGACCTGATTTAAAGTGAACATAAATTCATTTTCAACTAAGTAAACAGGAACCATAGAGCTTTTGTTATTTGTTAGAATAAGCCTTGTTAAATAGCAAGCATCTGCTCTCCATTCCAATTATTGTTTGTAGGTTTTAAGTATCTAGGTTAAGTAGAGTTGTCAGATTTCACTTTGTTGGATAGTGAAATCAGAAAATTAATTAATAACAACAGCTCAAATCTGTCATGTTTTGTGGTTTGCTAGTGCATCCATTAGCTCATTGTATTCTGATACTTTTGGGAGGAAGTATGTCTGGCTCTTCATCTGTCTAATGGGGATAGGACTCACATCTTCCTCAAAAGGTTGTGGTGAGGACTAAATGAATTAATAAATTCAGTGAACTTAAAATCGTGCCAGGCATCTAGCAAATATTCAATTAAAGTTAGTGATTTTGGGGGCATCTGGGTGGCTCAGGCAGTTAAGCATCTGACTTCAGGTCAGGTCATGATCTCACAGTTTGTGAGCTCGAGTCCCCCATCAAGCTTTGTGCTGACAGCTCAGAGCCTGCTTTAGATTCTGTGTCTCCCTCTCTGTCTGCTCCTCTCCTGTTCACATTCTGACTCTCTCTCTCAAAAATAAACATTGAAAAAAAAAGTGAGCTATTTTTGTTGATCCTATTATTATGGTCATGAAGTTGATTGTGCTTTGTAGAGTTTGTGTCACAATGAAAGAAGAGAGAGAGAAAGAGATGATGAGAGAGGGAGGGGGGCCAAGGAGATAAATGAAAGAAGAAAGGATTAAAATCAGATATATAGCTGAGAGGATCTATACCTTGCCTATTTGAAAAGGCTATTTGGGGTAGTGCCATGTGGTTAAGTAAAGTAGATTGAAGCAGATACATTAAGCTGGTATTGATTAGCTTTGTAAATATCCATTCTCTTGCAGTCAGTAATGGGAAACTTTTCAGTTCAGAAGCTATGTGAGAAGACAGGGCATTCCAGGGATTAAATTGAAGATTAAGAACCACTGACCATTTGTATAACCCTGTGTGTTTGCAACTAATATACCAGAACCAGAGCCACTTTCTCTATAATATGGACCGAAATTACAGTTTCTTAGATTTATTTTATGATGAGGCTACTAAAGTCAAGTCAGAAAGGCATTTGGAGTCTTTTACACAGGCCAAATATAATAATGAAAAGTTTCAACAGATTGTACTCTAGTTGTTTTCATTCATTTTTTTCTGTTTTTGTTATTGTTCTGTCTAGGCTGAGTTCAAGACCTCATCATGCCTCATCTGAATGATTGCATAACTTCTCACTTTTCAGTTCTTTCTCCCTTCAGTCTATGTGCCATGATAATACCAAACACAAATCTGATCAAATTAGTCCTATTGCCCAGTGAAAAATCAAGTCAATCACTATAATATAGATTTCACAACATGATATTAGAAACTTTATTAAAGCTTATTCATTTATGTCCTCATCTTTATAGGACGGTGTTCATTATACCCTTGTCTTTACAGGGTTATCCAGGCTAATTTGACATTGATGATGTTCTGTCCTCATATGCTGTGTAACCTTGAAAAAAATTGCTTAAACGCACTCAGACTCATTTTCCTGATTCTAGCAATGACTCTCAATCAGGGGTGATCATGCATACCAGGGAACATTTGTCAATGTCTGGAGACATCTTTGATTTTTTACACCTGGGGAGAGAAATGCTACTGGCATCTAGTGGGTAAAAGCCAAGGATCCTTTTAAGCATCCTACAATGCACAGAACAGCCCCTCACTATAAAGAATTATTCATTCTCAAATGTCAAAAGTGTCAAGGTTGAGAAGCTCTGCATTATGGAGATCATAAACCTACTGGCTCATGTGATTGTAACAGTTAAAAGTTAAGTGCCATGCAATACGTGGCATTTACAAACACTCAACAAATGTTCATTTTTATTGCCTGTCCAGTCTTATTTCTTGCTTTTCTTGATTCTTTTTATCTGTTTAACAGAAGCTTCTTCAGTGCTTCCTATGTGCCAAACACTTTAAAAATATTAATCCTCAAACTAGCCCTTTAAGATAAGTTCATGCCCATTTTACAGATGAGGAAACTGAGACAAAGATGTTGAATGTCTTGGCTAAAGTGACATAGCTTGTAAGTTACAGATGTAATATCTAAACATTGACAGTCTGACTCTAAAATCTGTGTTCTAACTACTGTGTTGGGTGGTTTTCCTATACCCTACTATCTTACATACCAGTCATCTCAGACTTCTGTTTAATTTTAATGATATTTTAAGCATTTCCATATTACTGAACAAGAAATGCTAAGCTTTTTTAAAAGAAAGGAACACACTGTTTTTTCATTTAGAATCCCCTCTATGTAGAACAGTGCTTAGAATGAAGTAGACAGTATGTGAATAAATGAACCAATCTATCAGCTAGAGTTATCTGGTATAGTTTTCCTTCTAGTCACCAGTATAGGATCAGGAAGCTGGTCCTTGGCCCTAAAGCATAGTAAAGTCCACTGATATACCAGGGGCTTTTTTTGTCCTCACCATGGCCTCCATAGCCCGAGTTCCAAGTACCCAAACTAATCAATACTGACCCTAAGTGATCTCATGGGTATCTTCCCAGGGGCTCCATGTAGCTTGATAAAAATACTTTTGCAAACATAGATCCATTTGTAATTCCATCATTTGGCAATGAGGCAAGCACTAACAGGCACATATTTTGTTTCTTCAGCATCAGGGAAATAAACATTGAGATTATCTTTTAAGTAAATAGGTAAAACAAGTTTTGAAGGCTTTCCATCTATTTTTTATGACAAAACCCTAACACATTAAATAAATTTAACTTTCTCCTTATATATATAATGTTCTAATATAGCATTGTTCTTCAGGCCCAGAATTTGGATTTAGAAGCCTCACATTTAAACCCTATCTCTGCTACTTACAAACTGTGTGACCATGGCCATACCAATTAACCTCTCTGTGTTTCTGTTTCTTCAGTCTGAGAGAAAGAACATGAATGCATACACACACACACACAGACACACACACACACACACACAGACAATTCATGACTATTTCAAGGATCAAATAAGATAAAGTATGAAAGCACCTAGGAAAGTTAAAAAAAAACAACTATGTCAATTTAGTTAATATTAGGAAAGTCATGATCCCTTTTGCGAATGTCCAGAAAAACATTGGTTAAAAGAATGATTCAGGAGTGGTACCATAAACTACATCTATAGTAGCTTAAAAATGGACCAAAACAGAAACAACAACAAAATCTAGGCAGGACTAATGATAACTGATAGAATGCTAAATTCTTCTATTTGAGAGCGTAGCTTTCACTTAATCTTTTCAACTTTATTTGGTTTATGGGTCCCTCATTTTCAACGTAACTCATCAATATGTTCAGTCCTATATTCTGCTTCCAAGTTGCCTTCACTTCTACTTTCATGATGGGCAGTAGGCATCGAACCTCCACACTGCTTTCCAGAGGGGCCACACCAGTTTACATTCCCTCCCAGTGTAGGAGGGTGCCCGTTTCTCCACATCCTCACCAGCATCTAGAGTCCTCTGATTTGCTTATTTTAGCTTCTCTGACTGGCGTGAAATGGTATCTCAGTGTGGTTTTGATTTGTATTTCCTGATGAGGAGGGACGCTGAGCATCATTTCATGTGTCTGTTGGCCATCTGGATGTCCTCTTTGGAGAAGTGTCTGTTCATATTTTCTGCCCATTTCTTCACTAGATTGTTTATTTTTCAGGTGTGGAGTTTGGTGAGTTCCTTATAGATTTCGGATACTAGCCCTTTACCTGATATTTCATTTGCAACTATCTTTTCCCATTCTGTCAGTTGCCTATTAGTTTTACTAATTGTTTCCTTGGCCGTGCAGAAGCTTTTAATCTTGATGAGGTCCCCCAATAGTTCATTTTTGCTCTTGATTCCCTTGCCTTTGGGGGTGTGTCAAGTAAGAAATTGCTGCGGTGGAGGTCAAGGAGGTTGTTTCCCGCTTTCTCCTCTAAGGTTTTGATGGTTTGCTGTCTCAAATTCAGGTCCTTTATCCATTTTGAGTTTATTTTTGTGTATGTTGTAAAAAATGATCTAGTTTCATTCTTCTGCATGTTGCTGTCCAGTTCTCCCAGCATCGTCTTTTAAAGAGGCTCTTTTTTTTTTTCCATTGGATACTCTTTCCTGCTTTGTCAAAGATTAGTTGGCCATACAGTTTTGAGTCTAATTCTGAGTTCTCCATTCTATTCAATTGGTCTATGTGTCTGTTTTTGTGCCAATACCATACTGTCTCGATGATTACAGCTTTGTAGTAGAGGCTAAAATCTGGGATGGTGATGCCTCCCATTTTGGTTTTTTCACCTGAGCCCTTTTTGACTAGGCCCTGCCCTTGGGACTCGTCCACAAGAACAAGAATCCTGCTAAGTTGGTTTATCAAGAATGTCCCACCTATTATACCTGATCATCTGCAATATATTTTTATATTCCTCATTTTCCACTATCCCCTAGGTGATATCTGAACCCCTGGTCTGCCTTCAGCTCTAATTCTCTTCAATCTATTTTAACCAGAATTCCCTCCTTATGTCTGAAATTCTTTTTTAGTAATATTCCATCTACTGACCCCTGTCTTTCCCCTTGACTATAAATTCCCATCTTTCCTTGTATTCAGAGTTGAAGCCAATCTCTTTCTTCTACTGCAAAATCCCATTGCAGTAGTCTCTTGAATGGTCTTCATTCCTATCTTTAACAAATACAGAATAATTTTTAACACTTTGAACTCAATTCCCTGAATCAGCTCTTCTTAACAGTCATTCTTTTTCACAGTCATGGTTATGCTGCCTCATGCCATCCTTGAAGAAATGTCCAACTCTAGCTAGGTTCAGCTCATCTCTGAGATCATATAGGCTTATGCCAGTCACCAGACTGTACACCAACACATTGTACTCTTCCAAAAATTGTAACTGTGAGTATACATGCTTTATTATTGACAGTAAGAGAAAGTTAAATGCCCAGCTTGGTCATACCTGTGGTGTTCTCTGTATATGTATTCTCACTTAGGAAGTCATGTACCCACATGAGAACCTTAAGATCATATAATAAAATTCATTTACTGAGAAATCCTGCATGACTCCCATTTCGACCCAAAAAGAATTTTAAAATAAAATAAGAACCAGTTGAAGCCAAAGCAGCACATGTGGTAGATGGCTTTGCAAATACAGTGTATTCAGTCTGGAGAAGGTTACTGCACAGCTTTTAGCTGTAACTCAGTCCTCAGGCTCAGCCCTCTAGGTATAGGTGTTGGGAAAGTAAGGCAGTCAAGCTAATCAGATGGAGCCATTAGGACCCCCAACAGGCAGGATCACAAATGAGATGATTTCACCTCTGAAGCCTTCGTGGCTAATTGACTTGTACCTTTAAAAGTCATCCTAATTCAAATTCAGTTTCTGAGTTCTCATTCCGTAAGTTCTTCTAATTTGTAGCAAAATGAGCCAAGAGAGGTTTCATCAAAGGTCAATTTTCAGACTCAAAGTGAGTGAGCAATATCAAAGAGATCTATATAGACACAGAATAAGGCTTTACTATTCCTAACTAATCAAAGAAAGGGCAGTAAAACTTTGAATTCTAGGCAATTTTAAAATAAATAAATAAATATATTCTGAAGAGTACAGTAATTCGAACTTTGTATTGTTGGTTTATTCTGCAATGAAGATTCCTGTTCACACAAATGAAATTGATTTATACAGAAGCAGCAACCTACATACCGTCTTTGTAGATTGCCCTTTTAGTAGATTACAAAGTTCTCCTTTTAATCATGTTAACTCAATACAATTTAAGACAAACTATGTGACTAAAAATAAAAGAAAATCTCAATATTTCAAATGTGAAAAATGCACAAATTCAGTTTTATTGTATCATCTTATACAATATAGCATAAAGAGGATTGGACCAGAAGTTAAAAGACCTGAGTTCTCTTCTCAGCTCCAAACATCATTATTAAGTCAATTATTTCATTAATTTATTCATTCAGCAGTTGTTTACCTGGTGTTAACTCTGTGCTGTGCCCTGTTTCGGACCTTAGAGATATGTGGTGACCAAAGAGCACATAACATATGAATCTTAGCTGTAGTTGGAAAAGACAAGACAATAAAAACAGCAAACATAATGTACATAGAATTTCACGTAGTGGTTATTTACATTCCCTTGAGTATAAAGGGATAGAATGTGAGGTGTGAGAGTATGGAAAACAAGAATTCAACTTAATACAGGGTGATTAGGAAAACTAAGATATTTTAGCTGAGCCTTAAATGTGAAGAAAATCCTGTCAGCTTCTGTCTCATCTGAAAAATTAGGATAATGATAGTATATATTCCATAAGATTCTTTAAAATACTAATGTCTTGCAAAGAAAATATTTACTAGTTGAGTAATGACACATTGTAAATACTCAGTGATAATGGTTACTAATGTTATAGTTAAGCATTGCAATGATGCTGTTTGAATATATTTAAAAGAATACAAATAGTAAATGTTCTCTAGAGAGGATGGAGTCAAGTGGCATTATTGTTGAAAATGCATAATTATGAAACTAGGTAGAATGATTACAAAATAGTAAGGAAAACACTAAACCAAATCAAAAGTTATATCATCACCTACCACAGTTCTATTACCTCTCATTATCACATTAGGTTGAAAATAATGCTGCTGGGGTGCCTAAGTGGCTCAGCCACTTAAGCTTCTGACTTTGGCCTAGGTCATGATCTCGAGGCTACTGAGTTCGAGCCCTGCATCAGGCTTTATATGACAGCTCAGGGCCTGAGGCCTGCTTCAGATTCTGTGTCTCCCTCTTTCTCTGCCCCTCCTCTGCCTGTTCTCTGTCTCTCTCTCAAAAATAAATACACATTAAAAATTTTTTTTAAAGAAAATAATGTTGCTTATTTATATAACATCTTTTATGTGAGCACCGTAGTGTGTTTGAATCATACCTAAGGAGAAAAAGCTCCTAATGTCTGTTGTTGTTTGATCAAAATAGGCTTTGGCAGTTACAATACTACAAGGTAGAATCAGAATTACAGGTGAACCAGAGACTTGTATTTTGTATACAACATGATTTTGTACCCTTTTAGAAGTCCAGCAATAGCAAGATGAAGAATGTACATTTGTTTGAGAGTCACAGATCCCTTAGTAACAGCCATTCTCTACCAAGTACTAGCTGTATAACTTTTGAAAGGACACTTAACATCTTTTTTTAAACATTTATTTATTTTTGAGAGAGAGAGAGAGAATAAGTGGGGGAGGGGCAGAGAGAGAGGGAAACACAGAATCCGAAGCAGCTCCAGGCTCTGAGCTGTCAGCACAGAGCCCAACATGGGGCTTGAACCTATAAGCGGTGAGATCATGACCTGAGTCGAAGTCGGATGCTTAACCAACTGAACCACCCAGGGGCCCTGGATACTTAACATCTTGAAGGCTTAGTTTTCCTAATGTAAAATGAAAACTAATTCCTAATGACAGACTACTTTTGATGTTTACATGATAAAATACAGAATCAACTAGCACAATATTGGTGATAGTGTTGCAGGATTTTTACCTCAATACCTGGGGTTTGTTTTCTCGCAACTTCGAAGAAGGAAGAGGTGGACACAAAATGAGCATCAGGCAAAAGTATTAGAGAATATTAGAGTATAAAATTAGAAAGTAATAATAGCAGGAAACCTCTCCTTACAAAGAGGGGACATTTGAAAGTGAATGCCCATGTCTATAGGGCAAGGGTCCTTGTTTTATAAGGTTCTGTCAGTCCTCTCTTTCCTTCCCCCTTGTTCCTTCTCAGGTTTTACCCTTATTGGCTGGATAACTCCAGGCGCTGGGTTGTCCATTCCTGGCTGGTTCAATTCCATTGTATCAGGGGTGGCCTATGGTCATACGATTCCTTGTGGGCAATACCTTTTTTTGGTCTACTTATTTTTATTCCGAAGGGAAACCGGAAGTGGAGTAGGTAATGTCTGTTACATTCTTAAGAGGAACCTTTTGCCCGAGGGCGTTTGCTATGGTCAGACACTTCCACCATTGTTCCAAACTATGTGTTTTTCTCTACCCTGGGACCTTAGACCCTACCGTTTCCCTCTCTACCTATTTTATCCTATCTTTCCCTATCATAAAAAGAATGGTAAATGGAAGAAATATGGTCCCTTTCTTGTGAAATTTGACCTAGGAGGAAAAAAAAAGGGACGCATAAATATGATTACAATTGGGCAAAATACCATAAGAAATAAAATAGCATAAGAATGATGAAATAGTAATAAAAATATAATGAAGAATGCCAAGAACTATTTTTTGTAGCATTGGCCTGTTTTTGAAATAAATTAAAAGGACAGAAGTCATGCTTCGTTTAGTTACTTGGTGGAGGTCCTAACAAAACAAAAATGTCATACTTAAAAAATTGATTTGATAAAGGCAATAGATTATTGCAGTTACATAATATAAACAGGTAAGGAAAATGTAGCTATAGAAAAATAAAAAGATTACTAACACAGAGTGTCGACTCCATGCTTAAGTGAATCTAAAATCTAGTGGGAGACAAAAAGGAAGAAATACCCTTGCCAAAGAACAGTACTCCTCTATCTGGAAAGATCCTCCTCTTAAACCGCTTCTAGAGGAAAGATGAGAAAAACAGATGCAAGGGAGAGAGAGAAAACTTGTGCTAGCAGATCAGCCCAGGAAGCTTTGTCAACCAAAGAGGTTACTATTTTGTCAGAACCATATCCTATGCAGTGGCCACAGGAACAAGGCAGACCTAAATCAAGGAGGTACAAGTACGTTGGCTTTGTCTCAAAAGATGAAAAAGAGAAATGCATGCTGACCTGTGAATTTAAGGAGTCCAGGTTTCAGGACTTCATATCCATTGCAAAAAAATTGTGAAGTACTCCAATTTGCAAATTGGACACAACTGACTGAACTTACATAGTTACCAAGCAAGTCTAGGAGAGACGATTTTTATTGTTAATTACCTCTCTTTGTTATTTTTCCCTTAGATATTCACCCACTTAAAGAATAAAGGTCCTTGGCAACCCAAACCAAAAGATAGGAGGTCCTTCTCTTATCTTTAAGAAAGATACAAAGGTTTTGCTTAAATTGCTTCAACAAATGCATAACAAAGAGTAAAAGAGACCACAAGACCCCAGAAATTACACATTTTTCTTACACATGATAGGGGCTTAAAGATCATTATTGAATAATTGATCCTATTTCAAATGACTAATTGTCCAAAGGGTACATTCATATACTTTCTGGTAGCCTGTTTATTATCCTGCCATTGCAATTGTGGAACCTAAAAGAAGTGGCAGCCAGAAATGGGAATTTTTCTGTGTGTGTGTGTGTGTGTGTGTGTGTGTGTGTGTGTGTGTGTAATGTCTTTTAATGTTTGATTTTTGGGGGAGAGAGAGAGAGCGTGCAGGGGGAGGGGCAGAGAGATACAGAGACAGAATCCAGAGCAGGCTCCAGGCTCCAAGCTGTCAGCACAGAGCCTGTCTTGGAGCTCAAACTCACAAACTGTGAGATCATGACCTAAGCCGAAGTCAGACACTTAACTGACTGAACCATCTAGGCACCGTGTGTGTATGTGTGTGTGTGTGTGTGTGTGTGTGTGTGTGTGTGTGTTTTAACACTACAGTTTTCACACAACATAAATTGCATTTTCTTCAAGCAAATTTACCAGTTTCTGTCACTTGAATAACTGTTCTTATTTCCTCAGAAAACTCAAGCTACTTGTCTTACTAGAAGGAAGCAGTAGATTTCTTGCAACATAGTACAAATAAAGTTGGCAAAGAGCAGCCCCAAAAATAAAAAAAAAATGAATATAACAAAAAACAAATGCTTCATTATATCTCTTCTTATCCTCATAATAGAAAGCTATGTAAAAAAACAAAAACAAAAACAAAACTTTTCCATCTTTTTTTTTTTTTTAATAAGTGGTCAAGCAGGTACCTGAAACAGAAATCTTGAGATTCTTTTGAATATTGATTCCATTCAAAGAATATCCACTGATATGTTTTCTGTATTTTTGAGGTTTTATCAGATTGAAAGAAGTGGAGTGACTGTCAAAATCATACATTAAGTCAAAGGTAGAGAAATCAGGTACTCTAACTACCAGCAGTATGCCCTGTTCTCCTGAACACCCGGAATGCACAATTATTGACACTTTCCCAGACATATCAGTGTAAAAGACAAGTCACTGAAGCTGGTAATAATAATAACAACATTTTTTTAAGGCTAAAGAAAAGTTCTTAGTCTTAGAAAATTGCTTTGTGAATCTTAAAGGTACAGAAGAACATAAGATACATAAATATCTTAAAGAAAGCAAGGCAGGGGAGCGTGGGTGGCTCAGTTGGTTAAATGTCACATTTCAGCATAGGTCATGATCTCACCATTCCCAAGTTCAAGCCCTGCATCTGGGTCTGTGCTGACAGGTCAAAGCCGGTGAACTGTCACAGGTTCTGTGTCTCCCTCTGTCTCTCTCTCTCTGCCCCTTCCCCACTCACACTGTCTGTCTCTCTCAAAAATAAAGATTAAAAAAAATTTAAAGAAAACAAGGGAGGTGGGATAACCTTAGTCATATCTGTGACTCTATTTACAGCAGAGGAGAGAGGCCTCCCATTGTTGGGCATCTTTTTGTTCCCTAACCTTCCTTTGGCAGAGGAATGCTGTCGGCCTTCATATCTGGATGTCATGAATACTAGAGTCAGATACATTTTGGCAATTGTAGCTGACTATCCCAGAACCTTACTGATAGCTAGAGAATCTAGCAGAAGTTTTTGAAATAAATATTTTGGCTTTTAAATTATAGATTTCAAAGGCTATAAAATTATAGCAATAATATCAAAAGAATCAGCCTCTCTTTAGATCAAAGCATGGTAGGATTTGAACACGGAATATATGAAAGAAGCAATAACATTTTCTGGTTTGACATAATTTACATGAAGTAAGTGGAAGAAAACCATGTTTTTATCCAGCTAAAAAAATGTAGGTAGCATATTAGTTACTGTAATAAGCTAATAACTTAAAAAAAAAAAAAAAGGAAAGATGATGTCTATGAATTTGTTTTTTTCCTAGTCCTTTGTTATCGGGAATATTTTTCCTTTTAAAACACACAAAGTAATGTTTCCAAAAAGCTGCATTTGGAAATACAAAGCATCTTGGTGTACGGGCAGTGTAGTATAGTGGTTAAATGTTAGGTTTTACAGACAGTTCAGCCTGATTTGTACTCTAAGCTGCATGAATACTAGCTCCATATTACATCACACTTACTTATTTTCTGTGTTAGATATAGCTTATCCGATTGGCACTCCATATCTATTCCACCTCTTCTAGGATGCCTTCCTTTGCCCTTGACAATGGCAGTCTGAAAACTACATTTCCCATATTCTCTTGAGGCAGGACCTAGTGACAAAGTAGGATCACCCATTAGATTATGCTCACAGAAGTTTTGAAAGGTAAAGGAGTGATCATGTAGACCTTATTTTCATTGTACTTCTTTTTTTTCAGGTTAAAAATATAGAAATGAGGGCTTTTTCTGCAACAGTGCACTAGTGTCTAGCTTTGTAAGTTTAAAAAAGGGATCATGATGGATTCAGAAACTTCCTGGTCCTTTCTCCTACTTGCAGCTGTAGCTGTATATTCTTATAATCAAGAGCTCAGCAGAGACCTCCTGATCCCCTACATTTCCCCTGGGAGGTCAGACCTGTCCTGTTATGTTTGGTAGACAAGATGTTTGTTTCCAAGATGCCTTACCCAAAGTCCAGTCCTCCCACTTTTTCAGTGAATTTTGTAAGCACCCTAAATCCATGTTTTAATCCATTTATACTTAAACTCCATTACCTTAGCTTCCTCATCCATAAATTGTGGCACATTTGGTGTTTACTTAATAAGGATATCTCAAGAATAAGGTAAGATGACTTAAAAAATATTTATCCCAATTCTAGACATACTATAAGTACCCTCTGTATATTAGATATTATTATTATTTAAATATCAGTTTAATGCTGCTCTGACCATTAATGCACTCTCTCTAAACCTTGGACATTCATTCAATAATGGTAATAAAGACAATTGAAAAAGAAATTAAATAGGAACACTTGAAATAAGAGAAAATATTTCTAGGATTTCCTGATCATATTAAGTAGAAAGATATGTAATTCCATAAGGACAGATATGGTGGAATAATTATCTAGAAAAAGAGGCTCCATGATAAATAAGAACTGTGTTCCTGTCTCCTAAAGAAAACATTAAGGGGCGCCTGGGTGGCTCAGTCGGTTAAGCGTCCAACTTCAGCTCAGGTCATGATCTTGCAGTTCGTGGGTTCCAGCCCTGCGTTCAGCTCTGTGCTGACAGCTCAGAGCCTGGAGTCTGTTTCAGATTCTATGTCTCCCTCTCTCTCTGCCCCTCCCCTGTTCATCCTGTCTCTCTCTTAGAAATAAATTAAAAAAAAAAAAAAAAAACATTAAAAAAAAGAGAAAACATTAAAAGGATGATATAAGAACAGGGAGTAACTGAAAGGGAATGGGGGTAAGGGATCTTTTAAGCCAACACTATCATGTTAAAACAGTTAACTGTGGAAATTTAATAAGAATGCCCCAGTGTTGGTGCTACAAACCAAAATGTAAAACTTTTGACACTAGACAGCCAAATGTCTTAGGGTAAGGTATTTATTCTTTTGCCTCTCGTACCTGAAAAAATGCCTACTTCCTAGTTTACTGCCCCTTGATCTAGAATTATTTTAGTGGCATTTAATTCCTGACTTAAGGAAAATACATGATGGGATTAATTTTAAGAACCAGTAGAAATAAGGAATATGAGAATATTTATAGCATAGTTCTTAATCACGTTCACCATATTTTGGATGTGCTTTAAATTAAGCAATTGCTCTCCCACCTTTGTCAGGTTCAGTCAATCAATTCTGCCTGTAAGTTTAAGTAGTATCTCTCTTATGTAAATTGGAGGTCACATCATAGGAGATAAAATTAGAAGAGGCTCTACAAAGAGACTTTAATGGGAGCTATTGATCTGCTCATTACTTGGCCTTCAGATTTTAGACATCATTAGCAGGAAAGGACTTAACTGAAAAGCCTCATTAGTATAGGGAAGGTGCACTGGCATGAGAAATGTATGAAGGTAATGTCAGGTATCAGAACTCTTTAGACATGTATGAAGTATCCCCTGGTCTCCTGAAAGAGCAGAGGAAATGCCTTCCTAAAAGCAGTTTTCCTTTTGCATCCTGGTTCCCACAGAAATGATGTTGTTATAAATTCAGATGTAGACAGAACTCCAAAAAGGAACTCATCTCTTCCTGTTCACCCCCTCAAACCGTAGAAATTACAAAATGAATATGCAGAATTCATGACCTAATCTGAAATAGAGCCCATATTTCCTGATGCCCCACTCAAGTAAGTTTTCTACCATCTCACATTCTCTCCATTCACATAATTTATTCCCTGAAGTGATTTATTTCTTAATGAGGCTCCTGGTAAGGCTGAATACATACTGTAAATTAATTGTTTTATTCTTACCATTACATTTTATTATATACTGGGTAGGTCTAGTTTCATAGAGATTCACAAATCTTCATATAAATGTCATTCTCAGCATTTCACTTTATTATACACAGGGTAAATCAAATTTTAGAGAAATTCATAAATCTTCATCTGAATATGATAGTCACCATGAAGACTAGGGTTTGAAATATATAATTTACAAGTTCAAATGAGAGGCCTTGATTTCACTCAGTTCATAGACATATTGGTAGGCGCTAAGAAGAAAAAAAAATCTAAAACAAAACCATGAGAAAGGTAGAAAGATGGAGAGTAGTACTGTGTTTCTTATCTAGTCAAAAAAATGTCTTTGTTTTTATAGAGAATCAGTAAGAAATACAGTGTGGTGGAGAACATACATAATTTCATCTAAGCAACCCATACCAAATTCATTAGGAAAGATTTTCAAAAGTTTGACTCTTCTGATCTTGTCAAGCAAAAATCTATTAATGGCCAGATCATTTCTCCTTTCAAAGAGTTAGTATTCCTTGTCAGTGAAATGAAAAGATGGCTCCTGTTTTCTTTTGTTTTTTATTTAATGTTAATTTATTTTTGAGAGAAAGAGAGAAACAGAGAACAAGTTGGGGAGGAGCAAAGAGAGAAAGAGAGGAGGACACAGAATCTGAAGCAGGCTTCTGGCTCTGATCTCTCAGCACAGAGCCCAATGCTGGTCTTGATCTCAGGAACCTGAGATCATTGCCTGAAATTAGACATTTAACCTACTGAGCCACCCAGGTGTCCCAGCTCTTGTTTTCAAACTATTCTACAGAGCCCCAGACCTCTGATTAAAAGTCTACAAGTACAAGAGAGAAGCCACATGGGTGGAACTTCAAGAAAAACCTTTTTGTTTCTTTCATGAGTTTCACTGATGGTTTTATTGATTTTATTTAAAGATAAGTGTTCACTACAAAAAAAAGTTAAGCCTTGATATTGATAATTTGAGCTCATTTCTAGTTTTGAAATTCTATGATTTCAAATGGCTGACTTAATTGTCAGATCTTGCTTTTAGTAATTGGATCAAGACAAGTTAGAGTAGGAAAATGATTTTTCCTCTACCTTTATAACTTCTCAGCTGGGATCCTTGTAAGAAAAGAAATTAACAAGAGTAAAGCATATAGATTTATTTAATATAAGTTTTATGAGGCACAAGAGACTTGATAAATAAATGAAGGCCTGAAGAAATTATTAAATTTGAGTGTTTTTATGCTAGGTTTGGTGAAAAGCAGGAAGTTGTGGAAAGATATGATAGGACAAAGGTGAACTAAGTGTAGTAAACTGGAGGAAACATAGCAAGGTCTGTTCAGATGTCTGTCTTTGTCCTTCATCTTCAAAGATCAGATTGTTCCTTTTTTTTTTTTTTTTTTTTTTTTTTTTAAGGTTTTATTTATTTCTAGGAGAGAGAGAGACCGCGTGAGCAGGGGAGGGTCAGAAAGAGAGG
>NW_027532041.1:96011-138017 GCF_008692635.1 Crocuta crocuta | reverse complement strand
TTGGCATAGAGAGAATAACCTCTCATATGAAGAGGTTATGACCTGCTTTCTATGGGGTGTCTGGGTGGCTCAGTGGATTAAGGATCTGGCTTTGGCTCAGGTCATGAACTCACAATTTGTGAGTTTGAGCCCCATGTCAGGCTCTGTGCTGACAGTGTAGAACTTGGAGCCTGCTTCAATTCTGTGTTTCCCTTTCTCTCTGCTTCCTGCCCCTCCAATACACACCCACTTGTGCTCTGTCTCTCTCTCAAAAATAAACATTTAAAAATTATTTTAAAGCTTGTTCTGTGCATTAAATTTCTCAGATTCCTCCTGGTTGAAGTATGAAGTATGCCAAGGTACCATGATTTGGGGTAGCATATCCTGAACCCCATCAACATGTCAGGAGAATTTTCCTTAGAAGTAGAAATAAAGGAATGCCACCAATGGAAACTAGAAAAAATACATGTTTTTTCTTCTGAGAAAATTTCTTAGTTGGGTCTTACATTGTGCCTCTGGTAAATTGAGTTCACTACAGTGTGGGTATAAATCCTGTTAGAGTTAGCAAACAACAGATAGGGACAAGCCCTTAGCATGCAGTTATATTTATTTAGTCAACAAATATTTCCTGGGGTCTTACCAAGAACTCTTACAATTCTAGACTTCAGGAATAGAGATATATAGTCATGTTTACTGGGCCCTTGGGGCTTATAGTATCATGAGAGAGTTGGGCATTAAAACAGATCTATATACCCAGTACCTATTTTTACTCTTTGTAAACTTTTTATTGAGGAAGAATTTTAGATTTACATAAAAGATGAAGAGAGAATACAGAAAGTTCCTATACACTCTTTATCCAATTCTCCCTAGCTAACATCTTTTATAACCATGGTACATTTGTCAAAAGAAAGAAATTAACATTGGTAACATTGGTAAATTTTATTAACTAAGGTAGAGACTTTATGTGGATTTTACCAGCTCTTCCACTAATGTCCTTTCTCTGTTTCCAAGTCCAATCTAGGATACCACATTGCATTTAATCATCATGCCTCCTTAGTCTCCTTCAGTCCATCAGTGTCTCAATTTTTTCTTACTTTTCATGACTTTGATACTTTTAGAAAGTACTGCTAAAAGGTTTTGTAGCATATCTCTCAATTTGAGCTTGTATGATGTTTTTCTCATGCTAAGGCTGGGGTTATGGGTTTTGGAAAAGAATACTACAGAAGTCAAGTGTACTTTCATTATCTTATATTAGGGAATACATGCTATCAGCATGACTTATCATTGGTGATGTTAATTTTGATCACCTGGCCAAGAAGTAGAGCCACGTTTCTCGACTGCAAAATGACTATTTTTACCTTCTCATACACTTCATTAGAGTCCCTTACCCCAGCCTACCCTCAAGGGAAGAAAATTAAGCTTCACCTCCTGGAGGGGAGTGTGTCTACATTTGTTATTTGGAATTCTTCTCTAAAAAAACCCAGCTGTCTCCTCATCCAATTTCCAATAAATAGTTTTACAATTTTTGATAAGTACTATTCAGGGAAATAAAAGGGAGACATGGAGAGATAATAGGAGAGATTTATTTAGAAAGCCTTGTAAACAAGACATCAATGTTCAGGTCTCCTAGACTGATGTCCCTACAGACATGAGAGAAGCAAAAGAGAAAATGACAGGAGAAAAATGTACTGTTATTTATTTTCTTTCCTGCCCCACCATCCATAGCAGGGATTACTTACACAGATATTCAGGATTAGTGGTGCTAGGAGACAACGTTAGAAAAAAACATGACAAAATAAAAAACCTGCAAAAACTCTACCCAGGACATGAATAGAATTTTTGCACTACAGGATGGCCACTGTTAAAACACTATCATGAAGGAATTCTTGAAGAAATAGCTAACTTGAGCAAAAGAAAAAGGTCCAAATCTATTTTGCTACCTGAGATATCATTTGAGAGATTATATCTCCTTACTTATATTTGTTAAACACAGTTGTTGTACAAGACAGGAATTACAACATGCAGCATCACAGGATCTTAAACTGACACAGTTGGAGTATACAAATGAGGAAAGTAATCAAGGCAAGTGTATGGGGATGGGGGGGTGGGGAGGGATCAGGAAACAGGTTGGGGTTGGCAGCAAAGAGCCAGCTGGAATGAAAGGAGTTAAATGAATGGAGTCAGGATGAGTTTACATTCTGGCTTAAATCCATGTGAGCTCCGTTCATGGCACAAAAGAGAAACTGGCAGATATACATGTCTGGCTTTAGAATCTTTCCTCAATAGGATGTGAAACTACAAACCTCTTGTGAGTTTGCAAGCACTATGCCAAGATGAAATACAAACTGTAGGAAAACCAATATTTTAAATAAAATAATTTAAAAAAGACAACTGCATTAGGAGATCAAAGTGAAAGGAGATTGATTAGCTAATTGAAACTCTACTTCCAGCAGAAAAGTGGATGAAATAAGCAGATAAAAGTGCTTTCTAAGCTCCCATACCCTTGTTTTGTATGCTTAACTTTCTTTCCACAGCTCTCAATCCTGTGCCCTATTTCAAAGTCTTTTTTCCACTTCCCTTGGAAACCTCAGGACACTGAGGAAATTTGATGTTCAGTAATTTTATTTTTAGGATATCATATTATGTAATATCTTAGGATGGTGTCATTCATTCCAAAAACTGCTGTTTTGAACAAGAACTGAGAAAAATGTACCCAGTAGATATAAACGTTTTCCATTCAAACTGTCTTGAAAACACCTTATGAAAACTCAGCAATCCCTCCTGAAAACATTTTTATTCTTTTATCCATTAACAAATACATATGTGACTCCAGGTTCATTTTCAAAGTCTGATGCCTGCAACTCTTTCTGGCAGTATTTCTCAATTAATTAACATTCCTCAGAGCACAGTTATGCACAATACTGAAAAAAAGAAAACTTTTATTTATTTGGCTTCCCTGCTTGTAAAGGATGTTACAACTCCTATAGATTTTATCCTTTGAAAAATATCCTCTTGTTCCCCATCAAGGAAACCCATGAGACCAAGATATTGAAAAGGGAAAGGAGAACAGGTACAAAGATAAAGAATAACGAAGAATGTTGTATATATATACCAAGGCTCAAATATCAATAAGGCGCTGCTACAATAAAGGGCCCGCATTGTGTCTGCTCACCAGTCAAAGTGCTCTTTTTATGTCAAAGGGAAAATTTCTGTGGGATGTCACTGAAAGCAATATCAATGTTAATTTTGAAGTTCTGCATGGAAAACAATTGTGAGCTTCTGACTAGCAATTACAATAAAATCAAAACATCTTATAGTTTTATGCTGAATTGGTAGAACTGTTTTGATATGGTATTTATTTGAAAGGCTTTTCATCAGCTCCATCAAGTATTTGATTAGTACATCCTGCTAACGTAACTGGTCTGATGTTTAAACAAAATTCTGCAGTAGTAAAATGGGGCAGCAGTCCTAGAATGCTGCTGAATTGCCCATGGATAAGCCAGCCTAGTCATTAGCTTTATTGCTAACAAAGAGGAAAATTGTGCATATAATTATACGGCTTGCAAACCCAGCAACAAGAGTTGGCACCAGGGAATGATTTCCCTGCGACCATTACTTCATCAGGATCAGAAGTTGTCTGTATGCCTTCAAAGGAATGCAGAGTTGGAAACAATGTGAGCATCTTCACTTTTTGTTTTAGATGATTTTTTCACCTCTAAGTAAGCCACTCTTTAGCCACTGACAGTTAAGCTATTTTTAGAAGTTGGTGAACCCAAGGAGTCAGTGACTTTAGACTTCTTATGATTATTCTAATGTCAAAACAATCTTACTAGTAGAATTAACAATATTTATGAGATTATGAGATTATGCAAACTAAAGTTCTGAGAAGTCTAAGTTATTCAGACTTCAAAGTTACAAGACTAGTAATATGTGTATGTTTTTGTGCACACACACGTGTGTGTAGAGGAGCTGGAGCTAGAACCTAGATCTTCTTGCCAGGCTAGTGTCTTCTACATGTATCTCTTGTTCATTGTCATCAGTACAGTAAGAGACACCCCAACATTTTGAAGTTCAGTCACAGAAAGCCCCTACGTGTCATGAACTGACATGAACACAGGACCAGACAGACCTACTACTTGGATCTACTTTGGGAATTCTTATATTCCTTTTCTATAAGCCTCCTTTAGATGGCTTCTTAGTAATCCTTGGACACCTCATATTTCTCCTATGAAATTAAATGGAATAATATGCAAAATTCACCATCACATTCCTGAGACAAAGCAGAATTCTCCCTTCTCCATTCTTCTCTCCCTTTGCGGTAGAAGAGCCCTCAATTTGAGATCCAAAGGATTATTATTATCAATGATCTGGAGACATTCAGTTTCCTCCCAATAACATGAAGTTCATAAAATCAAAAAAGATAATGCATAGGTAATTGTTTTGTTTGTTTATAATTGATGAGCTGATTTTACTTCAGAGTTCTACATAATTTTCACAAAAAACACTGCTTGAAGCCATTGGGGTTTCTTTGCTCCAAGAAATCAGACTGTCATTTTCCTTGATTTTCTTGATGAATCTTATCTATTGATTATGAAAATTCTTTTTCATATGCCCAGTGCCCAGAGATATATAAACAAAGAAAAAATTGGTCCCTGTAAGCTCTAGAAATATGGGGATATTGTTGAGGTGAAATATTATCATGCAGAATGAAGATAAATGACAGTTCCAAATAGCCTTACCATTGGAGGCCTCCTAGTGACCCAGCTCGGCTCACAGATGCAGCTGCTGCAAATAATCGCCAGAGAGTGATGATCATTGTGATTTCAGTCCATTATTACCAGAAGCCTGATATACATAAAATGTAGGTCAAAGCATTCTGTTTAATGCCATATTTATCTTCAGAATATGAAGCATGAGAATGTTGTTCTAGCACTAAAGAAACAGAGGTGATAAATTAGTACTCTCCAAAGTGCTATTTAAATGACTACATTCAATTTTTGTCTCCTCATTGAAATATAAATTCCACAAGGGAGAGGACCGTATTTATTTTGTTTTCCACCTCTCAGAACTTAGCATAGTGCTCATATAGGCCTGCAATCAAATACATGTAAAATATTGGATTCATCAATTAATTGAAGCCAGTATTGTCACACTTATTTATTTACATACATATTACTTATTTTTGTTTTTATTTATTAAACTAGACCTCTACATGATGAAGGATTAATATTTTATCCATCTCTATGTGCCATCTATCTAGATAGGTGCTTATTTAGTGAACAAGTGGATATTAGAAGGGTGCTGTGTAGGAAGTTGCTGCCAGGTATTGCTTTCTCTTCTGGGCCTTAAGCATATTTAAGAAGAGAATACAAGATCCATGATGGGAAGGGTTGTTTTCAAAGGATTAAGCCAGCAAGAAGAACTGATCAGTGGAACAAGACAGAAACTATTATAGATAGAAATTGTAGAGGAAAGACAAGAAAATTAATGGGATGTTTTGGGCATAAATTAATTGGCACAGAATGCCAAAGGTAACTCTGGAACAAGTAAAGAACAAAAAGGAATGGAGGGAATTCATGTAGTCAAAGAAGTTAATGGAGAGTGGTAAATACAGCATGTTGCTTTTTAAATGTCAGAGAACAAAGAAAAATTTAGAGTTAAGTTATGGGTTTCAACTGTAAGAATTTAAAAGAAACAGCATGGAGACAATTGTTAGAGTGTTAGTGATGTGTTTAGATGTAATTATGTGAGGAATATGGCAGTTTTGATTGTGAAAAGCTGTGGTTAGGAATATAGGGAACTGTTTTTTAAGCTAAGTAAGTAAATTCAGATTGTTGGACATACTCCAGCAGCTGCTGTGTGTGGAATTTCGTGTTTACATCTTGGAGCCTAACACATTGCATTTGGCCTTCAGTTAAAAATGATTTAACCATTGCTTTTTCAGATGGATTATATAAAATTTATCATTATATTTTCCACAAATTCTCTCCAACCATTTGAAATTCTAAGGGAAAAATTTTATATATACTTTTCTTTTATATAAAGATGGATTTGAATAGTTATGTTTTGTGGAAATATACTCACTAAAATTTATGAAAGTAAGAGTTTTAAGGTGAAAAAATTGAACAATATTACATGTCCCTCAAAATGATTGATTTGTTGACTGAAACTCATATTCATCCTTAATTTAGAAGAAAACCTTTTCTGGTGTTGATACACACCCTCTGTCACCTGACAGATACAGGAATATCATGAGATGTTGTCAGGAGATGGCAATTTAAACACTTAGATCAATGTGGAAAACAGAATAATTTTATGAATCCTAATACCTACAAAGACTTTATTTTTTTTTATTTTTTTATTTATTTCTAGGAGAGAGAGAGAGAGACAGCATGAGCAGGGGAGGCTCAGAGAGAGAGGGAGACACAGACTCTGAAATAAGCTCCAGGCTCTGAGCTGGCAGTCAGCACAGAGCCCGACGCGGGGCTCGAACCCACGAACCGCGAGATCATGACCTAAGCGAAAGTCAGACGCTTAACCGACTAAGCCACCCAGGCGCCCCTACAAAGACTATTTTTTAAGGAGAGACCAACTGATGAACTTACACTGATGTGTCTCAGGATTACTATCTTTCTTTCAAGTAATTGCCTCTTCTTGAAACCATATTATTAGGATTTGGTATTTTTTTTAATGTTTTATTTATTTTTGAGAGAGAGAGAGAGAGCATGAGCAGGGGAGGGTCAGAGACACAGGGAGACACAGAATCCAAAGACAGGCTCCAGGCTCTGAACTAGCTGCCAGCACAGAGCCCAATGCGGGGCTTGAACCCACAAACCATGAGATCATGACCTGAGCTGAAGCCAGATGCTCAACCAACTGAGCCACCTAGGCACCCCTTAAAATGTGCTCTTTACGGAAAGATATACCTCTCTTCCATCTATAAAAAGAAGCAAATTCAAGTATTCAAAAATGAGCTTATAGAATATATGTGTCCCAGGAATTCAGTAAATATTTTAAAAATCTCCATAAGTGTGCATTTATGTATAAGTAAATAATTTGCATTTAAATATTTTCTTTTCTTTTCTTTTTTTTTACAAATAGTTTATTGTCAAATTAGTTTCCACATAACACCCAGTGCTCATCCCCACAAGTGCCCTCCTCCATGCCCATCCCCCCTCCCTGTTTTATTTTCTTTTATGGGAAATATATGTGCTATATTGGGAGTTAAAAGAACTAAGAAGTTGTCCCAACTGTGTCAATATGGACAAGTCATTTACCCATTTTAGTCTTGGTATTTAAAATGAAGAGATTGTATGTAAAATGTCATGTAAACATTAAGTAAATTAACTTCTATAGCAACATTAACTACTGAAAAGAACACTTGATATAAATTGAATTGATAAAATGAAGAATAATATAATTAGATTATGGATTGAGTGATAATGGCTAAAGCCAATAATTTTTTGAAAAGTAATTAAATCTATCCAGTGGCTTGTAAAGATTATTGTTATACTACAGTTAACATGTACAGTAGCAGTGACCCCATTTTAGTTAGGGAAAAATATATTATGGATTTGTACAAAGATTAAATTCACAGAAATTGACAAACTATCAAATACATTTTAATATGCATTCATGATAGATGAGTTCTATTTCTAATTAATATCTTTTCTGACTATTTTTGGTAGAAGTCTGGAATATCTATATTATTATTATCACCGGAGTTGATACTGTCAATTTAACTAGCAGTTCCAATATATATAAACATTTTTTGTTAACTAGTTATCAAGACATTTTTATATTTGGGGACATTTATGACCTGGTTAATGTTAAAGTTAGGATAATATTGATCTTGAGTTAGCTCTGACAATTGTAGTAGCCACAAAATTTAGGTCAGTATTTGAGGGCTCTGGTGCAAAATTTTGTCCAAAAAGCAGAGCTAAATAAATTATTTTAAAGGTGCAATTATTTTTAGGAAATAGTTTCAGGGGCACCTGGGTGGCTTAGTAGGTTAAGCGTCAGACTTTCGCTTAGGTCATGAACTCGCGGTTCTTGGGTTCGAGCCCCGTGTCAGGCTCTGTGCTGACTGCCAGCTCANAAGATTTCACTGTCTTGTAAAAAGCAAGACCACAAATCAAGTGCCTTTTTTTTTTTCTTTTTAACTCTAGAGCACATTTCTAATGATGGCAGAGTCAATGAGTTTTCATTGCTTAACTTTTATTTGAAGCATGTAACTATAGTGTGACAATGAAATAAGCAGTGTAATTTAGATTTAATTTTGTCTACTTACTTATGTGCAACAATGAAATCAAAATATTTTAGAGGAAAGAATTGGTCCTACTGATAAGTTTTCAGACAATTTTCAAGATGTATGTTTATCATTATTGCCAAAGGTCTTAAGGCGCATAAGCCTTTATATAACTGGCAGTGTAAAATACTTGTGTACTAGGACCTTGTCAGTAGTGAAATGAATTTGAACTCACAGCAGCACAATATTTTCTCCGTGTTCATTTGAGAGGTACAATATATATGAATAATTATATGCAGAGTAAATAGTCCATTCACCTTCCCAGATATTCTAAACTATCAAGCTAGATCAGTGATGAGGTAAACATACAGACTATTTTATAAAGGAAACATCTAGGGATCCTTGGCTGGCTCAGTTAGAGCATGTGACTCTTAATCTCAGGATCAAGCCCCACGTTGGGCAAAAAATTACTTAAAAAAAAAATGATAAACATGGAGCTTGAACTCATGAACCTGAGATTAAAAGTCACATGCTCTAAGTGTTTATCAACACTTAAATGAATAAACACAATGTGTTGTTTACATACAATGGAATATTCTGCCATAAGAAGGAATTAAATTCTGATAGATGCTATGACACGGATGAACCTTGAAAGCCTGCCAAGTGAAATAATCCAGACACAAAATAAAAATAGGATATGATTCCACTTATATCAGGAATCTAAAATAAGCACATTTCTAGACAAAGAAAGAGAATAGATGTTACCCGTGGCTGATGGAATAAGAGATTAGGGAGTTATTTTATGAGTATAGAATTTCTGTTTGGGATAGTAAAAAAGTTCAAAAAATGGGTAGTGGTGATGGTTTCATAGTACTGTGAATGTGATTATACATTTAAAAATAATTAAAATGGTAAATTGTATGTTATATATATTTTATCATAGAGCGAGAAAGAGAGAAAATACAATGGCTAAGGGTCTCAGGAGAACTTCACAGTAAACCTCTCCAAGGGGAAGGAAACACTCTTAGTTCCAAAACCAAAATCTCATATGCACAATGAAGCGAATAGGATACATATGCCTAGCAATGGAATCTGTCTAGTTTGGTTCTATGTACCAGAGTAGGAAAGAAAGTCTGCATCATGCTCAACCTGATAGCTACGTAAATCCACCAGCATAAAGCAGTTGAAGCAAAAAGAATTCACTAAATCCCAAGAAAAATTCCTGCTAGTACAAAATACAGCCATGGCATATTGTCAACATTAATTTTTTGCAAAGAATTAGTTGAGAAAGGAAAAAAAAAACCAACAATGTTGTTTTATTCCAATGTAAAGAATCCAAAAGGAATGAACACACTGTTGTTACAAGAAAAAGTGAAGGAAGGAAGAAAAGCCAATTCCAGATTGATATCACCTACCTTTAANATTGATGCTGTAATTGTTATGAGAAAAAAAAGAGTACAAGGCAGAGATACAAGTGTCCAGGGAAGAGATGGTGAGGACAGAAGGAGAAATGAACTGAAAATACAGTAAAGAACACAGAAGGCAAGGATGATAAAACTGGAAAAAAAATAAAATGAGAATAATAAATATTTGACAAAGATTATGGAGAAAATTATAGATATGGGAAATTTGTAAAATTTTACAATTTTTAAAAAGAAGATTTGAGGGGCGCCTGGGTGGCTTAGTCGGTTAAGCGTCCGACTTTCGCTTAGGTCATGATCTCGCGGTTCGTGGGTTCGAGCCCCGCGTCGGGCTCTGTGCTGACTGCCAGCTCAGAGCCTGGAGCCTGTTTCAGTCTGTGCCTCCCTCTCTCTCTGGCCCTCCCCTGCTCATGCTGTCTCTCTCTCTCTCTCTCTCCTAGAAATAAATAAAACATTAAAAAAATTTAAAAAAAAAAGATTTGAAATATACATTATATGAGACCACAAAAAAGAAAAATAAAATAAGGGGGCAGAGGACATATTCAAGAAATAAAAGAAAACTTGAAAGGGCCTACCTAGCAATATTTGGTGCCAAACTGTAACTATATTAATCCTGTTAAACATCAAATCTAAAGAAATAGGCCTCTTAAAAAATATTCAAGATGAAGGCCTCCAGGGTGTCTCAGTCAGTTAAGCTTCCAACTCTTGATTTTGGCTCAGGCAATGATCTCAGGAGCCCTGAGTAGGGGTCTGTACTGGCTAGCTGGAGTTTGCATGGCATTCTTTATCTCTCTCCCTCTCTCTCTGCCCCTTCCCTGTTCATGCATTTTCTCTCTCTCTCTCTCTCTCTCTCTCTCTCTCTCCCAAAATAAATAAATAAACATTAAAAGAAATTTAAAAATAGGGCACCTGGATGGGTCAGTTGGTTAAACCTCCAAATTCAGCTCAGGTCATGATCTCAATGATTTGTGAGTTCAAGCCCTGTGCAGACATCTCAGAGCCTGGAGCCTCGTTATGATTTTGTGTCCACCTCTCTCTCCGCCCCTCCCCAGCTCATGCTCTCTCTTTCAAAAATAAACATTAAAAATTATTTTTAAAGTTTTAAAAATAATATTTAAAAATTAAAAATAAGAAATGTTTAAGATGCCAAAAAAGTATGAAAAAACATGGAGATCTTAATCTCCTTCACAAGAGAATTAAATGCATAAATATAGGTGTTGCAGACATGAAGGCAGAGGGTGAAAGAGGGGTGCTACAGTTTTCAAGGAATGAAAATATGACCTAAGAATTCTGTACTCAGCCAAAATCAAGTGTGAAGACATAAATATTTTTCAACATATAAGAAGAAGTCAGAAATATTGCTGTTATAACTCTTTAAAACAAAAGAGCAGTATAGAATACGTGTTCATAACCAAGGATGTCTGGAACATTATAGCAGACGAACTGGTAGTTAGTGCTATATCTGTTTGGGAGTGGGTCTAATAATAAGCAAAGATACGTGCTTATAAAGTGGAATATAAATAGTTTAAACTGAGATAATCCAGAAATTATATCATTTAAAAGGGGAAGCTGGGAGTGGAAGGAAGTGAGATGATGGGAGGGAATATAAACCTGCTGATTTCCTCATGTTTACTAACAAAAGATCAAGAGATACTATGTGAAGTTGATAAATCAATAAGTAGAGGTAAAAATTATATAGTAGTCAGGGTCCTAGCAGGATCTAGATGCTGTACTTGAATGGGATAAGTTGAGAAGAATTGATGAACCAAAGACACTACTCTCAGATTATATTCTGGCAGCAGAAAGCAGTTAATAAATATATCAGTAAATTACATAGTATATTGGAAGACAATAATTCTATGGAAGAAAAAAAGCAAAATAATCAATATGAGGAGTGGCAGAGTCAGGAGTAAGTGTGATCAGATGAGCTTCATGGAGAAGATGCCATTCTAACAAAATTTTGAAGCCATTGAGGAAGACATAAGACTATTTTAAGGATATCCTAAGAATATTATAAGGAAGAGCTAGTGTAAATATCTGAAGACAAGAACATGCTTAGAATATCTGAAAAAATATGAAGAGAAAGTAGGTGAGAAGGAGAGTAACTGGTAATTAAGTCTGAGAAGGAATGGGGACTAGATCATGTAGAAAATTCTGAGTAAAATGAGCATTGAAGACTGCACAGAATAGTGACATGATCTGATTCACTACTTAATAAGGTCACTCTGACTATAATATTCAGATTAGGGTGTAGGAGAGTAGGAATGGAAGCAGGTCAAGTTGGGAGGGCTTGACTATTATCCAAATAAGAAATATCAGTGGTTCTGTTCAGAGTGGCAGTAGCAGAGGTAGTAAGAAGTGGTTCTGAAGGTTCTGAAGTGCTTTAAAGGTAGAGCAATAGATTTCAAAAAAATAAATATAAGTAAGTTAATATATTAGCTCATTCCATTCATATTAAGGGAAATTCAAATTAAAACTATACTAAGATGCACCCGCAAGAATAGCAAAAGTGGACAAGATAACCTGAAGTGTTAGTGAAGATGTGAGCTATTCAAATTCATATATGCTGGTAGGATGAGTGTAAACTGGTAAGACCACTTTGGAAAAATGCAACAGAATTTATAAAAGCTAAGTGTATATACATTCTATAATCCAGATATTTTTCTCCTAGATCTATATATAACAGAGATACATCTATAGGTCCACTAAAAGACATATGAAAATGTTCATAAAATCATTCTTTTTAAAAGTCACAACTGGAAATTTCCATTTATACCAAAAGTAGAGTATAAATTGTGGAAATATCACAACGTGTAGTAACAATAGAGCAATGAAAGTGAGAAAACAACATCAGTATACTAAAGTATGACTGAATTCCCCACACATGGAATGTAGATTGAAAGAACCCAGAGATAAGTCCATTCAGTTTACATAAAAGTCAAAAACAAGTACAGCTAATCTATAGTGTTAGAAGTCATGTGGAGGGTACCCTTGGGTGGGGATCGGTGATTGTTCCTGGGGATTTAAAGGGATATCCTGGGATTCTCTGTTTTTCTCTGTTTTTCTTGATCTGGGTGCATCTTGCATGGAATTGTTCAACTTGTGAAACAAATTCATTGATCCTTTTGTGATTTTGTACATTTTTCTGTACACATGCCATACTTTAAAAAGTAAAGGTAATGCTTTTCACTTAGGAGAATGGGAGAAATATTAAAAAGTATTTTGGCTAGGGGATAAGAAGAAAAATGTTCTCTTGCAGTGATGGTACGAATGTAAATTAGCACAGCTTCTATGGAAGGCAATTTTTATCATATCAAATATCAAAACTAAAAATGCATATATTCTTTTCCCAGGAAATCTACTCCAAAGAATATATTTTTCAGAAACTCTCACATGGTCGAAATGATATATGTTCAAAGTTATTCATTTCAGCATTATTTGTGTTAGTAAGAAATTGAAACAACCTCTGCCAGAGACTGGCTATAGCCGGGTCCAGGGGTCCCAGAAGGATGGACGGTATCGGCGAGGGAGAGAGTGAGAGAGCCATGAGAATCTTTCTGGTCACCAGGCAGGCATCTCTGCTCTGACTGTGGCTCAACCTTATTTTATAATTAAGTGTTTGCGGGCACAGATGTGGCATTTGCCTTAGACAATGATTTCTGATGACAAACTTCTTTTATATGTAAGAATTTCCTGGAACATAGATTTGTAGAAGATTCCTGCATAACCTTTATCAATAATGATGGAGGTAGGGGATTTAGATGCTTATCCTATGGGGAAGGAAGGCATCTTTAGCATACAAGACAGTGTTTTTAGCATAAAAAGGGTGAATTTAGTTCTTTGTGGGCAGGGGTCAATAGCTTGTTTAAGGCGAAGTATCAAGAAAAACAAATCTTTCAGGAAACACCTTTGCTCCCATAATCACAAAAGAAATTCCTCAATAGGTTACTTCACAGGGAGTAATCAGCATATTCAAGGCCAGAATAAGTCACTCACAAATGCCTTGGGGGGCTGGTGCTCCAAGCAGAAACAATTGGGTGGGGGTGGATATCTGTCCTTAACTCTAAATTAGGCTCTTTGTCTCAGGGCCAGACTCAATTGTAACTCTTGTGTTCTTAGCCCCCTTTATTACGTAAGTCTTGGATCTGCAAGGCCCATAGGAAGAACCTTTTGACAATCATCCACAATGCTTTCATCTGAAGTCTCTTTTGAAAAGGCAGGAATATGCTTTTCCTTATGAGCAATCTGTGTGGGGAATATTGGGGTGATCTGGAGTATTGTGAGGCCTGGTTAATACCCGCAGGCTCATTTCCAGCATAAGCCAATAGTAGCAGAAGGAGATATCAGTTTTGGTTTCTCATGGTAGGAGCTATGCAAATGCTGCCATTTCCTCCAGTGACTTTTCATCCAGTGAGGCCCGTGAGGCTCCCAGCAAACCTCAGAGGCCATCAGTAGACACCTGTTTAAGTTAATTATGGCAACAGCTATTCAATAGAAAATTATGGAGTTATAAAAAAAAAAACCATATATAAGGAAAAGGTTTATGCTCTGATATGGAACAATTCCCAAGATATATGTTATTAAGTTTTGAAAAAAATAGTGCATATAGAAGCCCTGAATGGCCTTTTCCCATTTATTTAAAAAATATAAATGCTTGTGTACACATAGGGAAGAATGAATAAGAAATTTATAACATTTAATGGCTCCAGGCAGCAAAATGTGTAATGAACAGCTGATAGTAGTAGTAGAAGAACTTTCTATAGTATACCCTTGTGTTGTTTGTTTATTTTTGAATAGGTAAATATATCACCAACTCAAAAAATACAACATACATGGAAATGAAAAGTCAGTTCATTAGAGAGGAAAACATACATATGCAACCATAGAATAATTATAAATACAGAAGGAAGTGAATTTTCTTACTTGGATACTATATCAATGCAGTATTCTAAAGTCACACCTTATATCATTAAGTGTGAGGTTTAATAAATCACTGAAGACGTTCAGAGAAAGGCAGTTTTACAGTTCCTGCCTAATAGGATATAGAATACCCTTGTGAGTTTATTTATTGGGCTATGTCATTGTCAATTTAAGATCATGTCTATTTCTTTATTCATTGAATTGAAAAGAAAATAGGTTATCTATCATACAGTTAATTTACACTTGCCTTTCTGTTTTCTAGGTTTGTTTTTTTCATAATTTAAAGGAAATACTACAGAGACATGCTATTCAAGAGTAGCTATGTTTATAAAATATTTTATGTCTGGATGAAAAGTCAAAAATGCTTTAGTTCTAAATCTTTGCTTATATTCCTGAGTTATTATTTCATCAAAATATAGATAGAACTAATACGTTTGTAACCTAAAAGATTTTATGAGACTCCATCGTTTTGTTCCTAATTATAAAGACACTTGGATATTAAATGAATATAGTCTATTAATATGGAAATATGTTTAATAGAAAGGCTAACACCTTTTTTCAATGATTTATTGATGTGATATGTTTCCTCTCATGTTTGGCAATATGGTGTGATTTGTATTTAAATTCAAATGGTTAGTCAGGAAATTTTATTTAATTACAGTATACCCCAAATTAATATATTTTTGATACATATTTTTCAAAATGGAGAGGTAAATATAGCTTTTATACAATATTTTAAAATGGTGACATATTTAATACTCACATAAATTTTAGAACTACGCCAAGAAATTGAATGAAGAATTATCTGAGAGTTTGACAAAATCATTCCACTAAATGCAACCAGTTTTTATTGAGAATCTAATCTGTCTGCTAGAAACCACAGAATGTATAAAAGAACTATGGAGGTCATAAAAAATTCCTTGACTGGTTTCTAGAGGTACAGAACAATAAGGTACAATCTCTATCTGGAAAAAGCTTACTTTACTTTGGATATTCATATGCGTGTGTGTGTGTGTGTGTGTGTGTGTATGTGTGTGTGTGTGAAATTACAAGTGAGTTGTGCAGACAACAAATATTCATGAGAATGCTTGCGGCACAAGGGCCTTTCAGTCAGGGAAGAAGTTGGAAAGCTGACAAGACTACAAAGAATCCTGAATCTAGCTTATTAAATAACCTTTTCTGAATTCTACTCTATTCTGAGTCCACTGTGTGTTTTATTACAGAAAATTCACATAGTTGCAAACAATAAATGTTTGTTGAATGAGTAACTGAATTAATTTTTCTCCTTTTAAGAGACTCATAAATTGCCATGGACATAACATTTTCATAATTAATAAAACACAAGGAAGAATACTATAATACGTTATATACATAGACAATAAACAAATAACTTGTTTAGTACTTAGCAAATAGTGAGGAATGAATGAATTATTTATTTTTATTATTTTATTTTATTTTACCTATGCTATGTATTTTATTTTTTGGTATGTTTGTTATTGAAGTATAAATATTTGTTATTGAGGCATAAGTACCTAGAGATAGTGGTATCTTTGGAGCCAGGTCCATATCTTTGCATTTGGTCTATGGTCTTAAAATATATCATAGAAATCAACAAAGGCCACAAATCAGAACTTACCCCCTACCTCCAGAACCTGTTGTTAAGCTTGTTTAACACAGCACAGTAAACAGTGTTTAATATAGCATCCCACTGTGCAGGGGATAGGTTAAAATGCATTTTCTTGTATAAAATGTATAGTCTGGTTGACATTCATTGAACATAACTCTGCCATCCTAAAATTAGACATTCTCCCAGCCTTTTTGCCTGGCTCTGTGTCCCTGAATTGGTGATATGTAAAGAAAATTGAATTATCTAATTTATACTAACTAGGTTCTTCAGAATTTCTTTATGGAGACCACATGTAGTGAAACAAAATGTGTTGTTCCTTAGGAATAGTATCCAAATTACTAGAAAAGCATGGATGGGCAAGAGATGGAGAAGGGGAGGAGTTGAAATTGGAGAAATAATACTACAAAAATACTATTAAACAACTCATTCATTTCAAATGTAATTACTGAATACAAAACTGGATACCAGGTACTGTTCTACTTATTGCCAATGCAGTAATGAACTAAAATAAACACACTTGGTTTTAATGGAGCTAATAGCCTTTTTCAAAGTGGAAAGGCAGCTGTAAAATGTTAGGTTTATACATACCATGGTTCTCTGATCAAAGGAGTAGATTATAATGGATTGTAACATTATTCTCCAATAATATTTTAAGCAGAGAGAGGGGCTTTCTTTTGTGAGATGAAGTATCTTTTGACCATCAATTGGTTGCTGAGATCAGAGTCTTTCTTATGTCTTGTAATGCTTCTTGTCTTTGTCTTCTTCATCTTATCTTCCTCATCTTCTTTGTCTTTCCTCTTCCTCCCTCTCCTCCTCCTCCTCCTCCTCCTCCTCCTCCTTTTTCTTCTTCTTTTCTTTTATGAACAGGTAGGTTAAGAGTTGTAAGAAGCTTCACTGGGAACTACTGGATACATGAGCTGGCATTTATTGGATATAACTCTGCCATCCTAAAATAAGATATTCTCCAACTAGGAATCTTCCCTTCTTTTTTAGAACAGTGCTTTATTCCAAGAAATGTTTATACCTTGGGTTGCAATATTCATTTATTCAACCAGTTTCTACTAAATTCAGTCCTAGCTCCAAATGTTGTTTTTGTTTGTTTGTTTGTTTGTTTGTTTCCAGAGAACACTTATCCCTTGTTAGGAAAATGTATCTCACTTGAATATTTCTTTTGACTTTATTGGTATGACTATATTTTCTTTATCTTGCTTAAACATTGTGGATTAACATGAATCCTAATTGCAATATCTAAAGCAGAGACATTTTGGCCTCATAGCAGGTTCTGGAGCCATTTGAGGAAAAATATTTTCCAAGATTAGTATAATGATAGTTTTTACTCACATTTTTTGTCAAACTTTTCCTTACAGGAAGATTTATAATATGATAGTCTCCTAAGATTGCTTCTGGTCAAATTTTCCACTGAACAACCTAGAGATGCCTCAAATTCCAATGATTCAGGCAATAAATTAAACCAGAAAATTCCTTTGCTTTGGGTGGTAAAAGCAGACAATGTATTGGCTTACAGTTTCCTTCAACAAACATTCTATTAGAGTGAAAAATGGGCATGGGTGAGAGGGATCTACTGGAATATCATTCTACTGGCCCCATCAGTGAAATAAGAATGCTTTCAATTCTTCATGTAGCTTTTTCTTGGGGAAGGTTTTCTGGTATTGTCCTCAAAAACTAAAGTAAATTCTTATCAAATTTGAAATTAGCAGTAATTAAATACCAAAATTACAACCCAAAACTTATCATTTAGGAAAATTAATATATTCATGGTGCATTTAATATAACTATATAATTAATTTTATACTATAGCCATCAAAAATCTATCTAGTTTCCTTTATATTTTCTTTTGTAATTAGGGACTTCTTACAGTGCAGCTAGGAGGTTGTCCATTTTTAAATGACATGTATTATTGCTTAAGCAGTTTAATCCCTATGTGTGAAATTTTCTTTCCAAATAAAGTCTATGAATATGAATATAAAACAACATATGATTTTGATGGATGCTGTATACTCAAAACCTTTCTGTATGTATGTTATAGTTCCAAAAATTTTTTTGAATAATCATTATCTTTATAGCACAAACTTAACTTCTTTAATGTCAGTATAGATGTATTGATTAATTGGTTAAATCATTCACTAAAAGATATTTGGGGAGTGGGGGCAGCTGTATGGCAAGCATTTTGATAAGGCTACAGATGTCTGAAGGTTGCCACCCCCAAAGATTTTCCAGTTCTATAGGGGGATAGCTAATTAAAATCAATGTGAAGGTATTCAGAAAAAGAGGAGTGAGGACTACAGGAGCTGTGGAGAGAGCACAAATTTCAGTTTTTGGCATAGAGAAAGCTTCACAATGTAAATCAGGAAAGAATCTCACACTGGGAGTAAAGTATATTTCATATAAGTCAGAGGATTCTGCACAGAAGGAAATATATGTCCACAGTTAGGGTTGAATGGAAGAGTGTGTGGTATGTTCCAGAAACTACCAAGTCCTTTACTCAGTGCGACTGGGGTACAGAATGCATGTGAGCATGAAAATGAAACAGGACAACTGGACAAGAGGGTCTTATATGCAGTTCTAAAGAGCTTTGGTTCATATGTATAGTATAGGATTGGGGAGACACTGAAGAGTGTAAAATCTACAAATGAAACTACATCTCCTAGTTTAGTAGCAAAGAAGAGGACAGACTGAGAACTTTGGTGAGATGCAACGTAAGGAGGCCAGGGCCATTGCTATTATAAGAATGTTGGTGAAAGGCTTTGGGGACCTGAACTAATGCCGTTGTGGTGACAAGGACAGGAATAGAAATTTGAGAAGTATTTAGGAGGTAAATTTAAGATGAGTTCTAATTAGATATAGATAAAGTAGATGCTCACATATTTATGTGTATACACATTCATTCAGTCACTACACAATTGTCAATTGATCACTCTAAAAAACCATGGTGAGTCAGTCACAGCTTCTGTTCTTAGCCAAATGACAGCCCAGAAATGGAGGAATGGCATATTTAAATACCCAAAAAGGAAAGCAAAGAATGGCTAATGTCTCAACAATGAGAAACTTGACAAATAGCATGCAATGAGACATTGATGTAAGATGTCAAATATCAGCATATGACCCACAGGCTAATTCATTCTAGGAAGACGAGTTACTGACTAAATACAGGTATAGATTAGAAATTGAGTGAATATTTTCTACCTTTTAGAAAATGGTATTATTAAACTTAAAAATATTTATTAAAATTTCTCTACCTTGAGAGTTTGGGGTGACATATGGGAAATGGAAGGTATTCCAGATTGGGGAAGCAATTTGAGCAAATGGAAAGGTGAAAATGAGATGGTCTGCATGACCAGAATTAAAATTGAACTTTAGGAAGGAATAATTCTTAGGAAACATGGAGCTTAGTCCCATGTTAGGCAGTTTATTATAAAACATAAGCTATTAACAAGGACAAAACAAGAAGGATAAAACAAATTTATCAGTATTTAGAAACTAATTCTTAAAAGAAATAAAATGTACTTTTTTAAAAGCACTGGATTATACCACTTACTAAACATTTGACCTTGGATGAGGTGCTTAAGCTTTCTGTGTCTAAATATTATCTGTGAAGATAATAATAACACCTACTGTTTAGAGTTGTTAATAAAGTACTAAGTATATGTATAAATGTATAATATATAAAGTACTCAAAACAGAGATCTGTAAGTACCGGCTGTATTGTATAAAACATGATAGGCAGTTTTGTGTGGTTGAAAGCTCATAACCCATAGCATACTGTAAGTGCTCAAGAAATATTTTCAAGAGCAAAATGAAGGAATGCTGTAAAAAGAAAAATGTGAACTTTAATTTCTGTTCTATTATTTCCTGTTTGTGACCCTGGAAAATGGGTTAGCTATTAATTTATTAGATAAACATTTGTTGAATATCTTATTATGTGCCAGACACAATAGCAAATGAGGCAGACTTGTTCATTGTTTTTGCAGAATTTCCCTTAGAGAGGGAGACAACTGAAAGTATGTAAACAAATACATAAAAATAATAATTTTAATTGTCATAAGCACCTCAATTCTCTTATCTGTAAATGGAACATAAGAATACTTAATTTTTTAAAGTCATTGCAGTGATTATAAAAAGTATGCACAAAAGCATTTGCATAGTGCCTGGCATAGACTATAGAAAAGTATGATTGACTTATTAGAAGCAGTATTAGTTCAATAAGCATAGCATGGTTTCAGCATTTCAGAAGCTGATGGTCTAGTGCAGTGATCAGCAAACTACAACATGGGCTAGCCAACTGTGTGTGTGTTTTTTTAAAATAAAGTGTTACTGGAAAATGACCATACCTATTTGTTTACGTATTGACTACAGCTGCTTTCTTTTTGTTTAATAGAATTTATTGTCAAGTTAGCTAACATACAGAGTATACAGTGTGCTCTTGGCTTCAGGAGTTGATTCCCATGATTCATCACTTACATACATACCCAGTGCTAATTCCAACAAGTGCCCTCCTCAATACTCATCACCTGTATTCCCCTCCTCTCCAAACCCTCAATTTATGTTATGTATTTAAGAGTCTCTTATGTTTTGACCCCTTCTGAGTTTTTAACTATTTATTTCCCTTCCCTTCCCCGATGGTCTTCCATTAAGCTTCTCAAATTCCACATATGAGTGAGAACATATGATATTTGTCTTTCTCTGACTGACTTATATCACTTAGCATAATACCCTCCAGTTCCAACCACAGTGTCGCAAATAGCAAGATTTCATTCTTTTTCACTGCTTAGTAGTATCCCATTGTATGTGTGCGTGTGTGCATGTGTGTGTGTGTGTGTGAATACACAACCATTCATCAGTTGATGGACATTTGGGCACTTTCCATAATTTGGCTATTGTTGGTAGTGCTGCTGTAAACATTGGGGTACATGTGCCCCTATGAATCAGCACTCCTGTATGCTTTGGATAAATTCCTAGTAGTGATATTGCTGGATCATAGAGTAGTTCTATTTTTAATTGTTTGAAGGACCTCCACACTGTTTTCCAGAGTGGCTGCACCAGTTTGCATTCCCACCAACAGTGCCAGAGGGTTCCCCTTTCTCTACATCCTTGCCAACATCTGTTGTTTACTGAGTTGTTAATTTTTACAGCTGCTTTCTCACTAAGAAGGCAGAGTTGAGTAGTTGTGATAAAGATTATACGGTCCCTAAACCATATTTACTTAAGTGTTCACTATCTGGCCTTTAAGGAAGTTTTATGACCCTGGTATACTATGCTAGTTAGGTCACGTTTACCAAAAATTGGGTCTAAGATGCATATGTTGCACCCAGTAATGGATACAAATCTTTAGGATTGTGAAAAGGGAGAGATTGATCCTAATTGGATCAGAAAAATCATCCTAGGGAAGAAAGCATTTTAACTAGACCTTGAAGGATAAATAAGAATTCAAGAGGTGAGATTGCTGGGGAAAGGGCATTCCAGGCAAATTTCTGTATGAAGGAAGGCCTCAACAGAAGCATAATGTTTGATAAGCACCACATTTCAGAAAGTGATTAGATACAAGGATGAAAAGCATGGTAGGAGAAAAATTGAGAACTGTTTTGAAAACCAGAACAATATATTTGAACTTAAGGCAATTAACAATCACTGAAAATTTCTGAGCATGAGAATGACATAATCAGTATTTTAAAGATATTCATTTGTCAGTTGGTATGCAAAATTAACTGAAGCAGAGATAGTGAAAAAAATGTCAGGCATCAATAAGTGAATAAAAAGATTACACAGACATGAGATAATGAGGGCTGACACTAGTATGATAGATGGAAAAGGAAAAGATGACTACATATATTGCCTTAGTTACTCTGACAGATTGAGCATGCAGGGTGGAATCAAGGGACAGAATGAAAGCTGATATATGCCATCAGCAGCAATGGTGGTGAGAGTTGATGAGAATGATGAACAATGTCAAAGTCAGGAGGTAATCCATGATCATGTAGACTAAGAAAAGATCAATGTGTTTTGGTATGTAGGAAGTCAATCGCCTCTAGAAAGATGGTGGCATGATGCGAGATGATGTTGAGATTATGACTTAAAGACCTGACAAAAGAGAGAACAGCAAATAAATAATAAGACAGTGATAAAACCTGTCTCATGATCATTAAAGGCTTACTATGTACCAGGTAATGTTTTAAGCACATCAGGACACCATTTTATTTAATTTACATAATGACTCTATGAGGAGTCACTATTATTATCATTCCTATTTTACAGATAGAGAAATTAAAGCTTAGCATGATTAAATTGCCTCAGGATTTCACAGTTAGTGAATAATGGAGTTTGAACACAGGTTGTATGATAATGAAAGCCTTTTGCTTAACCACACAACTGCAATGTATCTCACAAGAAAAATTAAAAGTATGATGAATCAAAGCAATGGTGCTTTTTAATTCTCTTATTTGTTATTGAAATATTTTGCCTTTTGGTAACTGTTACATGACTATTAGTTAGAATTAAATCTTCATGGTGGCAGAAGAGGGAATATTTAAGTTAGAATGCAACAACTACTTATAAAAAACACAGTATAATGCTACTTAATTAGTTTTTTTGGTAAGTGTTGGGATGCAAGTACCTACCCAAGGCTAAGCTGGTTTACGATTGTGCAGCAGGATCCTGAGCTACTACTGTAATGATGGCTTCCTATCCTTCAGCTTCCCAACTGCAGCAGAGGTAGCAACTCTTTGTGGGCCAGTTCTGCAGTGCTGTTCTGTGAGTCATTCCTAGAAATTCAGCCTAGAGCCTGTCAGACTCAACGTTAGCTCTCCCAATGATTGTGTAAGCACCAAATTCCATCTGTTAAATCCCTTTCTATTTAACTTAGCTGGAGTTATTTCTGCTGCATGAACCCTAATCTATTCTAGACAATATTAAAGCAGTAAAATTAGCAAGCCTGAGATTGATAACACTGAAGTTCCAGAAATTTCTCCAAAACATCTTTTTTAAGCTTCCCCCTCCAAATAAAAGGAGTACAATATCAGTCAAGGGCTAGATTACAAGTGGTGTCTCCAAACTGACAAATGGCAAGCGGTGGGAGGGGGGATAACGGTGGCCAAAAGATAAAATTTCTCAGGCTAAAACCTTTGTCTTTGTATATAGTTGACTCATTCTTATGGAATTGACCAGAATCAAATAATCCTGATGCCTTCTAGGATTTTAAGGAAACTGTGTTGCCAAAAAAACTTGTCCAGTAATAGTCTGTACTGTTCCAAACCTATAGAAATCCTTGAACTCCTGAATCTTACCAATAGGAGCAAGATGTGGATGTGGATACTGTGCAATTCCTGGAAGGGCAGCCTCTGCAGAGCCCACTTAAGATAGAGATTTTCTTTCTTTTTTTTTTTTTTTTAATATTTTTTTATTTATTTCTAGGAGAGAGAGAGAGACAGCGTGAACAGGGGAGGGTCAGAGAGAGAGGGAGTCACAGACTGAAACAGGCTCCAGGCTCTGAGCTGGCAGTCAGCACAGAGCCTGACGCGGGGCTCGAACCCCAGAACCGCGAGAGCATGACCTAAGCGAAAGTCGGACGCTTAACCGACTAAGCCACCCAGGCGCCCCAAGATAGAGATTTTCTGTGGTTTCTATTTTTGCTCTTGATTTTCAGTTGAATTATCTTATTATCTGATAATGCACTCTGAGCTGTTTCAAATTCGAAATAAAATGACTTTTTCTTTGAGTTTAATATGTAGTCCATCTTTATAAATGTTCCATGGATGAGTTCCTTTTTTTTTTACTACATATATTTATAGATCTATCCCATTCAACTTTATCAATACCTTTGTTAAAATCCCTTCTATTTTTGCTTGTATTTTTGTCTATGTAATGTAACATGAGGTAAAAGAGATACATTTCTGTATATTATTATCTGTCTATTCATGTACTTCTTGAAGATTTGGTTTTCAGTATTTTGGTGCTATGATATTTAAATATTCATGACAGCTATGTCCTCATTGTGGATTTGTGAATTATAAAGTGGTACTTTCTATATCATTCAGTTTGCCTTGAATTCAATTTTGTCTCATACAAATTTTTTAAAGCTTTATATAGACATTCAGTTAATCTGATTGAAGAATGATGAAATTTAACAGTTAATGGGCATAAAGAACCCTCCTACACTGGAATATAACCAATTACATTCATATTGGGTCTCTGTATTTCTGAAGCAAGAGTCCAGGAAGAGGAGGTTTGATGTCTGCTAATGGAAAAGAATATATCTAATGAGGAAATAAACTTTACTTTTCATCCTTCATAAAGTACACTAACAACAACAAGGGCTAGGAAAAGAAATAAAATTAATTTTAAACAGAACTCCTCACACCCCAAATAGTCTTATTCTTCCTTATTTTTCCTGGTAATTATATTCAATCTAAAGTTTCTAGGTAGGAATATGATAATATCATGCAGGGGTCATAAATTATTTGTGTTAGTTTACATATTTTTGTCACTTATATTGGTATAATTTTGGAAATTAGAATTCACTAAGTGTACTTTAATTCTCAATATTTAATTCCTTCAAAATCCTAGCTAAAAATTTGTTATGTAATTATCCTTCCATTTAATTAACATAATAAATTCAAGTACTTTATTAGGGCTTTTTATGAAGTGAAAGTGTTATTTTCTAACACACTTAAGATCCGCATAACAGACTTGTCATAGCTTTGCTGATTGTTTTCCTCAATCTCAATGGAAATTTTTAAAATTTAATACCATTCACCATTACTGTTGCCTTAACAGTTCTTAAAGCTCTTAAATAACCACTGTGAAGTAAAAATACCTTGAAGGGCAGGTATTCCACACTCTAAAATGATAGCTGTGATTGGGCTTGTTTGGCTAATCACTGGGTATAGCTATCATTTAGATCAAATCTCAGAATTTTCTGTTTTAAAATCTGTTTTATTGGACCTGAATTTTCTTTACATTAATTATGGCATACTTAGCAATCCGATTAGAAGATTTTCTTTTCTTTTTTCTTTTTTTTTTTTTTTACATTTGGGAAAGTCTTATCTCTGAGTGACACTCCACTGCAAGTATAATAGACACACTCAAAGAAAGAATTGGCAACAACTCAAAGAGATGTTGCAGCAGATCCCCTATTCAACTTAGTAAAGTTCTAACAATTTTCAAAACCTGAAGACACATCCACTGGGATAAGCCTGTTCCCAAATATTTTAGCCCAATTGATATCTCTTCCCCTAGAACTCCTGTAGTATCTGGATTTATGACCATCCCCGTATTGGTGACATCATCATTTGGTCTTGTATTTCACATGGCTTATTAGTAAGTCTACTCAGATCCCACTTATTGGTTTCTCCTCCTGTTTGTATTTCTTCTCTTGCTCTTTCAACACCATGTCACCCCACATATTTTTGTCTATTACTGGTCCATTCCTGTCACCTGCATGGCCTGTTCTTCTTTTAGGTCCATTCCAGCCTTGATGAACAGATATTTAGAATATTTCTATATCCTTGAATTCTGATTATCATCATGGGATTGGCTGTTTAGAGTACATAATGATTCTGGCTATAGTAGTTACTCAGACTCCTTCAGAATTTTTTAAAGGTCTACTGTTTACATGCAAAACTGCTTGTTAACACTGTTCTGTGTTACTTTTTGAAGTTTTTCTTCCATTTTTTGAGCATTAATACTTTGTACTGTAAATACTCTGTTAAACTCAGTTTCTCTACATAATAGCAATCCAGCTGCAGTAAAGCTTGCTTCTGTCTTTATGTTCTTCATATCTGCTTCTCAAGATTTTACATTCCCACTGGAGAATTATTCGGCCATACACTCCTTTAAGGGGCTCTTCTCTAGATCACAGGTCACAGGTTAGTGACCTAAGTGCTCAGATATTCTTTCAAATTGAATTGGTCCTCCTAATCTGGCCTTACCCAGACAGAATTTTACCTTCTGAAAGAAAAAATGAAGTTTGTTTCTTTCTCACACATACACTTAAAATATACAACTGCACACATAAACTATTTCTTGTAAGAAACTAAGGATTAATAGACTACTTCTAAGACAGTAAATATTATTTTATGTAAGTGAATAATAAATGTATTTTTGTTTGATCCTAATGTTCTAATAACAAAAGGTTTTTTTTTTAATTTTAATTCCAGTATAGTTAACATACAGTATTATATTAATATCAAACGTACAATATAGTGATTCAACAATTCCAACAGTACTCAGTGCTCATCATGATAAATGTACTCTTAATCCCCTTCACCTATTTCCCCATTCCTCACCCACCTCCTCTCTGGTAACAATCAGTTTACTCTCTGTAGTTAAGAGTGTGTTTTTGATTGGTCTCTTTTTCCCTTTGTTCATTTGTTTTGCTTCTTAAATTCCATATAGGGGCACAATCGTATGGTATTTGTCTTTCACCAACTACTTCACATAGCATTATACTCTCTAGCTCCATCTGTGTTCTTACAAATGCCAAGATTTCATTCTTTTAATGACTGAATGATATTCACACACATATACACATATATATAATCATATCCATATATATATGTATGTATGTATGTATATCTCCTCCATAATTTGGCTATTGTAAATAATGCTACAATAAGCATAGAGGTCCACATAGCTTTTCAAATTAGTGTTTTTGTATTCTTTAGGTAAATACTCAGTAGAGGAATTACTGTATCATATGGGAATTCTATTTTTAATTTTTGAAGAACTTTACATACTGTTTTCCACAGTGGCTGCACCATTTTGCATTCCCACCAACAGTGCACAAGGGTTACCTTTCCTCTTCATCCTCACCAACACTTGTTTCTTATGTTGTTGATTTTAGCCATTTGGATAGGTGTGAGGTGATATTTCATTGTGGTTTTGATTTGCATTTCCCTTATGATGAGTAATGTTGAGCATCTTTACATGTGTCTGTTGGCCATACGTAAGTCTTCTTTGGAGAAATATCTGTTCATGTCTTCTGCCCATTTTTTAAAACTTTGATTATTATTTGGCTTTTAGTGTTGACTTGTATAATTTTTTATATATTTTGGGGTTGCCTGGATGACTCAGTTGGTTAGGCATTTGACTTACTTTTGCTCAGGTCATGGTCTTACAGGCTTATTTCTGGACTCTCCATTCTCTTCCATTGATCTATGTGTCTCTTTTTGTGCCAGTACCATACTGTTTTGATTACTATAGCTTTGTAGTATATCTTGATATCTGGGATTTCAATCCAGTTTGTTCTTCTCTTTCAAGATTGCTTTGGCTGTCTGGGGTTTTTAGTGATTCCAGAAAAAATTTAGGATTATTTGGTCTAGTCTATGAAAAATGCTGTTGGTATTTTGATAGGGATTACATTAAATGTGTAGATTGCTTTGAGTAATAGGGACATTTATAATATTTGTTATTCAAATGCATGAACATGGAATATCTTTCCATCTGTGTTGTCTCCAATTTTTTTCATCAGCGTTTTATTGTTTTCAGAGTACAGGTCTTTCATCTCCTTGGTTAAGTTTATTCCTAGGTGTTTTATTCTTTTTGATGCAGTTGTAAATGGGATTATTTTTAATTTCTCTTTCTGCTACTTAATTATTACTGTAAAGAAAAGCAATGGATTTCTTTATATCAATTTTGTATCTTATGACCTTATTGAATTCAGTTATCATTTCTAGTAGTTTTTTTGGTGGAGTCTTTAGGATTTTCTGTATCTAGTATTATATCATCTGCAAATAATGACAGTTTTCTTTCTTCTTTACCAATTTGGCTGCCTTTTATTTAATTTTGTTGTCTGATTGCTGTGGCTAGGACTTTCAGTATGATGTTGAATAAAAGTGGTAAAAGTAGACATCCTTGTGTTGTTTCTAACCTCAGGGGAGAGCTCTCAGTTTTTCACCATTGAGTATAATGTTAGATGTGAGTTTGTTATATATAGCCCTTATTATTGAGGTATGTTCCCTCCATAAACCTACTTTGTTGAGGGCTTTTATCATAAATGGATGTTGTACCTTGCCAAATGCTTTTCCTGCATCTATTGAAATGATTACATGGTTTGTATCCTTTTTCTTGATTTGATTGACTAACACATTTAAAAAAAAACTTTGAATTCACTTTTAAATAGCAATATGTAAAATTCTAACTCCTTGATTACCTGTAGAGACACAACCAAGTATTGTTTTTATTTACATATTTGTTAAGTGTAGACCTTGAAAATTTATGCCTGTACAAATTGGCTTATGAATGTCAACTTTATAAAGGCAAAAATCACTTCTATTTGCATAGTTTTCAATAGCAGAAGAGCAAGGTTCACTGGAAGATTTGTTTGTTTTGTTTTTAAGTAAGAATTAAATTGTTAGGCTTATTGTCATGTTTAATCCTAGGGAGACTCAAATGTGAAACTGATAACTCCTTAAGAAAATCTTTAAATTAATCAACCACACAAGACATCATTGTGAGTCAGTATCTGGATATAATTGGTCCCTGCATTTCTCTCTTACTAGCATGGCCACTAGGATCTAAAGTAACATTAGAGAAAGTAGTGATGGTTTGTCTCATAGAAACTTGGGAAATTTTATTAGCTTTATGAGTCATAATATTCAATCCAAATCTAAATGAGAGAAAGAAATTTCACCAAGTTTTTGAGTTTCAGTGTTACAATCTTCTCCAGTATCTCTTCAATTTTTGTTCCTTCTACTACAGTCACCAGACCAGGAGAAAAAAAAAATAATGTCTTTATCTTTTATCTGAAATCATATGGTCTATTTTTTGATATTCTAGCACCAATTTCATCCATGTGCCTTTAAAGATTTTAAATATTACAAAGTGAGAAAACTTAATTATTTTCAAAGAACTATAAAATATTTTAGGCCAGAAATATATGATAAGTAGGAGCCATCTTTTAAAACTATTATTTAACACAACAGAAAAAATGAGGGGACTGAGCTTTTATGTTTATACTCTTTGAAGATAATAGCACATCTTGGTTGTAAACACAAGGAATTATTGCCTGCCTATCTGTTTTGTATTTTTAGGAATAGACATCTAAAACCTGTAAGTAAGGCCAAAAAATCCATATCTTTCCAGTGTCACAATGAAGTGTTGCTTAAAGGTAATAATCTAGCAGTTAATTTCTTAGGAGAATGCATGCCTATTTGACATTGTTATTTATTATTTATTAAGAGTTTAGACTGTGAAGTTACATCTGGACTTGGAGATTTTTATATTGTAGAGATGTGAATAATTTCTTTTGTAAAAAACTCTACCCTAGAGGTGAACTGTATATTTACCAGTTAAAACAAAACTAACCTAGTAATCTTTTCTAAATTTCTTTAACAAATTGTCTTTTAAATTCCTAAAATAACCTTCAAGTTACTTTGACTATCATAGGGGTCTTTCATCAGTTATTGAGTGAAATAAATTTTGGATACATGTTAATTCTATATGTTTATGAGGGTCATGATTGTACCATTTGGATATTATTCTTTTTTAGTACATCTCAAATCTTAAATTCTAGATAAATCTCGAATAATTCTGAGCCCCTATGGCAAATGTTTCTGAAAACTGAACTCATTAATTGTCTGCAGTTGATGAAATAGAAAGGATTCTGTAAATGTTGAAAAGAAAAGAAGACCACTTTTGTGGGTGTGCTTTGTCTTTGTTTAGGTAAACACTAATCCAGTCTCATTTCCTGGGCTTCCCAGTAGAACAACCATCTACTCAGAGCAGGATAGAGGTGTTGGGGAAGAAACATTTTTCTCTATTATTCAAGCTTCTTCCAGTTGTTTTAATAAATAGATTACCATGAAACTGATTAATAGGAGGAAAAAACAAAACAGTTTAACCATATGTGCATTATGCCCAATAATAAAAATGTGACCTAAAGAAATAATCAAGGCAGACAGTTTTTATACTGTTTAGGCAAAGAGACAATAAAACTATGAGGAATTGGGAAGACAAAGAAATCTTAACTTTGGGAACTTCCATTTGTAAGGAATTCTAAATGGAATTTGGGTTAGGGTAATAAATTAGTAAAAAGTAACAGGTTTGTTTATACAGCCTTCTTGACTCCTAATTCCCCGTCTCAGGTGATAAGTATGTTTCATTACTTCCTGGGATAGAGAATGTATCTTTCACATAGGAAATTTATTTCCTGCTTTCTGAAGACAAAGGGGGAGGGCTTGTCCATGGTTTTTTGTTTTTATGTTTTTTGGGGCTTTTTTTTTTTTTTTTACTGGCTGTTTCTTAGGTATCTTTTAATTCAAAATAATCAAAATGCCAAAGAAACATTTTTGGAGTAGACTATCCTTGGCCTCTACAAAGATCAGTAGCTGACAAAGCCCTCACAAGTTCACACTGTATGATCATTAATGTGGTTTCCAGGCTGTCTTTAACTGCCAGTTTCCTGCTGGTTTCTACCTAAATGCTGTTTTGAATATTGTTTTGTTAACATTTCTTGCCTAAGCAGCTCCTTTGATTTTACTTTCTGGACCCTTACCGCCCACTGCACATACACCTTGATATTGTGTCTAGCCAATTAACTGGGGTGCTAAAAGAAACCCAAAAGATCATAACACAGTTGTTAGATTCTGTTGTATTCTGTAAATAGAAAAGATTCAATAGAAAACAAAACCATTCAAGTAAATAACAGCAGGTAAATACAGGCTTCTTGTGTGAAAATGGTTTTAGAAATAAGCAGGTACATTTGTTTTCTACATTGAAGATCAAAAAAATTGAGAATAGACATCAAAGGGCCAACATCATTATTACAAAAGTTCCCAGGGGCCAGAGAAAATAGACTGCAAACATAATACTGTGGACACTTGATATGGCCACTGTGTAGACTTCAAAGAGCAAAGAGGGTCTGATGGAAGGTAATGTTGTTCTGTTTGCAAGTTCTAAAAGTTGTTTCTCTCAATCAGTGTATTAAAGTTGTGAGAAACTTTGTAAAATCCAGAGTAATAATATACATGGACTGGAAATACATCCTTTTCTGTGTTATCCAGGTTGTTTTTAACTTTCCATTACAAAATAGAAGCAGGTAATAGTAAACATTTTTTGGAATTTTTCTTTCCCAGGAAAAATTTTGTATTGTTCTTATTTTTATTTCAATGCTATGCTATGACCATTTATCTGACTGACTGATTGATTGATTGTTTATGTATTTATTTTGAGAGAGAGAAAGAGAGATGGTATACAAGTGGAGTAGGGGCAGAGAGAGAGGGAGAAAGAATTCCAAGCAAGCTCCATGCTGACACAGCAGAGAGCCTGACATGGGGCTCAAACCCATTAACTGTGAGATCATGACCTGAGCCAAAATCAAGAGTCCAATGCTTAATTGACTGAGCCACCCAAGAGGCCCTATAACCATATATCTTAATAGTTAGCAGTATGACACAAAATGACTGAATAAAACATTGGACCTTCTGGACTAGCTAATTCCATACAATAAACTACAAATCTGGTGAAGCAAGCAGGCTAAGTTTTGGTAGGAAGATTTTGAGACATTTACTTTCTGTTTGTTTACAAAACATATTTATTCACTGTGATTTAAGGACCAAAGATATTAACTGTATGTGACATCAAAATAACAAACTGAAATTGTGATATTTCATTTTAATCAATCAAACTAATGTTTTATAGACCAACAACTTGATTGGCTTAGTTGAATTTTGTTTTTCCAGAATGTAATCAAATCATTTTATAGTAATGTGCGTATCTTAAAAAAAAAAAAAAAGTATGATGGGATTCCTGAGCTTATTCAAGAATTCTGACTTTATGCAAGCAGACATCTCTGAGGGAACTCAGCAGGAAATCCAGCATCTGCTGCAGCGACTGGAGAAATCCCTTGGTTCCCGAACTGCCTCTGTCTTAATTTCCTGTCCTCCTTTTTGTTAGCTTATTTAACCTACAATTTTATAATTAAAGTACAATGTTTTCAGCTCACTGAAAATAACCTTATTCAACCTCTTTTCCTCTCACATGGGTCCTGGAGCCCTACTGGATTTGCAACATGTTACAGGAATAGCTATTTCTCTTTCTCTGAACTTCTGCATTCTACACAGAGTTTTACAAATTGAATGCCTCACTTTACAAACACAAAAAAGGGTGTGACTACTGGTTTGACGTTTGGGTCAAATGGCCTGGGCCTGATTCCTTGAACCTAAAAAGATAGCACCAGTGAAGATGTTTTGTGTGGTATTCTGTTTAACCCTATATAATGCCAGACCTCACAAAGAGGAGGCCATAAACCTCTTTTTTAATTTGGAAAACTACATACCAGAATACAGTCCAAGTTCTAGCTTTAGTGTGACTTTGCATATCTTAATTCTTACTCATTGAGTGTTGACTTCTTGGTTTAATTCACACAAAGCAATCTTAATTATCTGATTTCAAATGTCTTTATGGGAAGCATCACAATGGCTTTCCTATACTGATATTAGTGTAATCTTTACATCTTTTCCTTTGAAATTTCTTCCATATCTTTTTTGCTTAGCAAATCCTTCTCCATCAAGCAATCAGAAAATATTTGTCAACTGTATTAATCAATATTCTTTCAGATATAAATTATAGAAATCCAATTCAAACTATCTGGAGCAAAAATAAAGGAAATATATCAATTCTACAGGTATGCAGAATTGACCTCCAGGATCCTTACATAATATTTCCCTTTTCCTTTAGGTAAAAATGGATATCAGAAAGTGCACAAATCATCAGGNGCAGTCAGCACAGAGCCCGACGCGGGGCTCGAACCCACGAACCGCGAGATCATGACCTAAGCGAAAGTCGGACGCTTAACCGACTAAGCCACCGAGGCGCCCCTCAGGATCATGGTTTCTAACACCATGACTATCACAGATAGCCTCTATTCTTGTGGTAGCCCACAATAGTCTTACATCATCCTAGCTTAGCTGTGGCAGTGACAGAGTGCTTCTTTTTTTAAACAGTTCTAGCGAAGGTCCTGGGCATGATTTACAGGGTAATTGTGTAGATTCTGGGTCCAGCTGTTGTATCAATCGCTATGTTCAAAAGGTTTTCTACTTTGCTTGGTCCTGTGTCCACATTGGAGCTGCTGGGTAGGTTGAGAGTTACCTATACCATTATTATTTGAACTGAGGGAATAGGGGGAAGGTGTATTCAAATAAAATTTTGTATTCAATTAAAGTAGGAGACACAGAAGACTGGTTGTAGAAGGAACAAATATAAAATATTAGTTCTCAAACCTCCAATTTAGATAATGTTCATAAATAGTATAATGCAATTACTTTTTATAACCAAAAATACTCCCCCTTTCTCCACCACAAAGAGATAACCAAAGACCCATGCACTTATTGCATCTGATTGTCAATTTATCATCATTGAATGATATACATTACCCCTATAAGGTTTCCATGCTGGGTCTTATGTTCTGGAATTCCATGACTAACAGACAAACAAAGTTAAGCAACTGTTTACATAATCTATAAACACCAAAGGATAACTGCCATAAGAAATGCTTAATTGAAAAGAAGAAAAGCTGATGTCGAGTAGTATTCCAGAGTAAATTCCTTTAGCTGCCTAGGACTGGTTTGTGAGCATTTGAATCACAGAATTGTTCTAGTGGTCAAATGACTGAAGGTCTCTATTTTCCTTTTTTTTTCTTTTTTCATTTTAATTTCAATATAGTAAACATGCACTGTTAACTTAGTTTCAAGTATACAATATGGCAATTCAACAATTCTATACATTATTCAGTGCTCATCAAGATAAGTGTGCTCTTAAGTCCCTTCCCTATATCACCTGTCCTCCTACCCACCTCCCCTCCAGTAACCATCTACTTGTTCTCTATAGTTGAGTCTGTTTTTTGCTTTGTCTCTCCCCCACCCCCGTTTATAAAGAGATAAATAAAGGTCTCTTTATTTATTTGTTTTGTGTCCTGAATTCCACAGATGAGTGAAATCATATGGTATTTGTCTTTCTCTTTTTCCATTTAGCATTATTATACTTTCTAGCTCTATCCATGTCACTACAAATGGCAAGGTTTCATTCTTTTTTATGGCTAAATAGCATTCCATTAAAGGTCTCTATTTTCTGTCTTAGGGGAAAATCTCCCTTTAGGGAGAGGTCTTTAAGTCACAATGGTAGACTAATTTGCCTTGTATTGAATTGAACCTCCCATTTAGAAGAGTTGGAATAGCTGAAAAAATATTTTAAAAGAAAATCTATTTTTAGTTATCAGAGAGTCACTAAGACACAAGTCTTGGGAGACTGAGATCTCAGAGAAAAAGAAAATCCAGAGGGTGTTTCCAGCAGCCCAATATGCTTTTTCTCCAGCAGACATTGGCTGATTCAAAGTCAGCTGCTGAGAGTCAAAGAAAGCAGAACTGTGAAGATGAGCAGGGATCTCAGCAGTCTCACATGCAGAGGGAACAAACACTAATGAGAACTTCATTTCCTACAGAAAAAACATTTAGGATGGATCCTTAAAATTGCCTTTAATAATTACAGGTGCTGCAAAGCTATTTATAACATTTTGCAATGTTTCATTGGATTTGTTTTTTGTTTCTTGCTTTTGAAATTGGGTTCTGTGGAACATGTGGATTATAGGTTCCTTATCACTGTTCAGGGCTCTGAAAGACATGGACAAGAACTGCATCATTTTCTGTGTATTTTGTGAATATGTGTGTGTGGGGGGGTGCACATGGCTCTTAAAATATTTACTGGCATAATATTTGAAATATTTGAAAATATCTCCATTCACTCACTTTGTATTTAATGATGGTATAACAAAGGAGTTAGAGTACAGATAGAGAATAAATGCCATGGTGGAACCTCTGTTACTTATCTGCTGTGGGAGCTTGGGAAAGTTAACTTGCCTTTCTGAGCTTCAGTTTTCACATCTTTAAAGTTGGGATAAAAATAATACTAATCTTATAAGAGTTTTTTTGATGAATACATGAAAATATATAAATATTAAGAACAGTGCTTCTTAACTAGTGAGAACTGTACAAATGCTTTTTTTCACCTTCATCATCATTGTCTTCTCTAATCTAGAGCCTTCTTTGAAGACTAAAAAACAGACTTTTTAAATTTAAGGTTAACCACTTTATTTCATGCTGTCATAAATTTCTTTCCAAGGAGCTTCCTTGGTGTGTTTTTTAATATATGTGTCAACTACTTCTGGCCATAGTCTCTTTAGATAATAGTCATGGGAACTTGATTTTGATGTGAGAAGTGGCAGCATATAGTGGAAAATTTGTCTATCAAGATTACTGTGTGGTACTTTTTACTGAAACATTTTGTCCATTGGTGACCAAGAATTATCGATTCTCTTTCTTTTTTGACTTTCACAACACTTTGAATTTGTCATAACTGTATTCAAGGTTTCAGAACTGCTTCTGAGCAGTGAGCTATTCTGGCTCCAACTTTCAGGGACACTAATCAGCTCAGGTCCATCCAGAAGATGGGCAGAGACCCAGAGAGGTTTCTATAGTGTTCTCAGTAGATAGAAGCTTATGAATTCTTCCGGAATACTAAGCAAAAACAATTCTGAAATAGGTAGACAGCTAAGCAAAAACAATTCTGAAATAGGTAGACAGCTATGCCAGCTGATGCAATGCTAATATTTTGATGTTACCATATGATTTTGAGATTTTTTTAAACTCACTAATTTTGAGTGTCATTAAAGTCAAAACCACTTCTATATTTGTGATGATTCAGTGACTTTTTTTTCAGACTTGAATCACAAAATTCCTTTCCAACTCAAAATGATGACTGATTGATTGTGTACTCTTATCCCATGGAATGTCAATGACATAAAAATCCAAATATACTCTCATCCTTTTATACTTTACAGCATTTAATCCTGATTATGTCAAGTTCTGAGACATCTACTTGCCAAGTGAAGAGCTAGAAAAAAATTAAAACCAGTGAATTATAGACAAGTGTTATTCCTTCATTTCATTTCAGAATTTCAGATATCACTTTCATAATCAATCTAGAAGTGACTTTCTACATCCATAAGTGACTAATAACCACTGAAGTAGATTAATACTGATTTCGGTGAATTGCAGTAATAAAGGACATAGTGTTTGACTTTGAGGTTTTAAAAATTACTGTAATTTATGCTTTGAAATATGATATTTAATTAGATATGGATTTTGGATTTTGAGTGAGTTGATGAATCATATTTCAGTACTAACGATGCATGCCTCTAGAAAGAGTTAATGCAATGCAGAAAAAATTTATTTCATTTTAAGTGCTGATACAGATACAATACATTGAATTATAAGTATATACAACCACATACCACACCTTATTTATAACATATACAGTACAAAGCTTCAGCACATTGTATTTTAACTTGTTTTATACTTGTCTTTAGAGCAGGCGCCATTCAATTCATTTCTCTAATTCAATTGGCTAGTCTAGGACCTTAATAATTTAGAAAGTATTTGGTACATGGCTTTTACAAAGCATATGAATCAATTAAGTGTGAAGAAGTTTTACACATCATAACAGGCAAAGCTTCAGATAATGAAATGAATATCAATATTTCTGCACACATTAATCCACATAATGATTTGTTTATAACTGTATTATCCTTTATTATGAATAATCAAGTCATAGTTAAGTTTGTAAAGTAGCTGATGTCCGCCAGTAATCAGCCATATAAATGTTTAGACCTGTGATGCTTTTTAAACTGTTTATTTTAAAATTTCTGTCATCTTTGGAGTTGTTAAACCATCTGGATTGTGTTTGTTGAATTTGTCAAAGGGAAAATATATTTATATTTACTTTTATCTTCATTTTGGATGTTGTATTCTCAAATTTCATATCCGTATTATTTTTAAAGTTTATTATTGAAATACAGCCAAAAATCAATGTTATATTAGTTTAGGAACATAAGATACTGATTTTACAATTCTGTACATTACACGATGTTCACCATGATAAGTGTATTTGCCATCTGTCATCACACAATGGTATTACAACATTATTGACTATATTCTCTATGCTGTACTTTTTAGATCCTGTTATTCTATAAATAGGAAGTTAAGTAATGTGTCCATGGTCACACACCTATTGAGTGACACAACTGGGACACAGAGCTATGTGCATTGTCTCCTGGGCCCATATCATTAACTACTATGTTACACTGCCTCTAAAACAACCCTCATGATGTGAATAACTAGTTTATTTGCTGATTGTTATAGACACTTGGCATTTTCTAGCACATATTCAAATTACTTCATGAAACTTTCCAATTTTTGTAAAGTTTTTGCAGAATTTTTAGGTTAAAATACTTTTAGAAAGTGGAAATAATAGCCATCTATAGCCCCTGCTTGTTACATAGCCTGGTTTCATAAATGATGTTTAAAATATGGAAAACTGCACATCTTTCTCCTAATGGGATGTAGTATCAAATATGATATTTGAAAAAAGGAAAAATATGGTCTGAACTGAGCATATCCATATGACTCAGCAGATGCATTGCTATTCTTCCTAGTAAAAATTCTTTCCTGGTAAAATCTGCTTATTCCTGGTACCAAGTAGAGCCCTTCAGATGTATCTCATGAAACTTCTGGCTTTACAAAGAGCAGATAATGCTTAAAAATTGTTTCTGGAAAGTAAATTAGCTCTTCTGCACTGTTATACATATTAGGCTAAACTGTAAAAGAGGTGAGATTGCTCTACTCGCTCCTACAACCTAAGAAATCGATTTCTTAATTATCTTCACTCTTTAAATAGTCTATTTTTCCCTATATAGAAGTCTTTGTCCATAAATTAAATAATGGAATACCATGGACTTTGCAACTATAAGGGCTTATACCTTCCATTAAGAACAATTCAAGAAATAAGAATAATAACACTATTGTTCATTGATTATTTCATAGTCAGTCTTTGAGGTAGATAGCTTTATTATCCCCATTTCACAGATAAGAAAGTGGAGGCATAGAGATAGAATGTAAACTATTCCAGAACACACAGATAGTAGGTGGCAAGTCATAGACTTGACTCTAGAGCCCTTGCTCATAATCACTGTTACCTGATCCAATATAGCATACAGGTAATAATCACTATCTTACAGAGTTTCTGTGAAGATTAACAGAAAGTATCACAGTGTCTGGAACATGAAGTACAATTAACAAATGATAGCATTGTTGTTTATGATGTTATAGTTGTCATTACCACATTAAAATATACCTTATATTTGTGTGAAATATTAAATACACCCAAACAATACATGTATTTTAAATAATAATGAAACACCTACCTACTACCCATTTTTAATTATTTTAACTTTTATTGAGAGAGAGAGTTGGGGGGCAAAGAGAGAAGGAGAGAAAGAATTTTAAGCTTGAACTCATGACCCTAAGATCATGACGTGATTCTAAGAGTCAGACACTCAACCAACTGAGCCACCCATATGCCTTTACCTACTACTCATTTAAAGAAACAAAACATGACCGCATGACCTTTGATGACACTACACATTTATGTCCCTCTCCCCACCACTTCCCAAAAATTATCTTACTCTGAAGTTTTGGCTTATCTCTCTCTCTCCCTCTCTTTCTCTCTCTCTTCATTTGAACAAAATGAACAAAATTTGTGTTGAACAAAAATGTTTTCATTTATTCAGTATCTAAGTTTTTGTCCCAGGATGGTGTCTCAGTTATTTAATACATAACGATGTGTGAAGAAAAAGTCTCTTATTCCCTTTTTACCTCCAAATTTCTCCATAATAATGGCTATTATGTATCATGAGATCTTTTTCCTTGGCTGACTTCATGCAATGAGGCATGGCCCCTATATATACTGGAACATGAGGACTGTTGGAGTAGAGCAAGACGCTAGAATCCTGGCTGTAATGCTGGCATTCAAATATATTGCATGTGGAACCAGAGCTGAAGAGATGCTGATGTTACCTGATAGTGTGACCTTGTCAATGTTTCAAAGATTCCTTTAAGTAGTCATGATGCTTGTATCCAGACATATGAGACCACAGACCACAAGGCCTGCCAGTAGGAGCCAGAGTTCTAAGTGGGTGCTGGAGTTTTTGGAACTGAACTGGTTTGAGAAGAAGAACACTCACAGGAGCCTAGCTGAGTGTACAAGACCCTGTCAGACAGACTCTGTCAAGGAAGAGTTTCTGTCTGTACATTATATGGAGACCACTTGCTAATTTTATTCCTTGCACTCATCTGTGCATCACTGAAGATGGCAAAGGTAATAGGATGCATTCCAAATCCATATGCCAGAGGGAATGCAGCCTCTATGATACTACCTGATTTATTTTTAATTGTTTGTTTGTTTGTTTATTTATTTATTTTGGGAGATCTGCAGGGAGGGACAGAGAGAGGGAGAGAGAGAATCCCAAGATTTTCTGCATGGAGCCTGACATGGGGCTTGATCTCACAAACTATGAGATCATGACCTGAGCAGAAATAAAGAGTAGGATGCTTAACCAACTGAGCCAGCCAGGCAACCCAATTTTTTCCCCTAAATGGTCTAGATTTTCTCAGCATTTGCCTGCCCTAAACTAAGCTTGAATTTTGCCACAGTATGACACCAAACAGAGCAGATAAGGAAAGCAATGCATCTTTCTGTTTGCATGTCTTCACTTTGAATTCTTCTGAATCCTTTGCAAATGTGGCTTTTAGCTGTATTACACTACCAAATCATGCCCAACTGTCTTAGTTCTTTAGCTCATTCTTTCTCACTTCTTTCAAGTATTTGGGAACTTCCATCACTATTTTTTTAATCTGTTTGTTTCTCTTCATTAACATGTATATATTCTACTTCTGTTATCCCTCTGTATCTTCTTTGTCTCATTTGCTGTTTGCTGTTCAGTTTTCTTTCTGCTAAATGTAATTTATAATGGATCTGCCTTCATATTTCTCTCCTTTGTTTTTAAAGTTTATTTATTTTAAGAGAGAGAGAGAGAGAAAGGAGGGAAAGAGAGAGAGAGTGCAAGAGAGAATCCTAAGCAGGCTCTGTCCTCTCAGCGCAGAGCCTGATGCAGGTCTTGATCTTAGATACTGTTAGATCAAGACCTGAGTGGAAATTAAGAGTTGGTTGCTTAACCTACTGAGCCACCCAGACATTCCTCTCCTTCTAATTTCTACATCCTTGACCTTGACTGCCTACCATTCCTGTGGTTTCAAACTATTGTTTAATATCTCTTAAATTTTTGTTCTACATTTTCACCATGTCAAAGGTAGCTCTACATGAATATACTATTTTAATTACATCTCAGTATATCTAAAAATGATCTCATCATCTGCCCTTCCAAAGCTTGCTATTTCTTACATGTTTCATGTCTTCATTAATGGCCTCTACATAAACCCTAACACCAAGGCTCAAAATCTTAGTGTATCAGTTCTCAAAAGGAAAGAAACTCTCCTGAGGGGGCATTTGGGATATTTGTGGGGCCCTTTGGGTTGTGGTTGGCATAAGGATCAAAGCTTGCTAGTACTACTTAGTGTGTAGTATGTAGGCTGGAGATGGTAATACATCCTGTAGATTAGGTTGCCATGTCCCCAAAAATTGTTCTACCTCTTGAATGAATTTTAAATGTCTTATCAGACATTCACATAGGTAGAAAACATTTTAAAAAATTCTTTTAGGGGAGCCTGGGTGGCTCAGTTGGTTAAGCACCCAACTTCGGCTCAGGTCATGATCTCACGGTTCATGGGTTCGGGCCGCAACCAGTTCTGTGCTGGCAGCCGGCTCAGAGCCTGGAGCCTGTTTCAAATTCTGTATCTCCCTCTCTCTCTGACCCTCCCCTGCTCATGCTGTCTCTCTCTCTCTCTCTCTCTCTCTCTCAGAAATAGATAAAAACATTGAAAAAAACTTTTTTTATATTCTTTCAGCCTAGAATTCAACTCTGTTGCACGTTAAACAGGAAGGATTTTTGGCAGTTTTAATATATACTGAATTTCCAGAAATTCATACACTATGTAAATTGTCCTTTTTCCTAAACACTGCGAAGAGTTTTTCACCATTATGGAAAATTATATCACTCCTAGCAACACAGCTCATGGTGTCTGAGTCATCAATATACAACCATCCCATATATCTTCATTTATAACTGTAGCAGTTGAACTAATTATTCATATGGATGTGAACATCTGAAGAAACACTGCATTTATTCACATATTCATTCATTCATTCATTCATTCAAGACATGGCAACTTTATTATACATTCCCAAAGTAATTGTGCTGTGGTTTATATACTGAAGTACATTTGTTAAAATTGTTTTTCTTTAATTTCTCTTTTATACATTACATCTAAAGGATTATGCTATGTTTGATTAATGAATGGATGCACATAGTTTTTAAATATCTAGAAATGTTATTTCATGATAAACAAGGGGGGTAATTGCTAGTAATATTTTTCTATATGGGGAGTCTGGGATCTAATAGAATTAAGGGCTGTTGACATAGAATCTTCTCTAAATTCTTCCTCTTCCTCATCTACTAACATACAAATAGTAGCCAAAGTCTATAAATTTTACTTTCATGATTATTCTAACATTTTCATTTACTACTGCCTATGTCTCAATTTACAAGTTCTTAATTTGAATCTTCAATCGGCATCCTAATCTTTCCTTGAAAGGTGAGGTTCTTAAAAAATATGGGTGTTGGAATCAGACTGACTTAGACTTATATTTTCTCTTTTTCTGTATCAGTTGTGTCTTAATTTTTTTATATTAAAAAAGGACTTATAATTCTTACCTAGTAATAACACTGTTGTTAGAAATCAGAAAGCAATAAATAGTATGTCTAATGCATATAAATAAATGTCCACTAATGTTAA
>NW_027532041.1:0-95981 GCF_008692635.1 Crocuta crocuta | reverse complement strand
ATTATTTCATATTAGTATATAGTATTAAATATTGTTGTCATACCATGTGACATGATGTTAGGCTTATAAAATATGATCCACATAATTACAGTGTTTCTTTTGGTTTATGCACTAAAGGCTCTGGTGTGTGTATACTCACAGAACAAGTAATTGAAACTCCTTTAGTACCAGGTATTATATGACCTCAGGAGATAAATTCTCATTACTTCCTCAATAATATTGTAGATAAATTTGATGCTGGGTATGAACAAAATTTTCTTCCTCATCTAAGCTGCCATTTCTACTGAATGTCAGGAACTTACTTATTTTCAGCTTACATTTTTTATGAACTGTATTTCCATTCAATTTCTGTTCACCTGAACTGGAAATATGAAATACTTATCAGGAAGTAGGACTTTTCTTGCCTTTTTATAAAGGAAATATTTCTGAAAATTAATGTGTACCCTAAGTTAACAGGAGTAATTTCAATGCCTGCATGGATGCTACATAAAGGAATAGGGAGTGTGTCATCTTTATTATGATGATCATTTGTAAAGCCCATTTCAGAAGATTGCTTATTTCCTCCAGTTTGAACTTCTTTATTTAAATATTCATCTGTAAAATAAGTTTTCAGAAGGTTAATTTAAAACTGCAGCTCTGGTCAGTATTCGAAGATGACTTTCTTAAACATTCATGGATTAGCTTATTTATGTCAGGAATAGTCCCCAAAAGATCAGAAACAACTATAGGAAAAAGGGAATGGGTAATGTTTGGGACATTAAGGCCAGTGAGAAAACTTGCCTTTTGCTAATTTTTAAAGAACTGGGTATACCTACAGGAAATATAGAGAGCAAGCTCAGAGTATTTTGAGCCGGAAAGGTAAACGTGTGAATTGGCAACATACAATTTATAAACAGAAAGGGAAATAAAATTCCAGAGAAGCATATTCTATATTTAATTCTGGAAAATAAAAACAAAATTATTGGGTAGATTTAAAATCAAGAAAACATGGGAGGAGAGTAGGGGCATGCAGGTGTAAAAAAGGACAATATTTGCTTGAAATAGGAAGATTTTGAAAAATAAAGAAAAAAGAAGGAAGGAAGATAGGTTTAATGAAGAGTGAATGAATCAACGTATAGATGTTTTGATGGAGACATTGTAGGTTAAGACATAATCCACACCCACAATGGATATGCCAAATTTAAGAAAATTAGCTGGCTTCTTTAGTGTAATTATCAAACAGAACCTGTAGTTTATATATAACTTTATGTTTGAGCCATCTGTTTCATAAAATATGACTCCATTGTTAAATTTTCAGCAATTAAATCAACAGGTTTTTTTTTCTATTGTTAATAACAGAAATTAATCAAATTTGAAATTACTTGGATTCTCTCTCTGGTATTTTAGAAGCTAGGATAGCATACTTTGGGTGTACTGTTAGCCTTGACTTTCTTTGAATCAATTAAAAATGCCAGGGTTTAGGTAAGTGAAATACAAATGATCATTGAACTTTTGCTTCCAGCTATGACAGGAAGCTATTGAGTACGTATTCTGAAATTGCCATCCTGCTATAAACAACTATAACACTGGACAAAATATGTGAGGCAATTGATTTCAGGCAGTGTAAAACAGGCAGTACAGAACTGGTTTCTTGAAATAAGATAAAACAGGAGAAAGGTAAACCCTCTGTTCACCCAAGCTCTCTGCCTGGAGGCATTCTCTTGATAGTGGGCACTGGAGATGGACCCAAAGTAGAGCACAGGAGAATCAAAGGACCCAAAGTAGAGCACAGGAGAAGGCAGAGATTGGACCTTGAGTCTTCTGAAGCACTTTTAACATGCATGGTAGAGACCAGTAAAGATAGCTGTGGAGGGAAGAAGCCCCAGGAGTCAAAAGAGAGTACCATGCAACTTATTAACATGGACTATATTGCACATTACAGGGCAAGATTTCAGATGCCTGGCAGAGTAAGTGCTATGAGTCTGAGAGTTGAATGAGATACCTGCAGTAGTAGAGTGCTGGGGTACATTGAGGTTCTGGACTAGACAGTGAGGCAGATCTCACTTCGTTGGGCACCTAATATATTCACTAAGTAGGAAGGAGTAAGGACCAAACCCTAGCATAATAGTCATGTCATAGGACTAAAATACAAAACTGAAATAGACTTTCCTCTCAAAAAAGAGTAAGCCTAAGCTCGATGGGATCAGAAGTATCTTCCAGCAATTTACTTATCTGCCAGAGCAAAACTCCATATCAGTTAAAGAAAGACATCATCATCTAGAATCTCTACAACATATCATCCACAAAATCATCCACAACAAGCCTGTATGTAGTGAAAATACTCCTAAAATAAGAGTGATATAAAAACATTTTTCAGATAAACAAGAACTGAGAGACCCAGCTTGTAGTGTTGGACTCAGCAAACCAATACTACACAAAATACTAAAGGACATTTTTTTCAGGCTAAAGGAAAGAAAATGATACTACAGATAGTCCCCACCTTATTATGGTTTGATTATAATTTTTGACTTTATGATGATGCAAAAGTAACAATACATTGAGAAGAAATAATACTTTGAATTTTGAGTTTTGATATTTTCCCAGGCTAGCAATATGCACTATAATACTGCCATACAATGCTGGGCAGTGGTAGCGAGCCACAGCTCCCAGAGACCTACCTGATCATGATGGTAAACAACAGATACACTCACAACCATTCTGTACTCATGGAACCATTCTATTTTCTACTTTCAGTTCAGTGTTCAATAAATAACATGAGATATTCAACATTTTATTGTAAAATAGGCTTTGTGTTAGATGACTTTACCCAACTATTGGCTAATGTAAATCTTCTGAGCATGTTTTGGTAGGCTACATGAAGCTCTGATGTTTGGTAGGTTAATTATATTAAAGGCATTTTGACTTAAGATATTTTCAACTTATGATGGGTTTATCAGGGCATTCTCCTTCATAAGTTAAGGAAGATCTGTAGATGGAAACTTGGATCTGTGATCAGTGTATTAGTTGCTAGGGATGCTATAACAAATACCATAAACTGAGTGGCTTAAGAAACAGAAATTTAGGAGCTCGTGGGTGGCTCAGTCAGTTAAGTTTCCAACTCTTGATTTCAACTCAGGTCATGATCTCATGCTTTGTGGGATCAAGCCCCAATAGGGCTCTGCACTGATAATCCCAAGGCTGTTTGGGATTCTCTCTCTTTCTGCCCTCCACCCCCACCCTGCTTATGCACATGCACTCTCTGTCAAAGTAAATAAAAATAAGCTAAAATATTATTACCTCATGGTATCTGTATGCTAGAAATCCAAGACCAAGGTGTCAGCCCATTGGTTCCTTCCTCCTAGCTTCAGTATTCAATAAATAACATGAGATATTCAATGTTTTCATGCTTTCCTCCTAGCTTCTGGTGGTTTGCTGGCCATCTGTAGTATTTCTTGGTATGTAGAAGCATCATCTTGATCTCTGCCCCCATTTCTACATGACATTTTCTGTGTATTTGTGTGTGTTCCAAATTTCTCCTTTTCATAGGATATCAGTAATGTTGGAATAGGGCCCATCCTAAGGCTTCATTTTTATTAGTTACATTTTCAACAACCCTGTTTCCAGATAAGGTCATATTTTCAGGTACTAGGAGTTAGGAATTCAACATATGAAATTTAACAAGACATATTTCAACCCATAACCAACAGGATTAAAGAGCACTAAGAGGTATAAGTGGGTAAATATAATGGACTACTATATTCTTTTTTCATTTCTTTGGGATAATTGACTATTTGAATTAAAAAATAACATTGTCTTATGAGGTTTATATTTACAAAAGTAAAATAAAGACAACAGCAGAGCAATGAATGGGAGAGTTTTATTGTTAACAGTTTTATTGTTTTTGTTTTTTTTATTATTTTGTGTGATACATGTAATATTAACTGAGGAAGTCTTGAGAAGTCAAAGATATTAGAATACATAGAGCAATAATGAAAATGAAAAATGTATTAGCAGAACTAAAATAGAATACTCAAAATACTCATTCATTGAATAGAATATAAAAATGAAGAAACAAAGGAAGAAAAAATACAGAACAAAAAATACACTTAGCAAGATGTAAGAATGAAACAATATAAAATGTGCATTAAATATAAATGAATTAAACATTTTAATTAAGTCAGAGATTATCAAACTGAATAAAAATGTATAACCTAACTATATGCTCTCTATAAGAGATGTATTTTAAACATGAAGTCACAGATAACTAAATGAATAGAAAATATATACCATGCAAAGAAAACAGGTATATATACATGCACACGTATATGTATATATTGAAATATGCACTCACATACTTTTTGTATCACATACTTTTTGTATCTTTCTCTCTCTCATATGACATCTATATAATATTCATATATATACATATATATTACATGTCATAACATACTTCAAAATACATGAAGCAAAAATAAAAGGCATAGAGAAAAAAATCTACAATTATGGTTGGATATTTTAACACCCCTCTCTGAGTAATAGATGGAGCCATTATACTAAAATTAACCAACTAAATCAAATTGGTATAGAATATTTCATTGAAAAACTACAGAATACACATTCCTTTTAAGTACACAGAAAACATTCACCCAATAAATTACCTGCTGTGTCATAAAATATCTCATTATTTTGAAAACACTAATTCTTGCAGTGGAGTTCCTTTAACCATAAGAGCATTAAATTAAATTGATAATTAAATGGGGCGCCTGAGTGGCTCAATTGTTTAAGCATCTGACTTTGGCTCAGGTCGTGATCTCACAGTTCATGAGATCCAGCCCCGCAACAGGATCTGTGCTGACAGCTCAGAGCCTGGAGCCTGCTTCGGATTCTGTGTTTCCCTTCTCTCCCTGCCTCTCCCCCACTCACACTCTCTCTCTGTCTCTCAAGAAATAAATAACGTTAAAAAAATTTAATTGGTAATTAATAAATAAAATATCTGAGATACCTGAAAACTCTTCAATTATTTGGAAAGTAAACAGCACACTACTATATGAGCCAAGGGTCAAAAGAGAAATGACAAGAGAAATTAGAATATATATCAAACTGAATGATAATGAAAATACAACATATCAGAATTGGTGGTAGACAGCTATAACAGTGTTTAGAAGGAAATGTATAGCTCTGATTGCTTATATTAGCAAAGAAAAAGGGTTTGAATTCAATAGTATAATTTTTCAGTTTAAGAGGCTAGAAAAATCCATGAAAATTTAAGTCAAAGTAAGTGGAAATATGAAAAATAAAATGAAGAACAAAAAATTATGATATGGAAAACAAATATAATTGAGAAAAATAGCAAAGTTGGTCCTTTGGTAAAATCAGTACAATTTTCAAAATCTTTGCTATGTCAATAATTAAAGAGAAGAAAATAATAAATTACCAATATCAAGAATAAAAGATGGGCTATCTCTACTGATTCTGCAGATCTTAAAAAAATAATAAGAAAATATTATGAACAATATAAAGCCAATGAATTTGATAACTTCAGTGAAATGAACAAATTTCTTGAAGCACAGAACTAAAAAAACTGACACAAGATGTTGAAATATAGAATACAAGTAACAAATATATGTGAAAAGAATTCATCATCAAAACCTTCCCAAAATAACACTTCAGGCCCAGAAGATTCTCTAGTGAGTTCCATTAAATATTTAAGGAAGAAAAAAAAACCAATCTTCATAATTTATTCTAGAAAATAGAAGACCAGGGAACGCTTCCCAATTTATAAAACCAGCATATTTCAATACCAAAACCTAGGGAAACATCATAAGGAAAGAAAAATGCAAACCAGTATCCTTTATAAACACTGCTATGAACTTTCGTAAAATATATTAGCCATCCAAATCCAGAAATAAATAAATATACATCATGAACAATTTGGTTTTATTACAGTTATACAACTCAGGCTTAACATTTAAATATCAATAAATCTAATTTACCACATTAATAGGATAAACCTTACAAAACAGAATCATCTCAATAGTTTACTGAAAAATGGGCAAAACCAAAAACTACCTGCTTGATAGATTTTTGGGGAGGAATAAAAGCTTATATCCACATATATCCTGTCTCCTGTGTAATGCAGAGCCTGCACATGGAGGTACCTGGTTAATGTCAGCAGTTGTTACTAAACATTCTGAAGCAGTTTTTTTTTTTCTTTTTTGTTAATTGAAGTATAATTAATATACAATTTAAGTTTACTATATAATGATTCAACAGTTCTATACATTGCTCAGTGCTCATCCCGTAAGAGGTTAATGGCGTTTGGATGGAAAAAGTATGAGAAATGATTAATTTTATGTAATCAAGAGCTGATGAGAAGGGTGAGTAACTACTCTGATTCATCCATGATACCATGGACAGGTCTCCAGCTCATGGGAGATCAGAGGAATCTGCAGTTCAACATCATCTTCACAGCAGCCTATGTTTTTACACAGGTTATGATATGCTAAGCCAGAAAGTATAGAGAATGTGCTTAGCTCAGTGCCTGAAAAATGATGTTAGCTGAATCTGAATTCACCTCTAAAACCTATATATGACTAACTGCTTGGGATACATGAAGTAAGGATAGGAAAAAAAAATAATGAAGTAATAAAGTCAAGTAGGATAAACTAATAAGAACTTGAAAAAAAAGGATGCTGAATATTATGTTTGTCTTCTATTATATACTTAACAAGGCACTTTCATAAATATTATCTCAGATCTTTATTTGTTAATACTAATCTGATTTAAAGTAGAAGTTTTGAAAGCCTTCAATAATGCTCATGTGCATTGTAGCTCTCCAAAAGATGACATAAAATTAATCATTTTTCATACTTTTTTATCGAAATACCATTAACCTCCTACATGCTGAGAATGACACAGAATACAGTTTAGAAAGGGTGGCACTGAAAAGTTGTTCGACCTTTAGGCGTATGGTCTGTGTTTCAGTCAGTTCCATGTTTTCAGAACCAAGGACAAAATCTGGTATTTTGTAAAGAATTTTTTTTTCCCATTTATTATTAGTCTTGCTTAACAAATGAAAATTTGATTCTCACAGACATGGTTTGCCTAAGTCAGATTATTCAGTAACAGAAAGGGGATTTAATTCTTAACTTGCAGTCTTCTGCTGTGTGCATTCAAATGGTCAGGCTTCATACTGGAGGTAGACTAGAAAATTCATGGAACAAAAATGGTATCAAGTTGATAGCTGGCAAATATACAATCTGGTGGTGCTACTACTGTCCAGCAAAGTAATTTTATGCAAATTATGTAATCTTTCTGGCTTTATATTGCTTCCTTACATATTAAATAAAGGAACAATTAGATAATGACTTCTGAAATGCCTAGTAGCTCTAAAATTCTCTTGCTTGATCTGGGTTTGAAGGAATGAGAGTATTAAATGGGTGGGAAAGGTAAGAAATATAGTTTCCCTTCAAAGTTAGTATCCACTGACAGATTCCCCCTGAACCTGAGCACAATCACCGGTCATTTTATTTTATTGACGTTACTTTTCTTTGTAATCTGTTTACTTCTATTATTAATGCTATTAATAACAATGATTGCTTAAGTTAGAAGAAGGTCTTCCTTTCTTAAGATTGTTTCCTCATTTATTTTCTCATCTAGCCTTTGTTCATCATGAGGTAGAAAATGATGGCAGATACATCTGGCTATATCTAGGCCATTAGGACAAATGGAGGTTTTATATAAGGTCCCTCAGTAGGCAAAGTGAAGATTCAAGGTATACTGAATTCCATGCTGTACCATTTTCAAGATTTCTTTTTCCTAGGGGCACTTGGGTGTCTCAGTTGGTTAAGCATCTGACTTTTGGTTTCATCTCAGGTCATGATCTCACAGTTTTGTGAGTTTGAGCCCCACATCGGGCTCTGTGCTGACAGTGTGGAGGCTGTATGGGATCAATCTCTCTCCCTCTCTCTGCACCCCTCACCCACTCACACTGTTTCTGTCTCTCTCTTGCAAAAAAAAAAAAAAAAAAAAAATTAAAAAAAATCACTTTTTTCTTTCTCTCATTAATATTTTAAAATCTTAATATTTAAAAAATTTTCTTAGCATGGGGGCCTCTTCCAGATTTAGATTTCTCACCTTTAATCTTGCTTAGGGATCATGATCACTATGGGTCTATATTATTTTATTACACTTTGCTTTATTGTGCTTCACAAACATTGTGTTTTTCACAAATTGAAGGTTTGTGGCAATTCTTTGTCAAGTAAGTCTCTTGTCACCATCTTTTTCAACAGCATTTGTCTACCTTAAGCTTCTGTGTCACATCTTGGTAATTCTCATAATTACATCTCAGACTTTTTCATAATTATTTTTGTTTTGATGATGTTACTATTGTAATTGTTTTGGGGTACCACAAACCACACCTATATGAGATGACAAGCTTAAGTAATAAATGTTCTGTGTGTTCTGATTATTCCACAGACCACCATTCTCCCATCTCTCTCTCTTTCTCTTCTGAGGCCTCACCTATTCCCTGAAACACAACAATATTGTAACTATGCCAATTAATAACCCTACAGCGTCCTTTAAGTGTTCAAGTGAAAAGAGTCACACATTTCTCACTTTAAATCAAAAGCTAGAAATTATTAAGCTTGGTGAGGACGGCATGTCAAAAGTCCAGGTAGGCTGTAAGCTAGGCCTCTTACACCAGTTTAGCTAAGTTCTGAAGGCCCAGAAAAGTTCTTGAAGGAAACTAAAAGTGCTACTCCAGTGAACACATGAATGATAAGTAAGAGAAACAGCCTTATTGCTGATATGGAGAAAGTTTGGGTGCTATGGATATAAGATCAAAGTCTAATCCAGAACAAGCCCCTAACTCTCTTCAATTCTGTGAAGGCATAGAGAGATAAAGAAGCTGCAGAAGAAAAGTCTGAAGCTAGCACAGGTTGGTACATGGCATTTATGGAAAGAAACTGTTTTCATAATATAACAGTGCAAGGTGAAGCAACAAATGCTAATGTAGAATACAGTAAGTTATCCAGAAGATCTAGTTAAGATAATTAAGAAAGGTGGCTACACTGAATAACAGATGAAAAAGCCTTCTATTGAAAGAAGTTGCCATCTCAGACTTCCACAGCTAGAGGGGAGAAGTCAATGCCTGGCTTCAAGGCTTCAAAGGGCAGGTTGCCTCTCTATTAGGGGCTAATGCAGCTGGTTACTTTAAGTTGAAGCCATTATTCATTAACCATTCTGAAAATCCTTTGGCCCTTAAGAATTATGCTAAATCTCCTCTGTGCATGCTCTATAAATGGAACAATAAAGCCTGGATGACAGCACATCTGTTTACAGCATGGTGTACTGAATATGGTAAGACCACTATTGAGACCTACTGCTCAGAAAAAAAAAATTTTTCTTTCAAAATATTAATGTTCATTGACAATGGACCTGTCATCTAAGAGCTCTTATGGAGATGTACAATGAGATTACGTTTTTTTCATGCCTGATAACACAACGTCCTTTGTGTAGCCCATGGACCAAGAGTAATTTCAACTTTCAAGTCTTATTATTGAAGAAATACATTTCATAAGGTTGTAGCTACCATGGTTAGGGATTCCTCTGATGGACATAGGAAAGTAAATTGAAACCTTTCTGGAAAAGTATTCACCATTCTAGATGTCATTAGGAATATCCATGATTAACAAGAAGAGGTCAAAATATCAACATGAACAACAGTTTGGATCACCATTCTATATGCCATTTAGAACATTCATGACTCATAAGAAGCAGTCAAAATATCAGCATTAAAAGGACTTTGGAAGCAATTGATTCTCATCCTCATGGATGACTTTGAGGGGTTCAAGACTTCAGTGGAGAAAGTAACTACAGATGTAGTGAAAAATAGCAAGAGCACTAGAATTAGAAGTGGAGCCTGAAGGGGTGCCTAGGTGGCTCAGTTGGTAAAGTGTCTGACTCTTGGTTTCGGCTCAGGTTGTGATCTCAGGGCTCATGGGTTCAAGCCCCACATCGGGCTCTGCACTGACAGCATGGTGACTTCTTGGAATTCTCTTTCTTCCTCTTTGTTTGCACCTCTCCCCACTCACTCTGTCTCTCTCTCAAAATAAATAAACTAAAAACATTTTTTTTAAAGTGAAGCCTGAAGATGTGACTGAATTGCTGCAATCTCAAGATCAAACCTTAATAGATGAGAAGCTGCTTTTTATGCTTGAGAAAAGAAAGTGGTTTCTTGAACTGGAATCTACTCCTGGTGAAGATGCTATGAAAATTACTGAAATGACAACAAAAGATTTAGAATTTACATAAAGTTAGTTGATAAAGCAGTAGCAGAGTTTGAGAGGATTGACTCCATTTTGAAAGAGGTTCTACTGTAGATCAAATTCTATCAAATAGCATAGCATGCTCCAGAGAAATTGTCTAGGAAAGGAAGAGTCAATCAGTGCAACCACTTCATTGTTGTCTTATTTTAAGAAATTATCATGGCCACCCTTACCTTCAGGAACCATCACCCTGATATCAGCAGCCATAATATCAAGACCCTCCACCAGCAAAAAGGTTATGACTCCCTGTAATCTCAGATGATAGCTCTCTTTTTTAGCAACAAAGTATTTATTAAGGTAAATGTGTTATGTTTTTAGACACAATGCTATTGCATACTTAATAGACTATAGTATAGCGTAAACATAACTTTAATATACAGTGGGAAACAAAAAAAAATTTGACTTTTTTTATTCCAGTATTTGTTTTATTGTGGTGGTCTAGAGCTAAGCCTGCAACACAGCTGAGGTATGCCTGTAAAGCCAGAGCTGCTTATTTTCTTTTATTTCAAGTGCTTTCCTCCTCAATTGTAGATGATTAAAACATTTTACTACTTGTAGGGATACCCCTTATAATACCACTGTAAACTCTAACTTCAAATTTCTGGTTATAAAAATGACTCAAACCTCAACTCACAGATACAGGTATCACACCTTGTAATTTATACCAGAGATTTAATAATTATCTATTTAAATGCAGTTTTTGTACATATTATTTCATTTCTCCATAGCAAAGTAAAAGCTAGAATACATTTTAGATTGCCATCTTTAGGGTGAAGATGGTGTTAATGAAGGAATAAATCTACCAACACCTAATATATTACTGAAACTAATTATGTTAAATAATTCTTAAATGATTTATATTAAATGAATAAAATCATGCTTTTTATGTAGCGTCGTATTTTCTTTCATAAAAATTAGTTGAACACCAATTTTTGCCAGAATTTGTGGAAGGTTCTTGTTGATTTTAACAATAATCAATCTTGTTGATTAAAGGTAAGCAAGACACAAAAGAAGAGAAAAAGTCCTCAGCATCAGACTTAATAGTTGAATAAGAAAGAGAAAAGACACACAGTTTCTTATTGTCTCATATTGTTAGAGTCCAAGTTAAAATAGCTCTAATAGAGGTGGATTGATTTAAAAGGAGGCAGCTCCTAAATGTTAAGGTCAATTCAGAGAAGTGAGGCTTGAGTTCTAAAAGATAGATGGAAATCCATCAGGAAATAAGTGAAGAGATGATAATTTCTGGTGTAAGTTTTAGCACATGGAAACAGCATATCACTTTATGGGAAATAGATATTCTTTATTGTGGGTCATGTAGAAAAATATTTGTTAAAGAGAAAGGAAAGTAAATTATTAAGGGCACTGCATGCCAATTTAAGGAATTTGGATTTTATCAGATAATTGAAAAAAATGTCTGTGGTGTCTGTGTGAAGAAAATTAGCTTGAATGGAAGCAATTGGAAATTTTACAAAAGTTTGCATAATAAGGATGATGTTCCCTTTGTTGAAATGGTGTTTGAGGAAGAGGGAGAGGAACACAGAGTGAGAGAGACAGAGATGGGGGTGGGTTGGGGGAAGAATGGAGAGAAGGAGAGAGATAGACAGTGAGATAGAAAATTTTGGAAACAGAATCTGTAGGACTAATGGCAAATAAAGGATTTTTCCAAATGGTAAGCATGAACAGAAAGGTAATTACTTTGAAAAGGAAAATTTGAGAGAATATAAGTTGTCTTTTACACATAATATTAAACAACCAAGTGGGAATATAGAAGGTTGGATACACAAATCTGGAATTTAAGGAGAATTTATTGGCTGGAATCAAACAGCTTAATTTCTTCAGCATATAGATGAGCTTTAAAACCAGGAACTAATGGGATCATATAGAGGAAAAGTGTAGATAAAGATATCTCCCAGTATTTGAGCTGGGAATATATAAGAGATGGTTGTCTGAGGAAAATGATTGCTGTTAGAGAAGATCAGGCCCCATTCCTTCTCTTAGTTATCATAATCCAAGAATGAATCTGGAGCTAAACAAGATAATTCCTCTACAAGAATTAAGATATTAGTTAAGTTTGAGGACATTAGTTTCTGGGATAGAGATTTCAAAGCATACTGTAGCTAACTTGATAGGAACTATTGTCCTTCCTCTTTCACCTGGGCACTCTGAGTGTTTAAAGAAGGATTTACTCTTTCAGAACAAGAAATAGTCACCTGTCTTTCTCGTTTGTGGTGGATGCTCTTCATTCTTCCCATATGACTTCAAGGCCAAGGGCTACTTCCTTAACCTGGAAACTCTTGAAGCAAGCAGCTTAGACATTCCCTGTTTAATGAATTTAAGTTTGTTCTTTCAAAGAAATTAATGTAATGAAATATATGTGACATGGAAATGAAACTTCATAATACTACAAATGGAATATTACAGTTGCTAATGGTGTCCCTGGTGACCATGACTTTTCATTCTTGAGGCCAGTATTATCAGATCTCTCTCTTTCAATCTTCTGTTTTCTCTAGGATATAGAGGCTAGTGGAAAATTTCTGAAGACATGAATATGGCATATAAAAATGTATTCTGTTTAGTTATATTTTAATTGCCTCTCCTTATGGAAGTGTGTTTTATCTAATTTAGGTCCTACTTACTACCTTTAGCTGGTGAATTTGAAGTAAATGGGGTATTTCTAATTGATCAAGCCATGAAGGAGGCATAGTTCACACCATGATTGAAAACTCTTCTGGAAGAGGTGGTGACAAAGTAGACTCTTACTACCACACCAAGGCAAAATGTGCAGTCATAATAACAGATCATTTTTTTAATAATCCAGAAATATTTTAATCTTGATCTGCGTCTTCTCTGGGTGCTAGCAAGAGCATTGCTTTGCCACTCTTTTGTTTCATGGATAAATCAAATAGGAACTACAAACTCAGTTCAAGTTAGAAAGTGTTTAAAAAGTTGTATGGTAGTTCATATAAATGAGGCATGCTTTTTTGAGTTTTGTTTGGGAATAAAACTTGTTTATAAGAATACAATAAGTATAAGTGTACATTAACTATAAATTATTCATCTGTTTAAACGTGGGTGGCTCAGTCAGCTAAGTGTCAGACTTCATCTCAGGTCATGACCTTGCAGTTTGTGGGTTTGAGTCCTTCATTGGGCTCTGTGCTGACAGCTCAGAGTCTGGGGTTTGCTTCAGATTCTGTCTCCCTCTCTCTCTGCTCCTCCCCCATTTGCATTCTGTTTCTCTCACTCTCTCTTTCTCTCAAAAATAAATATTAATTTTTTTAATAATTAAAAAAACAAACAAACCCTGAAGTGTTTGTAGATAAGAACAAAGCTGTACACATCTCGGTTCCTGATTTCAAACTACACTACAAACCCAGAGTAATTAAAACAGCATGGTATATGAAAATAGGCATACAAATAAATGGAACAGAATAGAAAGCCCAGAAATAAACTCAGACATATATAAATTATTTTTTAACAAAAAGTCAAGGACATACAATGAGAAAAGACAGTCTCTTCAGTAAATTTTGTTGGGAATACTTGACAGCCTCATGCAAAAGAATGAAATTCAACCACTATCTTACATCATGCAGAAAAATTAACTCAAAATGTATTAAGACTTGAATGTAAGAACCAAAACCATAAATCTCCTAAAAAAAATTGGTAAGCTTTTTGACATAGGTCTTGACAATGATTTTTGGACTCCGACACAAAAAACAAAAGCAACAGAGCCAAAAATAAGCAAGTGAAAACACATCAAACTAAAAATTGTATGCACAGCAAAGGAAAACAACAACAAAAATAGCAACCTACTGGAATGGGAGAAGATATTTGGATATCATATATTTGATAAGGGGCTAATACCCAAAATACATAAAGAACTCATATATCTCAATAGCAAAAACAATCAATCTAATTAAATAATGGGCAGAACACCTAAACAGACAATTTTTCCAAAGACATACAGATGGGCAACATGAAAAGATATTCAACATCATTAATCATCGGGGAAAATCAAAATGAAACCACAATGAGATATCACCTCACACTTGTTAGAATGGTCACTATCAAAAAGACAAGAGTGTTGGTTAGGATGTGGAGAAAAGGGAACTCTTGTGAACTGTTGGTGGGTATGTAAATTCGGAATATAGGCTCCTCAAAAAAAAAAAAAAAAGAAATACCATATTCTCCAGCAATTTCACTTCTGGGTCTTTATCTGAAGAAGTCAAAAACACTAATTTATAAAGATGCCTGGACCCATATGTTCACTGCAGTATTATTTACAATAGCCAAAATATGGAAACAACCTAATTGTCTATCAATGGATGGATGGATAAAGAAATATATATTGGAATACTGTTGAGCCATAAAAAAAGAATGAAATCTTGCCATTTGCTCTAATTTGGTGGATATTGAAGGCACTATACTAAGAGAAATAAGCTAGAGAAAGACAAATGCTGTATAATTTTTCTTATATGTGGAATCAAAAAATATAACAATGAAAATCTCAGAATTCCTATGCTTAGTGTTAAATATAATTTTACAGATAAAGTTGAAGTGTGGGAGATTCACCTAATCTTGTGGGAATAGTGACAAAACTCAAACAAAATAAGAATCTCCACAAGATTTTATCACTAGCAACCCAAGAAAATGGTATTTCAACATGCTAGTCAAAACAAAAACCATCATGGATGAATGTCTGGTCTGGGTAGTATTCTACAAATAATTAATTAATTTTGACATACTCAACAAAGCCTTAAGTATCTTGATAATCCTTTTTGACACCTCATCTGACCATTTTTGTTTTTGTTTTGTTTTCCCATTCTGCTTCAATTAGTGAGTAACATTTGCAAAGTGAACATTTTGGGGTCCTTGAGCCCATGAACTCTAGGCCCAGAATTTTCACTTGCTTTCCATTGAGTGAAAAGAAACAGAATCAAAGCAAAATTTTTGTCTTGATTACAACTAGTCTGGAGAGGGCAGGCCAAGGACTTAAAGCTTATACTTACTTGTAAATGCAGACCAACAAACAAAGTTGGATGAGAGGGAATTAGGGAAACACAGTAAAAATGAAACCAGAATAGGTTTAATCTTTTAATATATATACATATATATTTACTGTCACTCTAAGAATTTGGCTCATTTGATAGCTTGGATAAATATTTATATACTTTGCATTATGCATTTGAATTTAATATAAAATCAGTTTAAAATATTCCCTATTGTGACATGGCTGACAAGATGAATACTGAATAGGATTACTGCTGTAAAGCAAAGCATTATGCTGATTTGCTTTAGGTAAGATGATATTCTCATGAGATCCCCCCTAACCCTCACCAACATCAAATACATTGACTTGTTATCAAAAGACCAGTTTGGAAGACTTCCATTTTCAAATTACTCCTCTTCTCCAAATAGCCAAATAGAATTTATAGTAAATCCAGGAAATGTTACATCCATTGTAGTTCCAAACATTAAAGAGTAGAAAGGAAACATTCTCTTGCTCTCAATGCTATGAAGCTTTGCCATTTTTAACTTGCTTTGACATGAGCAATCTCATTTGAGAATCTGTTAATGAACACTGTATTTCATAAAAGAGGACACTGAATCAACTGCCTAAAATTATACAACTAGGATAGGATGAGTCTATGGCCAGCATTAGATGTTGGGTCTACCTCCTAGTCTAGAGGGTTTCTGCTACGTTGAATTTTCTCTATTATTTCCAGAGTGTATTATTGCAAACTGTAAATTTTGTAGGAAATTAAGACAACAGTTTAAGGACTGAATTTTAATTAAATTTACATCACTTAAAAATTCAGAGGGGCATCAGCGTGCTTCAGTCAGTTGAGCATCCAACTTTGGCTCAGGTCATGATCCCACAATTCATGAGTTTGAGACCTGAATGGGACTCACTACTGTCAGCACAGAGCCTACTTTGTATCTTCTGTCCCCCTCTGTCTCTGCTCCTTTCCTGCTTGTGTGCTCTCTCAAAAATAATAAATAAAACTTTATTATTTTTAAAAAATTAAGAATCCAGAATTTTTTTTCCTATGGAAATAATAGGATTTAAAAGTTCTGCTTTTGTTGTCTTCACTTAAAATAGAATGAAAGGAAGGGGGAAAAAAAGAGTGAATCAAGGCAAGAGGGTGCCTTTATTTTTTTTAAATAGTTTATTGTCAAGTTGGTTTCTATATCACACCCAGTGCTCATCCCCACAAGTGCTCTCCTCCATGCCCATCACCCCCCCTCCCCCTCCCCCCCATATCCATCAGTCCTCAGTTTGTTCTCAGCATTCAAAAGTCTCTCATGGTTTGCCTCTCTCCCTCTCCCCCACTATTCCCCCCGCTTTTTCTCCCCGACGTTAAGTTCCTCCTAATCCTCCTATATGTGTAAACATATTGTAGCTGTCCTTCTCTGCCTGACTTATTTCGCTCAGCATAACACATCTCTCTGCTTTTAGAGACAGAGAGAGAGAGAGAGGGTAAGGAAGTAAGGAATGAGAAAGAGGGAGTGAGGAAGAAAGGAACAAATTGTGTAATTTTTCAGATTTATCATTTTATCAACACTAAATATAAATTACCCAGAAAATGAAAAGTTTTTTTCACTATTTAACACAGAAGACACCTATTCTGTAGCTATTTTATGACACATGAGAACAGTCAGCAAGCCCTTGAGCAGGCTCTTTGTCAACACCAATTCCCTTGTACCACCTAGAGATTATTTTCAGACAAAAGCTAAATAATTTCATTATCTCTAGGTATAAAAATTACTACATGTATGACATGAAAATAAATGTTCTTCTCCAGTTCACTAATTCTACAATAAAAACCCTGTGATTCTATTAGCAAAATATTCCCAAGCTGGTGGATAGAAGTCTTGGGGAATAGTACAGATGCTTGCTTATCAAATTAATTGTGCTTAGAAATTAAGAAGCTGTTGAAGCTCAGTGAGTATTTAACATGCATAACTACTTCAGTAGAAAGGGAAGGGCAGTCTCTAGACTCTTACAAGAATAGTTTGAGTTTGAGAAAACCTTTTGTTAAAAAGTAAAAGAAGTAAAATTTTCCTCCATGTAGTATAATATGACTTTTATAAAATAACTTTGCAGCATTTTGAAATTGTAGAATTTGTAACACAAATAACTAATTCGTTTCTTATAATTCAAAGTTTTATCCTTTGAAATTTTCATAGCAGACCTTATCATTGGTAGTTACCAGCAGTAAAATATATTGCTCTACCCTTTTTTCTTCAACAAAATATAGTATCATAAAAAATGGAAAGAAGAAAAACAGAGTTAAAATAATTGAATTATGGTAAGATTTTTTATTTAGCATGTTGTCTAAAATGCCCCACTTATTAAAAAGTGATTTCCAATTATTTATTGAACTTTTTTTAGTCCAAGGTTGTACGGAGACATAACCGAAAGAGGGAAAAGCATAGACTAGAAACAAAATAATCAATGTTCAAGTAAGAACCATACATGAAGGACTCATTTATTTATCCCTTTATTCATCAAATATTTATTAAGATCTTTTTCCATTGAAGGCACTGTGCTTGATGTCTCTGGCACCTGACAATCCCAGTCTCCTTGTGAGATGGCCATATGTAATGGGAAGTGCATTGGCTTTATTATCTGTAAACCAGGGATTAAATCTCTCTTCTACCCTTTATTATCTATGTAGTGATACATAAATTGCTTAATCATTGCTGATACTGGTTTTTATCTGCATTTTGCTGATAGCAAATCCATCATGAATTCATGAGAATTAATTGAGATATTATTCATAAAATACCTAGCAGAGCAGCTGATCCAGAATTCAGCAGTTCTTAGACTCTGCTTTGAATCAGAAAAAAATTAAGGATATTTACATGCCTAAAATTCCTTTCATTTCATTTTTCCTCTACCAGATGAGTTTAAATGATCAAAGAGTAAACTCTGTACATGGATATAAATTTTTGAGGAAATATGAAAATTTTGGCATGCCAATTAATCAAATAAGGCTGAAGACATGTGTGAATCTATATCATAAAAGTATTCTATGTAACTGTGTGTGCTGAGATAATTTAGAAATCTCAAAGTTTTTTATTATTCAAGGATAAATAAAATGACATTTATTGTATTTAAAATTCTGTATTATTAAATATACCTCATGTTTAAAGAGCTTAAATACATAGCAGTGCCTGGGTGGCTTAGTCGGTTGAGCATCAGACTTTGGCTCAGGTCATGATCTCATGGTTTATGGGTTCGAGCCCCATGTCAGGCTCTGTGCTGACAGTCAGCTCAGAGCCTGGGGCCTGCTTGGGATTCTGTGTCTCCCTCTCTCTCTGACCCTCCCCTGCTCACTCTGTCTCTATCTCTCAGAAATAAATACAACATTAAAAAAAATTAAAAATAATAATAAAAAAAGAAAAGGCTTTAAAGCATATATTCAAATTTAAAGACAGTTAAGTGAAGAAATAACTAGAACTCACAACCCGTTTGGAGATAACATGATTAGTATTTTAAAAGCTTCATCTGTGCCACTTACATGTCCTTCGTCAATCATAATAGCCTCATTCACCTCAGGAAGCAAATATCATTTTAATTTTTGTGCTAATCAGCCGTTTAAAATTCATTATGGTTCTTGGGGCCCCTGGATGGCTCAGTCGGTTAAGGGTCTGACTTCAGCTCAGGTCATGATCTCACAATTTGTAGGTTCAAACCCCATGTCGGGCTCTGTGCTGACAGCTAGCTCAGAGCCTGGAGCCTGTTTCAGATTCTGTATCTCCCTCTCTCTCTGACCCTCCCCTGCTCATGCTGTATCTCTCTCTCAGAAATAAATAAAACATTAAAAAAAAATTCTTTATGGTTCTTGTCACATATATACGTGATTCTAAAGAATATATAATTAGTATTTCCTATTTGAAAAATTTCAAATGATAGAATTATACTATGCATGGTTCTGTGATATATTGCTACAAACATGACATTTGGCGAATTGGTTACCCCTGTTTATAGTTATAGTAAATTTATTTTCACTGCTGAATAATACTGTATCAATATAATACAATTGTTGAAATATTCTACATTTGACCAACATTTAAAATATTAACATTTATTTTCTTTTGCAAACATTGCTGCCTTATAGTTTATCTTCTTTCACTCTTGTGCAAGATTTTCCCTAGTATGTATACCAAGAAGCAGAACTATAACTGTTCAACTTTACTATACACGGACAAATTCTCTTCCAATGTGTTTGCGACAATATTGACTTCACGAGCAGTGAATGAATATTCTCATTGCTCCATATTCTTGCCAACACTGTGCTGTAAAACGAGGAGTTATTGAGATATCAGTGCACTTCTGGGTTTGCTAATGAGTCTGTACATCTTTTCATGTATTCAAAGGTCATTCATGTACCTCTTCTATAAAATGTGTTTTTGTGATTTTTGTTCAACTTTAATTGGATGTTTCCTTTTTTTTTTTTCTTATTGATTGATTGGTAGGGTAATAATCCTTTGTTGGCCATGTATGCTACCGAGAATTTTCTCAATTCTTACCTTCTATTTTTTGGTCTTTACATAGTCTTTTGATGATAAGAAGTTGTTCATTTTAATCTAATAATATATTTTATCAGTCTTTTGTTTTATTGATATGCATTTTCTAGTTTTTGTTTCTGCCCTGCGGTCATAAGTGTCCTATAATAATTATAAGTGTTTCCATTCCTATTTAAATCTATCTGGAATTGATTCTTTGAATGATGTAGAAAGCTAACTTGACATTCCCTCACCCCTCAATGGATAAACAATGGTCTAAAACCATTTGTTTTCACTGATCTACGTTAACAACTATGAAATTAAATTTTCATATATAGATAGAATCATTTATGGATTTTCTATTCTCTTACATGTGTCTAGAGTTCTATCCTTGAGCCAATATCATACTATTAAAATACTCACAGCTTCATAGTAATTCTTGTTATACAAAAAAAATTCAGGGCTATTTTTGATCCTTTACTCCAAATATTTTTTGTAGTTTTATGGTTTTATTAACACAAATACAATGTGTACATAAGCTGTGTCTATTCATTTTCTGCCCTGAACAGCCTGGCATTGGGATTGACTAGGCAGCTGGACTGCTCTTTCCACAGTGGCTTTGCAGTTCTTGGAGGAAACATTGTAAGCATTCCCTGTACTGTAAGATTTGTTGCACATCAGTAACACTTCAGGCTCATTGATATGGACTAAGACCCTCCAGAAACCACTGGGCAGTATTTGCTTTGTTTTCTTATTGCTCCTGTAACTGATGTTGAGCATCAAGATCTAGCCTTTGAATCTTCTGCACACTCTATTGTCAGTGCCTCTGGGTTTCCACCAATTGCACTTAATTTTGACATACCAGTGTGACTGTTGCCAGATGAACTTCTTGGTCCTCTTGGGCTTCATCAGAGGTCTGAGGGTGGCCATGATACTCAGTAAGAAATGGCTGCCACCTATGCAGTCAGCACTGAGGAAGAGAAAGAGAGCCCATTACTCCAAATTATTTTTAAAACTAGTTTTAATGTTTTACACAGATTCTATGAAGTTTTTGTTTTTTGTTTTTTTACCTTTTGACTCCCTTCACACATTTCCACCATGTAGGAATATTGATTAGAACTAGTCTAGTGAAAAATGGCATTTTTATTACAGTGAATCATCTTAACTAGAGACATGGATATCTCTTCATATTTGAATCTATAACATCTTCAAATAAATGTTATAATTTTTTCATAAAAACATTACACTACTTTTTTTAATCCTAGACATCATATTTTTTCTTCCTTGTGTAGTAAGTGGTTTATTTTAAATTATATTTTATAATCAACCATTCCTTTTATTTTGTATACTGGTTTGATATACATTATCCTTCTGAAATATACTTATTAACTCTAATATTTTATCTGTGGATTCATTGGTGACTTTTGATAGCAATCATATCTGCAATATTGATAGTTTTCTTTTTCTTTTTTTTAAATTTTCATTTTAGACAAAGAGATAACAAGCAGTGAAGAGGGGCAAAGTGAGTGAGAGAGAGAGAGAGAGAGAGAATCTTAAGCAGGCTCCATGTTCTGCACAGTGCCCCATGTGGGGCTTGATCCCACAACCCCAAGATCATGACCTGAGCAAAATCAAGAGTTGAATGCTCAACTGACAGAGCCAGCCAGGCGCCCCTAACATTTCATCTTTAAATGTAATATGTGCTCTACATATTTTTGTAGGTTCCAATCATCCAGCTTAAGGAAGTCCCAGTCTTTTTTTGATCTCTTTATTTGTTTTTAAGTCTTGAATGGATTTTTTTAAGACTAGTTCTTACAAATGGTCAAAGTCAATGGCTTACATGATATGGCTCTCTGTTATCTCTGTCTCATTTACTACCTCCAGCCATAGGAAATCCTCTTTACTCCTGCAACACTCCAAACATGATTCTACTTCAGTATTTTAGTTTTGGTGAGTTCTCTACCCTTTTCCCAAGATATCTGCATGAATTACACCTTCTTACTTCACTCTTTGAGTTTTTACTAGAAAGTCCCTTTCTCAGTAATGCATTCTCAAGATACCTTACCTAAAATTGCAATTCTCACCCTTACTTTGACACTTACTGTATTCCTTTCTCATTTTTTAATTAAAATGTATTGGTAGTTTGTTATATGCATAGTTTTTTTATTAATATCTTATTAAGGAAAATTTTCCCTTGAATATGCATCTCTGTTTTCACAAGTAAATCAACTGAGACATTACTTTGAAGCAAATTGACTTGATTCTGTCTCCTTTTTTAAGTGTTTATTATTATCCTAGGCGAGCTGAGTATTCTTTGTAAAAAGGAAAAAAAGTCAAGAAGCTTTCAGTAGTATCGAAATACCCGGTATTATTTATCTGTAAAACTGCAAGAATTTCTTCCGATTATGTCTTCTCCTACTGGGCACAAAGAATGAATCATGTTTGTTTGTTTTTGACACTCCATCTATGAGATAATGAGTCTCTCAATTACAGGAGAATACAGTTCCTTTTCTAGTTATGATATATAGAGTAACTACAAGTTATAACATGAATTAGATAGATCAGAACCATGTCTCTATGACTACTGGCATTCTTGAACAAAGAGATAAAATAACAAGCAGATTACTGAATGTTATGGTCTCAGTGCATTTTTTTTTCTTTTGAGTATCTTATAGGTGATAAGAGTTGTCTTTTATTTATAATGGATAAAAGCCATTAAATTTCCATTTATTTGTGGGGTAGTTGCATTGTGATAGACAAAAGCAAACATAGTGGTTTTGTGTGGCCTTAGGCTTTTTGGTGGTTTTACTATGGGAGTAAGGATAGTAAGGAGAAAGTGGCAGACTATGGTCAATACTGCATATTGGTATATGAACTCTTCCAACCTACTCCATTTGGGAGGCTGGAAAACTAAAGAATTCTCAACATGGCCAGGGCTAGAGTGAGGCAAGTGAGGTGCCCAGTCCCCCAAAATTAAGGATGAATTCACTCTAAGGCTTGTGAGAATACAGGATTGGCACCTGTGAATGAATGCCTCCTTGAATGTTGTGCCCTGGATGTCTCTTTTGCCCCACCCTACTAACAATCCTGGCTTCTCGGACTGTTTCACAGGTGACCTAGGTTCTTCTAAGCCAATGCACCCTTGTGAGATTTGGAAGCAAGAAGTGATGCAGAGTCCCCCTCCCAGGGCATTCTTCTATGTACTGGTAAGCAAGGATAAGTTTGAATTTTCTTAGGTTTATCATATGTTTCAATAAGTATTCCTCACATTTGCAGGCATGTAGAGGGAGAATTCAGGGAATCCATAGAGCATCCACTTTCTTGGCATGAACTTAGCTGCAATAATGTTCTTCTGAAGACAGTAGTTGGGGTGATGTCTTACATATTCCATATCTAGTGCTGAGATGGTAGTGTTTTAGAGTGGAGAGTTTGGTGGCAACATCTTGATCTACAGACCTCAGCAAAGCTGGATTGATTATGGATCTAGGAACTAGAGCAGTGGCTCCCTGACTTTTAGGCTTCCTGGTTAGACAGGCAGAAGCTCCCTTTGTGGCTATTGTGATGGTCTTCTAGTAGTAATCCTAGATGTCTGGCCTACAGCTGGTCCTCTAGCCCTTCCCACAATTGTTTTAGTACATCATTTACTTTCTGCTTATATGCTACCTGAAGCAGATCCTTGATTGATACAAATTGGGAATAACTGTTTCATTCTTTTGAGGAAAAGAAAGATTGAAATGAGTTTTCTAGTGTATCAGCAGAATTGACTGCAAACAAATGTTTACTCAGGGAATATTTATGTGTTTATATATTTATTTGTAATCATTCACTATATTAAACATATGTATACTAGTTTAAATTGTTAAGAATTCACTTTGAATCCTGCAGAAAAATCAATCAATAATTCTGTGTCAGTTATATAAGTAGAACTCTGCTCTAGAGTGTAAGATGAGATGACAAAAATGACAAAACCTCTTCCCTAAAGAATCTGAGATTGTTGTCATTTTAAAGAAAATAAATCTGGGACACCTGAGTGGCTCAGTTGGTTAAGTGGCTGACTCTTGGCTTTGGCTCAGGTCATGATCTCACAGTTAATGAGTTTGAGCTCTGCTTTGGGCTCCCCACTAATAGTTTGGGATTCTCTTTCCCTTTCTCTCTGCACCTCCCTGCTCTTGCTCTCTGTCCCTCCCAAATTAAATAAATGCATTTTTAAAAAATAAAAAAAAAATAAGGAAAATAAATAACTTAAAATGACAGAAGATTGCCTTCCAAAAAGTATCTATAAGGTCTAATATATCATGAGTCAGAATATTCATATGCTAAGTTATATAACTGAATATGTTAATTATTAAAAAAAAGAGTTTTATCAATTGTAAGTGTAAGGAATTGGTCTTCAAGAGTACAAGGCCAAGAGTACATCTCATTGAAACACTGGCTAGAATAGAGGGGCCTCAATAAGGGACCTTGTAGTACTTCTAGTTTCTATTCCATTGGCAAGACCGTTCTCACTATCACACAGTCATGTCAAATTATTTTAGCCTGATACTGTTACACTTCTAGTTCTTCCAATGACTTTCATTCTATTCTCATGCTCAGCAAGTGAGATTCTAATTATATTTTGGATGAAATGGACTGATAATGTTCACCTATTACCTGTTTTGTTGTAGTATACTTCTTATAATAAACTTTAATATTTTTTTCTTCTTGCTCCATTCATCACTCTTGAACTCACTTTATAGGGATCTGTTGCTACAAAATATACCACTTCAAGATTGCTTTATAAGATCAAGTTTTGAGACTGTAAACACTGATGGTTACTACCCGGATAATGGAAAATTTACCAATGCCAGCCTGTGAAACCTCTTCTCAGATAATGAATTCACTTTTCCACAGGAAACAGAAGCAAACCATACATTGTGTAAGACCACAAGTAGGATAAAAGGTTTGCTTGTTTTTCTTTCTTACAATGCCTTTCACTTTTCTAAGAGCATAGGAGAATCACTCCTAGAGGTCCTATTCTACTTATTTGCCCATTTCATCTGAACTTCTGGAGTTTTAAAGTTATGTCAAGAATCTTTTTCTTGTACAAGTGTACTGAAGTCTAATCTAATTAACCATACTATTTCAAGGTAGGATATTCATGCTGTATTATAGATAGATGAAAATGATTGCAAATATTTGCTATAGGGTTCATTATTTTATATAAAAGCCCCCCAAATGCTTCCTGATGGTAGATGTAACATTAAATCATGAATACTTTTATTAATACATTTCATTAAGTCATGATTCACATAAACTTAAAACACATTGCATATTTCTTTTTAAGCACACAGGGCTTTCTGAATAGTAAATGGTTTGTAAGTGCTTCTTGATAATGGTGAAACAAAGTTATTCTAACAAGAATAATATATGAATTGTACCTCCTCATAATTTTCTTCTGTACCTGAATTAGAGGAAAATGAATATTTTCAACACTTAATCTTTTTAGCTCTTTAAAAAATTATTAGAATAATTTTGATTCAATTTTAAACCAAGAGCAGGGGTTTATGACAGGCTTTGAAGGCAAACACTTTTCCAGCCTTTTAAAACATACCTAATCCTAGAACCTTTATAAGAACAATATAATCCCATTTAAAATTTCTGATCCAATAATAACATCTCATAAGTTATGCTATAGTGATTACATTTAAAAAGTGTTTTTGCATCCTTTATCTATTTGACTTTAGTTTATAAGCAAACTTGTTGGGCAGACTGGACACTATTATTCATTTTTCCTCTCATGCAGTTAAGCAAGTGAAGTTCAGGGGATATACGGGATTTATTAGTTTCACCCGGTTATTTAGTAATAGTTCCAAATCTGAATTGAGGGCTTATTTTTTCTTAAATCAACTTTATTGAGGTATAATTTGTAAAAAATACAATTCATACATTTGAAGTGTACAATTTGATGATTTTTGAAAATTTTTATACCTCCATGAAACTCCCCCCACAAATCAAGATATGCAGCTTTTACATCAGTTTGATAAGTTTCTTTGTGCCCCTTTGCACATACACACCCCCTCCCGCATCACAAGCAGACATGGCCCTAGGCAATCCCTGATGTGTTTTCTGTCCCTAGAGATCAGTCTTGCCTTGTCTAAAATTACATATAAATGAAATTTTTCAGTATTTACATTTGCATGCCTAGCTTATTTTGCTAAACATGTATTTGAGATTCACTGATGTTGCTGTGTTTATCATTATGAACTGAAATCTTTGAATACTAGGTGATTTCCAAGGAATAGTCTTGTCATGCTTCTTTCCCTTTATTCTAGCTCTAAATAGTTTAAGGTTTTCATTCAAAAACTAAGACAGGACTTTCAAAATTGTCTCTTAATGAATATCCTCCTTTTGAGTCTCAACCATTCCAACCATACTGTTTAGAAGCACTTTTTCAAAATATAATTTTGTCAGCCCCTTGCCTACCACCACATGACCCACCTTAGTAGTTATCAAGGTGTGACGGTAGAATCTAAAGGGGTGGTAAGAGCAAGTGGACCCGGTTCTGCTTCTGTACTCACCTCGCTACCTTCAGCCAGAATAAACCTGTGTTTTATCTGTTGTGTATATTAGATTTTCATGTAAACTTTTAATTTCAGAAGGAAAAGTTACTTGCTTAAAACTTTGAAAATAGCTAATCTACTGCCCACCTCTGCCCAATCAACCTGTGTCTCATCTTGAATCCCGCTCTGCAATCATCTTTCTCTCATTCACAGATGTAAGCTATGCTCTGACCACACACTGTGCCCTTAGCTCATCAGGCTCTTTCACTCTTGAGCCATTGTTCCAGATGCTCCATTGCCAGGAGTCATTTTCTACTCTCAATCTCTACCCATGTAGCAAATACCTACTCATCATAAAGACTATTTTTTTAAATGTTTTATTTATTTCTAGGAGAGAGAGAGAGAGAGAGACAGTGCGAACAGGGGAGGGCCAGAGAGAGAGGGAGTCACAGACTGAAACAGGCTCCAGGCTCTGAGCTGGCAGTCAGCACAGCGCCCGACGCGGGGCTCGAACCCACGAACCGCGAGATCATGACCTAAGCGAAAGTCGGACGCCTAACCGACTAAGCCACCCAGGCGCCCCTCATCATAAAGACTTTAAGCTCTAGGTATACCTTATTTATGAAGCTCCCTTGACTCCATCTCCTAAAATATAACCTAATTGTGACCCGAGTTTCCTAAAATGTCACTGACACACTGTGCTAGGAAAATAATTTTGTCTGCACATGCCCATTTCTAGTAATTATTTCTTACCCATTTATATGATTGCCTTGGAAGTAGCCATTCCACACAACACTGACATGAGCCAATGGTCACAGTTTGTTGATATGCAGTGATTTATGACCAGAGGCTCTCACCCTCTTGCTGCCACGTGGACACAATTCATTTGTTCAAGATGGGTACATGATCCAGAATGGGCCACTCGTAGTTTGTAGCTTCCATTTNAAAAAAAAAAAAAAAAAAAAACACACCTCTCCCAAAATATATAAATACTGAACTGCATTTACTTGTTTTTTTCAAATCTGCAACATCTTGGACTGCTGTCTTGTTCTTTATATGTCTAACACCCAGTCCAAAATCCTGTTATAAAATATATGTTCAATAAATTTTTAAGAAGTGAATGAACAAAACATGGGTGAACAAATATGCCTGTGGAATATAATACTCAAGATGAATTTATACAAGCTAACTTAAAATTAATTAAAAATTTAAAATAGCCACACATAAAATATATAGAAAAACTGTTGCAGTTAATCATAAGTAATATTACAAAATAAAGGCACAAACAAGTGGATAAAAAAAGGTTAAATTATAGAACAAGTTTCAAAATTTCATAATTTCAAACTGTCATAAGGGTTTGACACTTTTAAATCTTGTAGAGGCATCTTTCATAATTAAACAGTACATGTATTTTCAGATATGGACAATTGCAAATAGTCATCTCATGGAAGCCCTAAGAGAGTAAATAAAAATTGTGGAAGTAAACATATTCATGGCTGGGAAGAAAGTGGAAAAGCCATACCATTGGCCTTTGCTTTTAAACATAAGTGAGGTGTACATGCTAATTCCTTTCTGGATAGTATATAACAGAACCCTGGTTAAGGTGCCATAGCATCTTCAGAAGGAAACAGTAAAGGGGAAGTTAAAATATCATTTGAGGTGTAGATTTTTTCATGTCATTAACGCATCCATGTAAATAGTAATATGAGAATGTATTCTTTTTGTTTTACCACACAGCCTTAGTGACTGCATAAACAGGACCAACCAAGCTCTGAAAATCAAAACAACAAAGACCCTGTCCCTTGAATACATAACAATTCCACAGGGGACATGAACAGAGAAATAAATTATAATACAATGTAGTAAAATGCTGTAAAAACATATGAATAAAGTGCAGCAGACATAATCTTAAAATTCACCAAAGAAAATTCTCAAAGAGCTTAGTAAAGATATCAAAGGTACCCATTCTGAAAGACTTAGCCATTGTTTATTTCTCTTCAGCTAATTGTAAGAAGTTTTATTGGCTCTATCTTCCTACCAATATTTCTTTGAGTAAGATATCTACTGCAGAATTTTGGAAAGAAAGGGCAATTTGCTAAATAAAATAGAATCAGTGGGAGCATTATTCAGTTCCTATCATTTATTGCCACAATATATATTTATATTATATATTATTGTGTTTGATCATCTACAAGGTGCTTATTCTCATGAGCTGGAAAAACTAAGGATAATTGGGGCTCCTGGGTGTCTCAGTTGTCTAAGCATCCAACTCTTGATTTTGGCCCAGATCATGATCTCATGGCAGGAGATTGAGCCCTCTGCATTCACAGCACAGAGCCTGCTTAAGATTCTCTCTCTCCCTTGCTCCATGCCCCTCCCCCACTCATTTTTTTTCTCTCTTAAACAAATAAACAAACTTAAAAATAACTAAGAATAATTAATTATTTCTTCATATATGAGGCATACTAATAATTTTGTATAGGTAGGATTGACCCTACAGAAGAGGGGAATAGGCAGCTATTTATATGATTTGAGGAATATAGGGTCTTACTTAAAAATATTACCTTCTTTCTGAGCTGCCTTTGCATGAAGTTCTTACGATGCAAGCCATGTTTTTTGATTAAGGCATTTTCTTTAGAAGTCATTCTTACTATAGACATTCTGGAAAAGGAGGGCTCATTGACATGTAAGCAATGGCTAAGGTGCTAATATGTCAGTGAATGCCCTGTCTTATGAAGGAATAAGACATCAAATTGTTGACTTTTGCTGAAAAAGAGGGACAAAAAGAGTCTTGAGTATGAGAAACTTGTAAAGGCAGATCCAGAAACAAACAAACAAGCAAACAAACAAGCAAATGAATGAAGTACCTCAGTTGGTAGAAACAAGGAAACCAAGCTCGGAAGTAGAGACAAGCACAGACTATTCAAATGAAAAAGAATAAATTTTATTTGCTTCACAGTTTTTGTTATGTCCATTGCCCTTATAACCAATGTGATTTATATATATATTTGTGTTTGTGTGTGTGTGTGTGTGTGTGTGTGTGTGTATGCCTGCAGGCGTGCATTGCTTGCTTTGTGTAAACCTGTACATCTATTTGCGGGATTGCTATTGAATACCTTCAAGTGACAGGCAGTAATATAGGACCTGGAGATAAGATGGTGACTAAGGATGGCCTAGGTCTCTGCGTCTTAAAGAGCTAACAATCTGTTTGAAGACACAAATTTAGTGAAATGCCTTCTATAGTAAGACATATACTGGGACTGTGCGGTTATTGAGGAGAACTTAAGCCTGATGTGAAGGTTAAGGGTGGCTTTCAAAATACATTATTTTTAAGCTGAGATCTAGAGTATACTCAAGAATAAACTGGGTCGGTCCAGTCAAGGTAGGAAGGGAGAAGGCAGAATGAATAATATGTATAAGTAACCAGCAAGAGGAAGGAGAATATGAAATTCAGGGATCTAGGAGGCATTTATGTGGCTAAAATTCAGGGTATGAAAAGAGAATGTTAAAAGATGAAGTTGCAGTATTTTAGGATTTTGTTGGAACAACATGCAGAAACATATTGTCCTTAGCTTAAATAAGTAAAGGAAGGATATATTATATACCTAATGTGATATCTCATGAACCAGAGATCAAGGATCTCCTTAGCTTAAAGAAAGGAGGGAGTTCAGAACTTAAATTATATTAGAATTCCTCTTTATGATTTGTCTTTGCTCTTCTCTGTGTCGGCTTCATTCTCCAGGCTCACTGCTGACACTTTCTCTACTTGGTGGGATATCATTTTGTCTTTCTTTGCTTCACATCATGGACACTTAAGTTGCTTGCTCAGTCCCGTCATTATACTGAAATAACTTCTTACACAGTTGACATGGTAGGCCCCAGTATTCATTTTTGTATCTAATTGATTGTTGCAGAGATAGGCAGTTGACCCAAGATAAGATAGTAAGAATATTTTCCCTGGCTAGTCTCTTGAATGGAGATAATTTAAGCTTGATTGATATAGGGCTAGTAAGCATATCACCATGAGGACTACAGAAGGAGCTCTTTCAGGATGAGATGGGGGTAAGCAAACAGCTATGTAAATATCTTCTACAATATAGTAAACACTATTGAGGAATTTGGACTATAGTACATAAAAATATGGATTTATCAAACTGTCAAAAACCTTCATTTGATTAAAGCAAAATATATTTCTTGACCTAGCATGGTCTTCTAGTGTATTCAATATTTGTAAAATGTCTATTTGTTTATAAGTTGTTAGGAACAAAATCACTGCCAAAACAAGGTGCATTTCTTAAACAGATGAGTCCTCTTGCTTATGTGTGAATTTCCTCTACCAAGTCTGAAGACTTGAAAAACTCTCATCAAATACCATACTAGTCCCACAGAGCTCCCCATGATTTCATGATTCTCCAGACTCACTGAGTTAGGAGAAGTGGTGGGTGAGAGCAGATGCTGCTCAAGCATTTTCCTTACTTTTGGCATTTTGGTTTTTGATCTGATGAGATTTTCTAATGTTTATTTGAATGAAGTTCTGCAGCTTTCTCCCAGATATCATCATCTGCATTTGACCAGCTGTATATGATAGAAGTATATATAATCCTTAGTTATGGGTCAGATCATATGTCATATGAATGATGCTGTATTCTGACATGCCAACAAGCAAATGTTTTGGCAAATCATGGAATGTTAACAATGGGTGTGTAGCCCCTTTTTATTCCTACTGGCATGTGCTAGAAAAATGGTTTTAAGGCTTTGAGATCCTGTCATACTGAAAGTAAAAGAGTCTTGTAGAGTTTTTGTTTCTTGTGTTATTTAAGAAGAAGAATAACTATGTTTTATTAAGTTCATTTTGAGTTCCAAATGCTTTATGTGACAGTACAATAATATAGGACTCCTTCATACTCAGGTTTGATTGAGATCCCAAATTGGGAAAAACATATGCACACATATACATAAGGTACTTGTTCCAGTTACTATAGTTTTGACAAAATAATCCAAAATTCAGAAACATAAGACACCATTTTCTTATGCTCACATGTTCTTTGGATCAGGAATTTGTATACAACATATGATATCTCAGGTGATTCAAAGGTTAGGGATGACTCAAAAATTAGGACCCAAAATAATCTAAAGGCTCATTTACACACATGTCTGGGGCTATTGCTGAAGACTAAAAAACTAGAATTGCAGTCTGGAATTTCTACATGTGCCCTCTCCAGGTGACTTTGGTTTCCTTGCAATATGGCACCCTCAAGGTATTTGGACTATTTACTTACATGGAAGCTCAGGAAATCCACTGTTTTAGCAAACAAGGCTGAAGCTATATTATCTTTTATGACCCAGCATCAAAAGCCACATGATGTTATTTCCACCATATCTATTAATCAAACATCTCACATTTAAGGAGAAATGACATAGACTTCCCCCTTTTAATGGGCATCAAATTTTTAGTGCTATGTTTTCAAAAATTCAAAATATCAGATCACATAGTATGCATGAAGAAATTGTAAAAATGGCATTGAAATTCTTAGCTTATTATTCAATTTAGGGATAAAAATAAAAGATGTGAGGAACTAGAGAAAGCAGACCTTAGGGTTGCATTGAAGAAACTGCCAATGTCCTGTATTCTGCTCTTCCAGGTCAATCACTTTGAAAAATGGGGGATGGGAGATTACTTTGCTCTCACATGCGAGGAAGAGATATTATAAGAGTTTGAAGAGTCTAGNGCAGAAAAAAAAAAAAATAAAAAAAAAAAAAAAAAAAAAAAAAAGAGTTTGAAGAGTCTAAATGCACATCTTGGAATATGAAGGTAGCAGTGACTTGTATCTGACTCAGGCCTAAAAAGTCTAAAGGTTGGCAACTTCGACTAGCTGAAGTACCCTATAGGAGAATTTAAAAACTCTTCACTGAAAATAAGCTATAATTCCAGAGTCTGCCTCAGCAAGGATGTCTATGGGATCTCCATGTACCAGAAATGAGATGGCTATAAGTTGTCTTAAAAATGACTCTAGGCCAAACAATCTCCTTTTTTCAAAGACAAAGGTTACTTTGGCATAAGGAAGTCAGAGGTGTTAGAAGTAAAAGCTAAATGGGGATGGATGTGGCCAACGAGATTATCACATACATCAAGTAACTGAAGTAAGAGGTCCACAGAAGTAACACAGGAAATGATGTTGGATATCAACCACATCTGGTGAGGATCACTAAATTATTCAAGTACAAGTAAGACATCCTTTGCCCTATACCTTTCCTATTAGAAAATATCAACTAATAACAAGAATGGAAGCTTTCCTTTCCCATCCCTACCAAAGGGTAGGGGAAAAAAGAGATTTTAACTGACTGAAAATTTGGTGTTTCAAATGCCTATTGACTGATCTGTTCTTAAAACCTGGGAAAAGAAGGCATTCTTGGAATACCTAACAAGGACTAACTGTTTTATGATATCTGATGGATATTTTTTGCAGAATTAGAGACATATGGACCCTAGAAAAGATGGCACTTTGTAGGAACAGTTGTTGGGAATAATCATGCAGTATGCTTGTTTTTTAAGTTTTTCACATATTTCAATAAACCTGATTCATATATATTAAATTTTATTTAACTCTCATAAAAACTCTAATGAAGTAGGAAATGTTATTCCCTGAAGTGTATAAAAGATGGACATAAACCCTCTGATAATGCTTTCATCAAGAGATGGAGCCTATGTGTCCTCCCCTTGAATATAGGTCATCTCCATGAGTGCCATAACGGAAAGAATACACAGAAGTGATGCTGTACCAGTTTTTAGGCTGACACCTTCCATTTTCTTTCCTTAGAAAACTTTCACTCCAGTCATAAGCCTCAGTGAAGTCCAGTTACTCTGAGGGTATCATGCTAGAGAGGTCACCATGTAGGTATTCCAATCAACTAATTCCAGCTGAGTCTAAACATCTCACACACAAGATGCCAGACAAGGAAGTGACACAATTTATGACTCTCTAGTCCAAATCATTCCCCAAATCAATACCACTGGGTGATCGCAGTCAAGGGTGTGAGAGTCAGTAGAGAAATTGTCCAGCTGAGCCCTGTCCAAATTAATGATACATGAAAGCATAAGCTATAGTAAAATAATGGTATTTGTCTAAGCTACTGCGTTTAATTTGTTACACAGCAATAAATAGCTAAAATATCTCCATTTTATAGATGAGGAAATGAGGCTCAGAAAGATCAAGATTTTTCCAAGAAAACATTTAACAAATGATAGAAAATATTTAAATCTTAGGGTTTTTTTTACTTCAAATTACTTTCACTATGTCATACTACTTCAAAACCAAATACTGGATTGCCTAGGGAGCTCATTTATTATGCCACTCCTAATATATTCTACATATAGCAATATCAATATAACACTAAAGTAGAAATATCATATCTAGGATATTTGGATGGACTTCAAGTACTGCTTGGGGTATATTTTCTTTTAAATCTTTTTTTTTTTTTAATTTTAATTTTTATTTGTTTCTAGAAGAGAGAGAGAGACAGCGTGAGCAGGGGAGGTTTAGAGAGAGAGGGAGTCACAGACTGAAACAGGCTCCAGGCTCTGAGCTGGCAGTCAGCACAGAGCCTGACGTGGGGCTCGAACCCACGAACCGCGAGATCATGACCCAAGCGAAAGTCGGACGCTTAACCGACTAAGCCACCCAGGCGCCCCATTTTCTTTTAAATCTTAATATTGATATGCTGGATTTTATTTTATAGGTCAACCAACTGATACATAACTTTGCTTTTATTGTGTGATTGGTACCTAATTTGCTAACACTTAATATAGTTCCTTTCATTTAGCCATTAACTATATATTCTCTTCTAGAAATTTTGTAACTATGCATATGTATATATATATATATATATATATATACACAATTATTCATTCATTCATTCATGCATTCATCCATTTGTTTGTTTCCCCCTTGCTACTTAAGTCCTCATGGCTTTAGGACTGATTTCCATAATTAGACTAGAACAGAATAGGGTTTTGCATTTTTTTTTTTCCATTCCTCAGATTTTAACTTGTGGTACAAAGGATAGTCCCTAGTTGGATTTCAGGGATTTTAAAACACCCTTAAATTTCACGCAACATTCTAATTTAGTTCTTAGCCTTAGATCTTTCAAGCTTCTCTGACCTCTATGAAAAGAGCAGGTCTTAAGTACTACATTAATACTGAAAGCTACTCCTTCTGTTAACTACTGAAGCATGTTTTTCATTTCATGTCCCTTTGAAACTTATTTTCCATCTTTAAAAATATTCCTTCATGATCCTACATTTTACTTCATTTTTCCTTCTGATGTCCCATAATATTTTAGGGTAGTTATTTGCAATGAGAGAAAGCCTTCTGAAATTTTATAAAGCTGAAAAATAGCCTAATACTTTTTCATTTCTACTTTGACATACATTGACTAGAATATTTTTGTCTTTATTCTTTGTTTTTTTTAACTATACTGTCATCCAATGTCATTGTATGAATTGAATAATATTCAATCATTCATTCACTCATTAGACAAATAATTTTTGAGTATCTATTCCATGCCAGGCACTGTCTTAGAATTGGGGAATACTGCAAGGAACAAATTCATCAAGAATTATGCTTTCATGATGCTGCCTTGTTATAAGAGGGGAATACAGATAATAAACAAGAAAAATACTAAACGAAGGCAATAAAGGAAGAAATGAGTGGTGTGCAAAATACAAGATATGGAGCCTATGAAAGGCCAAACTGCCAAGTGGACTTTTGAGTAATGACCTCAAGGAATTTTGAAAATAAGCCAGGTGAACTCCAGGAGAGAACATTCTAGGCAGAAGGAAAAGGCAAATGCCAGAAGGCACTGAAAAAAAAAGCCACACTTACATCTAAGTTTTATATTATTGTTTAGTCATTTCCAAAAGATTACTATGACCATCGCAAGCAATATCCTCTCAAAAATTAAAATGAAGATGTCTGAGACTGAGGTAGTGACAGAACAGGTGTTGAGAAGTGCAAATAGTTTGAAAGGAGAGCAATGGGATTTACTGACATATTGGGTATGGTGTCAGAGAAGAAAAGAAGAGTCAAGATTAACCCCAGGGTTTTGACCTAAGTAACTAGAAAAATGAAGTAGTTGTTAACAGAGATGGTAAAGACTGTGGTACATTGGGTTCTGTTGGAAGAATAGAATGATGGGCGGATGGACAATAGATCAATAGAAGGATAGCTATGGAGGGAAGAAAAATGAAAACATTTATATATGCGTTACCAAGACTGCACTCAAACTATTCATATACATATGAACATACAGTGGAATATTAGTTTTAAGTATACAATACAGTGATTCAACACTTCCATTCAATACAACACCTGGTACTCATCACAAGTGCCCTCCTTAATCCCCGACACCTATTTAATCTACTCCCCACCCACCTCCTCTCTGATAACCATCATTTTGTTCTCACCTTGGCTTAACTATATAGTTAAGCAAACTATATCAAACATATCAGGTATTTAAATAGAGGGTGTTTTATGTAGGTAACAGAGTTGTAATGACTAGTAGGTGTTAGAAAACTTGAAAAGAAAAAACAACAACAACACTAAAGTAAACCTAAAAATTAGAAATTACATGATGAGCTTCTGCCCCTAAGTCTGTGAGAATACAATGTTACAGGAATTTAATTTTAGATAGATACTGTGAGTCACTTGCATCCAGGGTAAAGTTTATAGAGAACACACCATTTTCAGGAAAAAAAAAAACAGTGGTGACTAAGGCCCACAAAATTTCAAGTTTGCTTCTGTAAAGCAAGTATTGAAAAGTGATGTGGTCAACTGAGGGCTGATGTGGGTTGGGGAGAGGAGAAGAGGGTTAATGGGCATTGAAGAGAGCTCTTGTTGGGATTAACACTGGGTGTTATATGGAAACCAACTTGACAATAAACTATAAAAGAAAAAAAAAAGTGATGTAGTCTTTGGATGTGTCACCTTGGCTAGATAGTACCTCCTTGTGATTCAATCAAGCATAAATCCAAATGTTGCTATGAAAGTATTTTGTAGATATGATTAAAGTCTTTAATTAGTTGATTTGATGTAAGGGAGATTAGCCTAGATAATCTGGGTGGGCTTGATTCAATAAGAGCTGAAATTTCCCTGAAGAAGTAATTCCATCTGTGTACTGTAGCTTCATCTCATGTCCCAGAGTCCCAGCTTGCCTTTCTTGATGGCCTATTCCACAAAACTGGCTTTCCTTGCCAGCCCCCACAATCAGCATGAATCTTGTGGTAAGTCTTTTAATATATGTATCTCCTACTTGTTCTGCCTCTCTGGTTGATCTCTAACTGATAGAAGTTAAAAGAGGAGACAGGGAAAAGGATGTTTATAGCAAGACATAATTTAGTGGGAGGGAAGTGGATAAAGGAACAGGAATGCATTGGAGGCAAGGATAATCAGGTGATAGTTTGACAAATGAAGTAACTTTTGCCTCAGCCATGAGACTTATTTTTTTTCTCTTTGGGTGGTAGTCAGTCCTTAAGTATAACTTACTCTGGATTTTGAGGTGGAAATGCTAGCTTGAAACCTCTCTTATGAAGTCAGAGAGAAAAGTAATTGATTGTGGTAGATTGTTACATTAAAGGCCCCCAAGGAATTAACCTTGTGTAGTCTCCACCCCTACTGACATGGGGCTTGGCCTCATTTGATTTGTCCAACAGGGCAAACTGGATGCAGTTGATGCTGAATAGACACTGAGGATTATACTCTGGCAATGCTGCCTTAAACTGCATGTAGAGAAGCCTAGCCTAAGAGAAAGAGGGGCAAACCAAGAATGTGACTCTTAACTATAGAGAATAAACTGATGGTTACCAGAGGGGAGGTGAGTTGGGGAATGAATTAAATAAGGGACAGGAATAAGGAGGGCACTTGTGGTGAGCCCCAGGTATTGTTTGGAAGTGTTGAATCACTATATTGTACACTTGAAACTAATATTGCACTGTATTTTAACTAACTGGAAGTTGAATACAAACTTTAAAAAAAAAAAAAAGAGCCCAGAATAGTTTCCCTTGAAGATGAATTGCTGCCAGAAACAAGAAGCCCAGCAAACCCATCAGATGAACATAGTTATGTAAGTGAACCCACACCAGAAAAACCACCCAGCCAACCACAAAACCATGAACAAATAAAAGGTTGTTCTTTAATTTGCTAACCTCTGGAGTAGTTAGCATAGCTAACTAGATACACTCATTGATAGTCTTTGGTAATACTATATACCCTGAGAGCATAATCCCCCATAATAATAGTATATTGCCAATAGATAATTCTGTATCCATATTTATTTTAAGACATTTTACTCTCCAGTTTGCTCAACTATTTGGTCATTTAGAATGATAAGAATTTAAACTAATTTAATTTCCTATCTGTAAAGAGAATATGAATGAGCATAATTATATAAAACTATTAACTGAGACTAAGTGATATAGTGGTCACTGTGGAGTAAGAAGAAAAGGGAGTGTGGATATAAATAACATTATGAAATAGACAGTTTTATATAACTTCAGAGAATAATACTATGGAAGAAAAAAATTTCCTGCTGCCCAGCATGGTTGCAAAGTTGTTCTGCATGTTTGAATCAGAGCCATTCAGGAAATGTAGCTCTTAAATTATAACTAATTCCCTCTGAAGATATGGTTCTGCTTACTAATACAGATTTGGGAAACTCCCAAGAAATACTTTTATTGCTGTTATCTGGACCACATTCATTGAATTTCTTTTTTCTTTGTGCTCTACGCATCTGAGGGTTAGATTCGGCTATGCAAGACTCAGTTTCCCTACATACCTTTTTGTCCTGAATTTAACAACACACACTCTTGAGCTGTGCTCTGTTCTTTAGACTTGTAAGGGTCTTAGTTCTTCCTCTTTAACCTCTAAGTTCACTTGCCTTTTCTACCATATTAAAACTCTACTTTTTCTGGCAGCCTGTTGGCCTGATAGATATACAAGCCCATTACTACCCAATATATCTCTTTAATCTGAATGACCAATTAATACAATTTCAAGTTACTCTGAAATTCAGAAATGCAAAAGGGGCAGAATTACTAATGACTACTCTTCCCCCCCATCTCTGGATTCCTTGTAGGTTGAATGAGAATATTCATTTGTTACTATACTACTGAAAGACTCTCACTCAACAAGAAAAATATAAAAGATGTTTCCATGGTCTTTTCTCTTTACTTGTTTTACATTATGACACATCTACATCTTATAAAAATAGATCTTCAATATATCAAGGAATAAAATGTAATACAATGGTTAGGATTCAGACAGACAAAGATTTACCACCCAAGGGGCCATGGATAAGTTCCTTAACTTCTCTAGTTTTTAGTTTCCTCTTATGAAATCAAATAAGTTGGTTGTGATAAGCAAAGTAAGGCAGTTGATATGAAACTCTAGGCTGAGTTTTGTGGTGCCTAGTAAGTGCTGAATATCAGTAGCTGTCAGTGGTGACCATGCTGATTATCTTCATGTGTTTGGTTGAGGGCATAAATAAGCAAACAAAAATAACCCTGATTCCAGTCAGTCCAGTAAAGTATAGAAGACAAGTCTTTATTGGTAAACTTATTTGCGGGCCAACAAAATGCTTAAGATCTGAGATAGAAAAAAAATGTCACTTTTTCTTGTTCATTATAGAAGATAATTCAGAGTGGATTTGATGAGCTTCACTCTGTGGAGTTGAGGCTGAGCCATTCATTCATCAAAGGCTGTTAGAAGTCATCTATATCTGCTCTAACAGTGGCAACAAGCCTGCTCCTGGTAATCTCACTTTGCACTATCACTCATAGGTGATAAACGTGCTCTCTCCAGGGCAGAGCTTTTATATTCAGAACATTCAAGTGAGCACTAAAGTGCTTTGACAAAATTAAGTACTCTGAAAATGAAAGCCCAGTGTATGTATTGAANTTTTGTAAGGTTTCCAATGGCTTCAGATCTTTTCTGTGTGATGTATGGGCGCGAGTGCAAGTACGGAGCTCCTTACTTCTCCGCCATCTTGCCCCTCTCTCCTGTATTGAAAGTTTTTAATAATACACTGTCTCAATAATTGCTATCAGAGAGCAAATATTAGGCTTTTGGGCTTGTGTAGCTTAGGAAGCAATATGTGGAAAAAATCTCTTTTCTAAGATAGAGATTCTTTCTAGAGAGTAAAGTTGATACAGTAAGACAAGCATTGAAGGTGGTGTCAGGAGAACTGGGTGGCATGCCAGCTCAATTTTCATGTGGATTTGTTCCAGTGGCTTACCTCTCTGTGTCTTAGTTTCTTCTTCAGGAAATTGGAAATAATCATACCCATTCTAGAAAGCTTTGTGAGGTAATGTATGGGACAGATACTCTCACTGTAAATATTAATTAATATGTATAAGAACTGTATTTTCAGGGGCGCCTGGGTGGCTTAGCTGGTTAAGCGTCCGACTTTCGCTTAGGTCATGATCTCGCGGTTGGTGGGTTCGAGCCCCACATCGGGCTCTGTGCTGACTGCCAGCTCAGACCCTGGAGCCTATTTCAGAGTCTGTGGCTCCCTCTCTCTCTGACCCTCCCCTGCTTGTGCTCTCTCTCTCTCTCTCTCTCCTAGAAATAAATAAAAATATTAAAAAAAAAAGAACTGTATTTTCATAGAAAACTTGTTAGATGCCAATTACTAGGCCCTTCTCTGGAGATTTGAACTTAGATCTGGGGTAAGACCTACAAATCTAAATATTGAACATATGTTCTAAAGACCCTCAGACCCTCTTCAGGTCATCTGTCGACCGCACTTTCAGAAACCTTTCAATTTTTGTACATTGTATACTGTTAAGTTATTTAGTACCACTAATGACCATAAAAGAAAGAAAAGTACAGATTTGTTTTCTCTAGTCTTTGAAAATATCAAGTATAAAAATCTCTGAGAAAATATATGAATTCTGAATGTCCTTTTCTCTTCCACTATTTTCAGCGTAATTAGTTATCTAGAGTGAAAAAGGATGAAAACATGAATGTGCCAATAAGGAAAGATAGGTTCTAATGCCCAACCATCATAATATCATGTGGTTAAACATACTTAAGGCTTGAATGCAAATAGAAAGAATGGAGAGAGAAAACAGAGAGTAACACAGACCAAACTGATCTTTGTTTTGGCCTGAGTAAGCTAACTAACACCACTGACCTGTGGAGTCCACTCAACCATATAGCTGATGGCTCCCAAAACAACCTGTTTCTTTTAATCAATATCAAATTCCTAGGACAAAGCAATAAATAGAGGCAAACCAAAATGTGAAAGGATATCACAGTATTTTTCTTTTCCCAAACCAGATTCTAAGCCATAGTACAAATTATACTCCAGCAACAGGTGTTGTCATTACTTTCAAGACACGACTATTACAAGTACAGATAACCTCTACCATTCTCATTATCAGGAAAGCTTTTCCAGAGACAAAGTCAGAATCTATCTCTAGGTTATCATCTGAAAGGTGCCCAAAGGACTCAGTTCTCTGGCCAAAAATGTATTTCTTCCCCTGACCTATCACTGACTTATTCTTTGTAGTCTCTTTTAAAATATAATTTGGAAGTCACTAAGTACTTATAATGAATTAAATTAGATATTTTGTTCCATATCAAGAGGAGTCAAGTAAACAGAAATTTCCTCGTTTCCTATTTCTTTTTGTAAGTTAGATAACCATTAGAGGCTTTAAATTATATTTTTTTAAAAGTTTATTTTTATTTTGAAAGAGACAAAGACAGCATGAGTGGGGGAGGGGTAGAGAGAAGTAGACAGAGAATCCCAAGAAGGCTCCATGCTGACAGCACAGAGCTGGGCATGGGGCTCTATCTCAGAAAATCACAAGATCATGACCTGACCCAAAGGCAAGAGTCAGATGTTTAACCAACTGAGCCACCCAGGCACCCCTAAATTACATTTTTAAAGTTTTGTTTCAGATAATGTAGACTATTTTAAGCCAACTGTCCTTATAATCAAATAAGATCTGTGTATAAATATTATGTATAGCTACCAAAGAAATAGGACTCACCATACTAAGATCCCGAAACTGAAGAAAACACAAAAATATAGACCTTTCACTTAGGGTAACTTATCCCCTCAAAGCATTTTCCTAATTTGAAAGTAGTAGCTGAGAAGCTAAGAAAGTGGCACAGAAATCTTAGGCAGACTCACAGCTTGGGGGAATAAAAATTAGAGGTCAAGCCTACCAAGAGTAAGGGGTCCCAAACTTAAGACCAAAATTTATGCTCTAAGAATAATGGTCAATCTGAAATATACTAGCCCTCCTAGGGTTTTAAATATTCTCAATGCCTTTTTTCCATTAAGATTACATACCCTTAACTTAGGGTGTGACAGAAACAAATCACTAGTGTAAGATAGCATTATTTAGAACCTGAAATTATCTCTAGAAAATTTCATCTAATCTTTCCAACCAGTGATGCTGGGTTAATTCGATGTCCATACAGAAAGATAGTAACAAGATACTTCATGATCTACACATAAAAATAATATTTAATAAAGTTAAAAGTGAAAGGCAAAACAGTAAAATGTACATAACATAACATATCTACACAAAACTATCTAGGAGAACATCTTTGACTACACTAAAATTAAAATTTCTCTTAAACAAAAGAAATCCATAAAAGAGGGCAAAACCAAATCTACATTGTTTTTAACATTTGTAAAACATATGCCCAAATATGTACTTGTGGCCAGATTATATAAAGAATTTTTGCAAATTGGGGCACATGGGTGGTTTAGTCAGGTAAGTGCCCAACTTTGGCTCAGGTCATAATCTTGTGGTTTGTGGGTTCGAGCTCTGTGTTGACCTCTGTGCTGACAGCTCAGAGCTTGGAGCCTGCTTTAAATTCTGTGACTCCCTCTCTCTCTCTAGCCCCTGCCCTGCTCACACTCTCCTCAAAAATAAACGTTAAAAAATTAATTTAAAAAGGTTTTTTGCATATCAATAAGAAAAATCCAGGCAAACCATTAGAAAGGTGGGCAAAAGATTTGAACAGGCACATAACATGAGAGAATATCCAAATCGCCATCATTAAGGAATGAATTAAAGGAATGAAATAAAAAATGAAACTGCAATGAGGCACCATTACACATCTACCTTAATAAATAAAACTTAAAAGTTTGACAATAAGTGTTAGCAAATGTGGAACAATGAGAATTATCACATGCTGCTGGTAGAAATATAAATTGGTACAATTACACTAAGAAAAGTACAAGAAATAACTATTAAAGTGAATATAGGCATACTTAATGGCCCAGAAATCCTAGAACAAAAGACATGTATGGATAAGTCAAAAATGTTTAGAGTGGCATTATTTATAATTGCTCCAAGCTGGAAAATAACCCAAATGGAAGAATAAACAAACTGGAATATATTTATTCAATTCAGGAAAAAATACCCAAATCTCTGCTGTATATAATACTATGGATGAACCTCAAAAGCAAAAACAGACTATTGAGTGAAAGAATATAGATTTTTTAAACTATTTTATTATTTCATAAGTATGAAATTCAAAATAGGCAAAATCAACCTTTGGTATTAAATACACACACACACAAAGGTTACCCTTGAGAATAAAGAGTTTCTTACTTTAAAAATGTCATGATGGGGGCTTCAAGTCTTTGTTATTTTTATATTTCTTGACATGAATGGGCATTATATGGGTGTGTTTCTTTGTGATCATTAAGCTATATACTTATGACTTTATACTTTTGTCTATCTATATTAAACTTCAATTTTAAAAAGTTAACATTATATCCTTGGTGAAAGCAACCAATTCTCGTAGTGTCTTTTTTCCTCACTTTAGATGTCAACTCCTTAAGGACCCCAGTTAGGGCCATTTATAACATTTATTATGACCGTGACCTGCAATTGAATTAGAGTCTTTAGGGATAGGACCTAGAAGTTTGTTTTCGTCAATCTCCCTGGGTTCATTCTGGCAGCCAAGATTGAGAACTACTACACAAGGGCCTCTAATGTCTTTCTCAGTTGTGTCTCTATACACATAGCTATTTTTCCCACTAGGTACTCCGTGGTTATATTTATATTGATTAATATACAGGTATGTATAATGTGAGAACATACTTTTTTTCCTAAAGATTTCTATAAGCTCAGTTTTTACAAGAGAAGATAATTGATCTTTGAGTACAGATTGATTTACCTGTACTTAAATATTTTTCTTAATAAAAGAATATATATACATATATAGTTTAGGTTTTGTTATATTTAGTAAATTGGGTCTTGTAATCTTATAGAATTCACTGAGATTTCTCAAGTATTTCTTAAAATGAAGTTCAGAATACAGTAATTCTGGGAACTTTGTAAATAGTATTGTCTACTTGCTATTATATCTCGATGGGAAAAAATAATTAAACCTGTTTTATGTTAGGCTTTTAGAGACAGACTTTGGGCTAACTGTTATTGTTAAGATTATTTAATGTATTGTTATAATGGTAGGCAGAACTGCAAAATTTCCCACTTCTCAAGCGTACACGTCCTGTATTATCCCAGAGATTTTAAATTATGTATCTGTAATGAAGATAATATACTTTATTCCAGTGATTAGGTTATATCATATGGCACAGTTGGCTTTAAGAAAGGGAGGTTTGACATTATTATATAATCAATTTAAAAGTACACAGGTTTTTTTGGCTGGTAGCAGAAGAATTTGTTAAGAGGCATGCATCCATGCTAGCCTGGAGGAAAGCAGATATCCATGTTATGAACTGTCTATGGAGAGGTAGGGCCTCAAGTTGCTAAGAATGGCCCCTTCTGACCACTAGCAAGGAGAGAGGGGGATCACAGGCCTACAATAAATGGATACTAAATTTCTTTTTTTTTTGAATTTTTAAACATTAATTTATTTGAGAGAGACAAAGTGTGAGTGGGGAAGGGGAGAGAGAGAAAGAGACATAGACTCCCAAAAAGGCTTTAGGCTCTGAGCTGTCAACACAGAGCCTGATGGGTCTTGAACTCACAAACCATGAGATCAGTACCTGAGCCGAAGTCAGACGTTCAACTGACTGAGCCAACCAGGCACCCCAGGAACTGAATTCTTCCAGTGATCACTTGGAAGAGCCAAGATAAGAAGCCCTGGCCCAAACTGGCTGTTTAACTTTGTGATACTCTAAACAGAGAATCCAGCCATAACATGTCCAGACTTCTGACCTTTATAATTATGAGCTCATAAATGGGTATTGTTTTAAGCTGCTAAATTGTGGTTGTTTGTTACATCACCATAGCAAACTAATACAGCTTCTGGTAACTGAAAGGGAGGTGCTACTATAACAACTACTTAAAAATGTGGAGTAGTTTTGAAACTAAGCAGTGAGCAGAAGCTGGAAATTTCAAGGGAATGTTGAGGATCACGTGGGAGAAAGCTCATATTATCTTGAACAGAATGTTAGGGGAAACATGAATATTGAAAACTCTATTGCTGAAGGCTCAGAAGGAAATGAAGAATGCATTTTGGAAATCAAAGCAAAAGGGATGGACCCTTGTTATGTGGTGGTAGAAACTGTGTCCTATAGTTATGTGGAAGGCAGAACTTGTTAAGTGATGAACCTGAATATATAGCTAAGGATATTTCCAAGCAAAAATTTGAAGGCTCTGCCTCATTTCTTCTTGCTATTTATAATAAAATGGGAGAGGAGACAGACTGAAGGAAGAACTATTTAGCTAAAAGATTCACTGTCTAGAAAGCATACTCTGGAGAAAAGGTGAAGGGTGTGACTTTCCAGTCTTTTGCTGAACTTCAGAAAGATCAGAAGATTCATTCAAAAGAGATTAAGAATGTGCCTTACAGATTCTCTCATTCAAACCAGAAAGCCCCTAGGAAGCTTGATAGTTATTGCTAAGCCACTTCACTGGTAGGCCAGGGTAGAGATGGCATTGTCTTAAGTCTGTGGATGTGGATTTGTCTAATGAAATGAATCCCTGTGAAATCTACATAGGGCCCATCCACAAGATTCTTGAGAAAATTATGTCAGCAGAAACACCTCAAGCTTGGATTAAGAAACAGTGTGAAATTAAAAGGGGCTCCTGAACCCCCCACATTCTACTGGTAAGCTGATAAAAATTCACTGCTGCAAGCACTTGCTATTAGTCATGAAAAAGAAGAGATGACTCAGAGGACAGAACCGAGAGTCCAAGGGTATTACCAAGTTTCCAGAAGGCAGAACTGAGAGCTACAGAGGATTGTTCCTAGGCTTTGATGCCTAATCAAGAAAGTCTAGCTAGACTTTGCCCAGCTGGAATCAAAATTACATTAGACTAGTGACGCTTTTACTTTCCATTTCCTAGCTTTTTGTTTTGTTCTGTTTCTAAGAGGAATGACTATAATTGTTATATTCCTGCACCCTGATCATATTTTAAGAATGTTGGGACAGATAACTTATTTCATTAGTTTCAAAAATCCAAATATGGAGAGGAATTGTTGCCATTAACCTTCCTTCTTCTTAATGGATTACTCACTGGTACCTTATTTATATAATTAAGATGATATAATTTTGGATTTTAATCCAATGCTATTATGCAATGAGATTCTTGGTAACCTTGGGTGGTAGAAGGGGAAAGAATAGGGTAGACTAAAAGTGTGTAGCACTTTAAGGTTATGGTAAGAATTGGGTATTCCATAGGCAATGGGGAATCAGAGAGAAATTATGCAATTAAAAAAAAAGACAAAGTTCAAGAAGTGTCCAATAGAGAAGCCTGTGTCAACAGTAATGCAGGACTATTGTTTTGTGTGTGAAATACAGCAACCTTCAGAAAATGAAAAAAAAAAAATACTATAGAATGGGCTTGATGATATCGAAGAGATTTAGTTTCTTGTCAGGGGTGAAAGATCCTCTGAAAAAGATAGAAAGATCATTCTTCATTAATCATTTTTGAACATGCCTTTTTGGTTGGAAATATTTATGAAGAATTCTTTGATGTTTTAAAAATTACTTTCTTTGTCCCCTTTATGTCAAGAAAGGATGTCTATGGATGCATGTTTATATTTATTTATGCCTTACAGATATAAGGAAAGTGTCTCATCAATACTGCATCTGTGACAGCTTTTTACAGTACAAATTAGGAAAAAAAACTTTTTTCCCTAATTATCCCTTATTTTAACTGCAAAGGATGTCATTTCTTCCATAATTTTAGTGTATCATATATTCATCTATAATGAGGTCATTTTTTTTCTTTGTTTAGCAAACTCCAGAGTTATATGGTTTATAATCCCCAAAACCTTTTCATGATTTCTTTAGCAGATGATGGCCTTCTGTACCATAACCAGTGACAGCATGCCCTGGACTTAAAATGTGAATGAATTTCCTAGACTTTCCGTTGACTATATCATTTCTTGAATTCTTGCACAAGCACTCAACCATAGACTATCCAATTAATTAGAAATCATTAATTAGAAACTATTAGAATAGTTTTATAGCAATTTTGACATAGGCCTGAGGGATCTGGAAACCATGTTATATGAGGAATGACTAAAGAAATGAAGGACATTTAATTAGGTGGAAATGAAACATATTTAGTGTTCACTAATGGACTGATACCAATAGGTAGACATTAAATATAAATCACTATTTGGAAGGCTTTTCTAAGACCTTGATTTGTTCAACAAAATAAATTTATTTCTCCTAAATGACTTGTGAACATTTTCTAGGAGAGCTAATTAAGAGCCTATCAAGTCTCCATTAGATATTGAGACTGCAATGTTTGTGTGGCTGCCTTGAGTGAAATGGACTATATGACCTAAACTCCCTTTGAACTCAGAGTCTAGGATTCTGTCTTGCAGGGTTTCTGATGTAAAGACCAGCTCAGCTGGTACCAGAAAAAAAAAAATGAATAAAGGTGACCTATATTATTTTTGAAATAGAAACTTTCCCTGATGGAATTCAAAGCAAAAATAAAAGCATCTTATTCTAAAAAGATTTGAAAGCAACCCTAGAATTCTTACCAATGAGGAAACTGAGGTCCAGAGAGTTGATGTGATCTGCCTAAGGTTGTATCAAGGTCACACCCCTAAAAGATGGGTAGCTCAACCCAACTCCTAGAACCCAGGTTGTTAGCTCTTAGCAGTATCCTGGATTGTGTTACAATTGTAGCTCTTTTGTTTATCTCCTCTTAAATCAACCTTAAAGAGCAATTTGTCTTTCCTTAATTTTCCTCTATCATCTCACCCAGTAAATTGATAATATTAATTTCCACTCTTTTCCCCCTATCCCCTCACCTTCACTTCTAAGCTCACACTAAACACTTAAAATCCCTACCTACTTCTTCAGTGAAATAACAATGGGCTGATGGCTGCATGATCTGAAGTAGAGTTGACTTTCACTCTCAGAAACAAAGGTAGCAATATTAAAGGGAAAAACTTATAACTTGCTATAGTCAAAGATCAGAAACCAAAAGTCATGAAATGAAAAGAGAAGAAGGACTTTAGGAAGAAATTTAAGAGTCGGTTGTGTAGGAGCCATAGGACTGAGATTTGTAGGTCTGGACAACACAGGAAATTATGGCTAAAAGCTCTACTACCCTTCCTGTGACCTTCTGGAGCTCTGATCCCACTTATTACTTAAGAATCTATAATAGTCAACTGGGGCTTCCATAACAAAATACTATAGGCTGTGTGGTTTAAACAGGAATTTATTTTCTTATAGGCTAGAAGTCTGAGATCAGGCTGCCAGCATGGTCAGGTTCTGGTAGGAGCTCTCCTGCTGGTTTGCAGACAATGGTCATCTCTCTATGTGCTCATATGACGCCTTCTTTGTGCTTGCTCATGAAGAGTGAGCTCTCTGATATTTCTTCTTTTAAGGACATTAATCCCATTATGAGAACTTAATCCTCATGGTTTCATCTAATCCTAATTACCCCCTAAAGGACCTTTCTCCTAATACCATCATATTCACGGATAGGGCTTCAATATATGAATTTGGGGGTTGGGGGAGGAATACAAACACTGAGTTCATAGCAGAGGCCCACTTGCTTGCCCTAGAATATAGAAACTATCAACAAACTCTGACACCAAACTTTCATAGGAAAACACATTTCAACAGGTTTCTAGATGGTGGAAATTTTTTTTTAAATTGTGTATTTACACTAGGAACATCAACAGCAAATGTAAAGATGCTATTCTCTTTTAGTTATTAAGTTTCAGAATTTTTTGAAAAGTTTCTCCAAACATAACTTATGTAAACCTTGAGTATGAGACTAGGTCAAAATTGTTTATCCCTATCTCAAAATTGCACTTTAGGACTTGGAATAAAAAGATAATCTCCTTTAACTAGTTATGCATATTCCAGCTAACAACTCCAATCACACACTCCCTCCCCCACCTCAGTCCTATGTGAATACATTCCTGGTTTAATCAGGTGTATCATGTGCTGTGGAGGATATCATTTTGGTTATACTGAGATCCTTTTATTTGAGGGTAAACATGGAGATGATTCAGTCTATTCTTCTAATTTCTTTTACTTTGAAATTTTATTTTCCCTCCACTGATACACATTTAATTTTCTAAGTAGAACAGTGCATTAAGTAAACATTGAATTTTTTTCTTTCAATCTCTGCTGCACACTGAATATTCTTGAGGAAAAATTGGGCTTCTACATGGGGGACCTAGGTTAAGTATTAAAATATTTTTTCAACAGATTAAGGGTCAAGAAGGGTTGATGGAAGATGGAACATTAACATGATTTTTAATAACCTTTGAATTCTGCTTGTTTTCAGATATGTACTTGATAAAGATTTAAGGAAAATTATATCTATCCATATATAATTAGAAGGCCAGGATGGTACTACATCTATGTCAAAAAAAAGTTAAATCAAAGTACCACATCTATGCCAAAAAATAATGGATATTTAATATTTGGCAAAACTAGAAAGAAAAAGGTCTTGACAACATACATTTGATAAACTTTACAGAGAGGGGTCACTGGTCAATTACCTATCCTCAAGAATGCTTGAAAGTATTATTAATCTCAGGACATATGATGACAAATTGATTTGTTAAGAATAACCAACCTCATGATGTGGAAATAGAAGTCAATTTATTTTACCATATGTAAGTATATAGTGTTTACTCCTCCATAAGTATGTTCAGATAATTTGGAGTCTTACCATCCTGCCTTAGGGGGTATACTCAAATTCTATAGGAAGAGAGATTATGTAGCACTCTGGTCTTGCCATGTTAGGAGAAGAATGGCACATTATTATTTATTTACTCTGGCAACCATTGACCCACATGTGTTCCCATCTGACCTATAGTCATAGACTAACCCAGTCTGTTGTTCTCTCTCCTTGTTCCAAATTTAGTGCTCCAGTCCCTATTCCATGACTATACTGCTTTCCATTTACAAATGATAGATTCTGCTAACTATAAACTCATAAGGTTATGGGTACCTTTTGCATTTACACTTTGAAGGATGTTAGCTTAGTGCTTGTTTTGGCTTTTGCTCTAGCTATGTACTTGTTCTGTGGTTACTCTAGTTTCTACTCTGGGGACAAAGTTATAATTCCTCTATGGTCTTAGATCTCCAAGTATATCCAGAAAATTCTCCATATCTTTCCTCAAGAATTCTGTATGTGGTGAGGCAGGGGAAGGCAAAATCTACTTTTTGGGGAGGCATCATGGACTGTTGTTTGTGGTCTCTGTTGTGTTCTCGTTTCCTTCCAGACAACATCCATCTAGTCTGGAGAGAGATGAGGTGGGTAGTCTATTTCTTCACTTTTTTTTCCTTCAAAGTTATCATCCATGGCTTCATATATCTGAGTTCTTTAAAGTCTAGGCTTTTGAAAAGCCAAGGATTTGATTTTTTGTAATCCTAAATGATTGATGTTTTATGCTTTTGTGCTGTATTGTACTTCCAAAGAGGGAAGTGCAAAGAGTAGAAAACGATCTGAGAAAACTCCTTGGTAAATATTTCAAATACTAGCCCTAATATTTACATTCCTTTAAAATGCTTTCCATACATCCTGCTGTGCCTTCCAGCATTGTGTATATGTGCATTTCTCCTCTAGTTGCTTCTATTTCCTACATAAACTGTAACAGGAAATAACTTCACTTTTTCTACAAAAGAACTGATTTTTCACTTTCTGCTTACGACATTAGTGCCCCCTCTTCACATTGGGAAGAAATATCATACCATGACACCAGTTAAACTTTCTTCACTCTGACACAACCTCACCCTATTGGCTTTGGTAGCCCAGTAGAATTATCATGTAATCATATTACACTCAATACTGTATAAGCTTCAGAAGTACAAACTCTAAAATGCTATTGATATGCTTAATGCCAAACAATCAATACAGATCAAAGAAAGAGCTAATTTAATAGGATGAGATCCAATTTGAACTGCTGTTGTTGAGGAAGGGCCATGTGTAGTTGTTCTATATCAAGTGTATTACAGTAATTGACTCTTCTATTGAGCACAGTGCAGCTGTCAACAGTATATTGCAACAGAGTAACATATTTCATAAGTAACTGATACCTCTTCAATCTTGGTCTAAAGGGTGAGAGCTAGATTTTCTATAATACCAGCACACAACAGGAAGACTATGAAATTCATGCTAATTATATGTAAGTCTTATTATGCAGCTGACCTTTAGGGATTAATTAATCTGAAGGATTTTTATCTCCTAAAACCTAAGAAAACCCTTTTGATTTGAAAAACACTATTAAAATAAAATCACTCTTTCCTTTATGTCTAACATTTGACCTTATTCCATAGAATTCAAAAGTCATAGTCATTTTAAATTTATATCAAACATAGGGTATTTGGGAGAGAAAATAGATGGCATGCTATAAATACTGCCCCTACAAATTGATGTTTATAAATGGTCATTTACATTTTAATAGACACATTACTAATTATCATTCTCAAAATCTATTATTTCATTTAACTACTGTTTTTATATAAGGTTATCCAGCAACTCTGAATGCTACTTACCAATACTAAAGATTCCTGATGATCTTGTAAGTTGTGATGATATGTAACTAAATATCAATAGAAGTCATCAGGAGAAAATTCTGTGTTTTCCCTCAAATCAACACATTTCTTTCACTCATTTTTTCCTTCCAAGGTACTAGACTTGGTGCAGAAGGTACCAAGTGGTCAAGAAAAGCGTTGTTATGAAGAGAAAACAAATGAGGATTCAATTTTTAAAATACAAGTCAAGGGCTCCTGGGTGGCTCAGTCACCAATATCTGACTCTTGATTTTGCCTCAGGTCATGCATGATCTCACTCTGTGAGTTCAAGCCTCGCATCTAGCTCTGAGCTGGCAGTTGCTAGCTTCCTTGGGATTCTCTCTCTCTCTCTCTCTCTCTCGGACTCTCTCTCTGACTCTCTCTCCCCCTCACTCTCTGCCCCTCCCCTGCTTGTGCAGCTTCTCTTAAACTAAATAAGCAATTAATTATTTGTTAAAATGCTAGTCAAATATCATATAAGGAATATTTTTTTTAAGTGTTAGGAAGTTTCAATTGTCTGAATGTTTACCTTCAGGTGAAACAAAAAAGTCTCCATAGAGAAGTTGTCATCTAAGTTGTGCATTAGAAGATGCCTAAGACTTTGAATAACAGATATTGTGTGCTAAAAAAAATAGCAGACATTGTGATAAAATATAAATAAAGGTCATTAGGATGGAGGATAACATGAGTAAGTTAGAAAACCATGGGGTATGGGAACCAACTTGACAATAAACTATAATTTAAAAAAAAGAAAAGAAAGAAAAAAAAACATGGGGCATAACCAAGGAGTAGGCTTGACCTATGTAGCTAGAATGTAGTCATTAAGAGCAGAAGGTAAACTAAATATGGGTCTAAAGACAGATAGTAAAAGACCTTAAAGATCAAGTTAAGAGGGCCTACCAAAATTGTTAGGCAACAAGAAGTCATTGAAGGAATGATATGTGGAGTGTGTTTTATGCAAGTTTTTTTCTGGATTACAGATAAACTGCTACATATAAAAACTAACTCTTATTATTCTTTATTGGCCCTATTTTCTATGTCTACATCTTTTATCTAGGTTCCATATGTTGATCTCTATATTTCACTCCCCCATCCCACACACATATAGATATATGAGCATGTATAATGAAGATGTGTGGATACACTTTGGCATGCTCTTTTCCAGGTTGGCTTACTGTTTGTTGTTTTGTTATTGTGTGTGTGTGTTTGTGTTTTCCTGTCACAATAATATAGGCAATAATTTTTAATAAGTATTGTGATGATTTCTGGTCACACTGTATAGGAAATCCAACACCAACTTCTTTATTTCTCTTTCCCCTGCTGTTTTTATTGCAGAGGCTGAAAGAATAAATATCCATTTTCCCAGATTCTGTTGAAAGTAGAGTGTTATGTGCTACAGATCTTGGTGTATAAATTGAAATCTACTGGAATGGCTCTTAGGAAAGCTTTTGCTTTCTAGGTTAAAGCGATTGGATCAACATCACCCACATCACTTTTCTCCCATTTTCTTCTTCCTGGAACCTGATTATAATGATACTTGTAATGACCTGGTTGTAATGATACTTGGGGTAACTTGTACTCCAGCTTGTATCCCAGCTTGGATAGCTTATATCAGAAGCTGGGTGGGAAGAGATCAAAAGAATTTCAGAAATACTGATGTATTTGTTTTGATGTATTCGAGCTATTGAATCAATATTAGCAGAAACTTTTACAAATCTCCAAATAACTGATTATATGACAAAAGTAAATCTCAACTTGCTTAATTCCCTTTTAGTTTACTTGCTACCAAAAAACAAAGTTCTTAGCATGTTTGGTGAAAATCAAATAAAATTCCATATAACCTCTCTGATTCTCACATATCCAACTTCAGATTTTTATAAAACTTTATGTAGAATTTCTGAAACTGATTGTTGTATATCACAAAAATTGACTATTGTGTCTTATAGTAAACTACATTCAAAAAACATTTATTTTCCTGTATAAACTCTGCCCCTACCCCCCAAATCTCAATCCTGCTGAGTGCGTAGAAATTCAGAAGAAGGAGCACCCAGGTGGCTCAGTCAGTTAAGCATCCAACTTCAGCTCAGGTCATGATCTCACCGTTGGTGGGTTCGAGCCCCATGCCAGGCTATGTGCTGACAGCTAGCTCAGAGCCTGGAGCCTGTTTCAGATTCTGTATCTCCTTCTCTTTCTGACCCTCCCCTGCTCACGCGCGCTCTCTCTCTCTCTCTCAGAAATAAATAAAACATTTAAAATTAAAAAAAATTTCAGAAGAAAATGTGGAAAGTTCTTTATCAGGGCTCTTTATCAGAATCTAGATTAAATGTTTAAAACAATAATTAGTACTTCCCTGGCCATAAGTCATAAGCATAAGAATCATTTGACCTCAAAACTCTTGCAAAACTTTTTTATATTTGTTTTATTTTAATTTTTTAAAATGTTTTATTTATTTCTGAGAGAGAGACAGCATGAGCAGGGGAGGGTCAGAGAGAGAGGAAGATACAAAATCTGAAACAGGCTTCAGGCTCTGAGCTAGCTGTCAGCACAGAGCCCAGCGTGGGGCTCAAACCCACGAACAGTGAGATCATGACCTAAGCCGAAGTCGGTCACTTAACCCACTGAACCACCCAGGTCCCCCCAAAACATTTTTAGATTTGAAGTTGTGTGAAGAACAAGAGGAAATACCCTCAGAATCCAAACAACTTATTCAAAGAAAATTCTTCCATTCCTTTTTTTTTTCATTCAGAGCATTTTTTCAGTCTTCTTGTCAGTGCTATGAATGTATAGTTTCACTCCATTCTTTATTTCAGTGGACTTCAATGTGAATTCTTTCTTCACATACAAGCATAGGTAAAGCAAAGGTGGGAACTTTAAGACAAGTCATGGGTTTGGTATTAGACTCTAAAGCATTTTATCCTTCAGGGATGAATCTCCCTCAAGTCTCAATCAAAATGTATTTTGATTGAATTACAATCAATTTGATTCAAATTACACTGAAGAAAGTGGCCTGGCCAGGTCAACTTTTGCACTATACATCAAAATACAGTAAATTAATCACGTGGTAATGTTGCTGGAGTACTTCTTCATTGTCAGGAAGTACGTTTATGTTTATGGAAAGTTAGTGTGAAGATAATTAAGGTAAGGGCTGATATAATGTCATATTGGATTAGAGTGGGCATTAAATTTAACGAGAGTGGTCTGATAAGTCACAGAAAATGACACACAGAGACACAGAAAAGAAGGTGATCTGAAGATAGAAGCAAGGATTAGGGTTGTGCTGCCATAAACCAATGAATGCCAGAAGCCACCAAAAGCTGGAAGAAATAAAGATTCTCCCCTAGAGTCTTTGGAGGGAGTTTGATACTGGGACCTTTGGCCTCCAGCATTTAGAGAAAAAGAGAATAAATTGCTGTTATTTTCCAATCAATGGTATATTAAGGTTCCTTTTTCTTCGTATCCTGCAGTCTCAGCTGAGGCTTGACTGAGGTAGGCTCTGCTTCCGTGCTTATGCAGTTACTGGCAACATTCCATTTTTTTGTGGATTGTTGGATTAAAGCTTGAGTTTCCTGCTAGCTGTCAGCTGGAGGTCACCCTCAATCCTCACCATGTGGGCATTTCCAGTACAGCTACCTATTTCCTCAAAGCCAGCAAGGAAAAGTATCTCCATGAAAAGTGGGTTTTATGATCTTATATAACATAACCATGTACATGTAATCAATATATCTGTCACTTGTGTCTACTCCATTGCTTACAAGCAAATCTCAGGTTCTGCTTACACTTAAGGTGTGTACCAGGAGGATTGTTGGAACCACCTTAAAGTCTGTCTACATCGTCAGTCAGACACATGTGTTCTTTAAATTGGGGATGATAACATGGAGAATCAGGGAGAGTGAAGAATCTGTTTCAGAGTAAGTAGTAATGGTAGTAACAGCGTCAGGCTCTAGTGGCAGCTGTGTTAGATGCAGTCTGCAGCATCAAGTACTGGCAGTTGTTGGTAGATATGCTACTAAGATTTGTAGTTATCAGCACGGCCAGTGGTTGTGTCATCAGACTAGTTCTGCAGCTGATTTTGGCTGTGGCTTTGGCTCTCTTGTTTCTGTTCATTTTATTTCCCTGTTTGTTTAGCCTACCTGGTGATATTTTAGTTACTTGAATGCCTTCCATTGAATTCATTTTATGCTTTAATCAACCGGACTTGGTTTACATTGTTTGTAATCAAGAACCCTGAGTGATACACATAGTAAAATTAAAATTGTTTTCTAACATTTTATACCTCTCCTGTCTTCCCTTACTATAGACAATAGAGAAAAAATATAATCCTTAAACTTGGATGTAAACAACATTAGAAGATAAATAAAATATGTTTATTCTCTCTAGAAAGGTTACCTCTGACTCTTGAATTGATGGCCCAAGCTACATGTTTCTATGGCATGTCTCTATCATAACAGTTATCCCATTTTACTATTGGCATTTGTTTAAATAAAGTCTTCACACTAGACTCAAAGTCTTCTTTGTCCACAGATACTATCAGCTTTTAAATTAATATCCTGGTATATCATTTGAGTTTCTTGAGTGCTACTGAAATAATGAATGTATGAGTGAATGGATTAGTGGATTTATGTCACTACTTTCTCTATCATTCTGGTCCCACCTAATAATTAATAGTGACTACTTTTGGGAAGCCACACATGTTAAAGATGCTAAAATTAACCTTTTCTTTGATTATTTTAATTTTTTCTGAAAATACTGTTTCAAAATTCATTCATAGCTAAATTCCTAATTTCCTCAATGCCATGTCAAAAAAGTAGAGTTATTATTTCTTTTTTTTTAATTTGAGCATAGTTGACACATAATGTTACCTTAGTTTCAGGTCTACAACTTAGTAATTTGACAAGTTTATACATTATACCATTTTGACCTTAAATATAACTACCATCTATCCTACTACATTGCTATTACAATATTATTGTGTTCCTTATGCTCTGCTTTTTATTCTTTTGACTTATTCATTCTATAACTACAGTCCTGTATCCCCTCCCCTTTACCCTTTTTGTCCAACCCCACATGCCCTCCCCCTCTAGCAACTATAAGTTTGTTCTCTGTATTTATAGTTCTGATTCTGATGTTTATTTATTCACTTTTTAATTTTTTTAATTTTTTTAAATATTTATTTATTTTTGAGAGAGGGAGAGAGAGAGAGAGTGCAAGTGGGGGTGTGAAAGAAAGAGAGGGAGAACACAGAATCAAAGCAGGCTCCAGGCTCCGAGCTGTCAGCACAGAGCCTGACGTGGGGCTTGAACCCATGATCCGTGAGATCATGATCCTAGCCAAAGTCAGATGCTTAACTGACTGAACCACCAGGTGCCCGTATTTATTCACTTTTTAAGATTCCACTTAGGAATGGAATAATATGGCATTTCTTAGTCTGACCTATTTCACTTAGATAATACTCTCTAGGTCTATCCATGTTGTTTCAAATGTCTTAATCTCATCATTTTTATGGTTGTGTAATATTCCATTGTATATATATACATTTTCCTTATCCATTTGCCTATTGATGGACACTTAGGTTTCTTCCATGTCTTGGCTTTTGCAAATAATGCTTCAATAAGCATAGGGATGCATATATCTTTTTGAGTTCATGTTCTCATTTTCCCTGTACTCAACAGTAGAATAATTGGATCATATGATATTTCTATTTTTAATTCTTGAGGAACCTCCATGCTGTTTTCCACAGTATCTTTACCAATTTACATCCCCAGCAACAGTGCACAAGGTTCCTTTTTCTCCACATCCTCGTTAACACTTGTTGTTTCTTGTCTTCTTTATTTTAGCCACTCTGATTGGCATGAGGTGATATCCATTGTAGTTTTGATGTACATTTTCCTAGTGATTAGTGATATTGAGCATCCTTTCATGTGTCTGTCAGCTATCTGCATATCTTCTTTGGAAAAATATCTATTTAGGTCCTCTGACCATTTCTTAATAGTATTGTTTGGTTTTTCTGGTGTTGAGTTGTGAGTTTTTTGTTTTTTTTTTTAATATACTTTGGCTATTAACCCTTTATTGGATATGTCATTTGCAAATGACATATTTTCTCCCATTCAGTAGGTTCTCTTTTTATTTTGTTGATGGTTTCCTTTGCTGTGCAAAAGCTTTTTATTTTTATTTAATCCAAACAGTTTATTTTTGCTTTTGTTTCCCTTGCCTTAGAGATATTAGTTCATCTTTGGGCCTACCTGAGATTCCCTATCATTTTCCAAACTTTATGATATTTGATATGCTATCAGATGAAATTCCTAGATAATATTTACAATTAATTTCATCTATTTTATTGCCATATTTTTACTACATTTCCAATATTCTCTTTCCTTCATTCCACATGTTCTTTGCTGATCTACTGTTTTTCATCCAGACTACCACGTTCGACCACCTTGCCTTCACTCATACCATTCCTTTCCCTATAATGTTCACTTCCTGCTTGTATAAGTGTTTAATTGCTACTCACTGTTAACTCCTTGCTAATTGTTATGAGAAGGACATGTTATAGAAACATGTAGCTTGGCTACTTAACCTTTTACAAGAGTCAGAGGAGACCGTTCTTGAGAGAAATAAACACATTTTACATCTCTTCTAATGTTGTTTACATCCAAATTTAATGATTATAATGTTGTCCCTATTGTCCATAGTCAGGGAAGGGAGTAGAGGTAGAGGTGGGATCTTCAAGATCCAACAAAAGCGTGAGCTCTTCTACTGTCATTTCCTTGCATGGGCCGAAGTAACCTTCTCTTCCTTCAAACCCTCACATTTATTATCTTATAATATCTAATTTGTATGTATATGTCTTATCTTTTTTATACAATATAAGTTCCCTGAGTATATAATGCATGATGATTCATTTTCATATTCTCTGAATACCTTATATATATTAGATATTCGTTAAGTACATGGATAATCTTACAATGAGAAGATCATAGGCTATAATAGCTATAAAAGCAAAAGCAATCGTATTAAAGATGACCTGTATGTGTCGATCATCTCTCAAATAAAAGATTTCAAGTTCTCTGAATTGCTTCATACAGGTGTAATCCAAGTACCACTAATGAGTATGACTCAGACTAGGCAACCCATATAATCATTCATAACAATTGTATAGAACTAATCACCTCCTGCAGTTTCTGTGGTAGTCGTTACTGGCGCTGTGTACCACATACATCTGGCTTTCTTCCATCTACCCTAGAGGAACAGTTTGAGATTGGGTGGGGCCAAGTGACTAGTTTTGACCAATGAGTGAGTGAAAGTGACATCTGCCAGTTTAGAGCCAGAGCATTTAACTGACCATGTGAGACTTTGAGTCTTCCTTTTACTCTGGTTTGAGGACTTACTGCATTTGAGATGCTGCTGCTTCATCCCCTGGGTCCCTGAAACATGACAATGAAGATAGCTCCCTGATGACTTATTATGAACAGGAAATAAAACCATGGGTATTTAAGCCACTGACAATTGGAGTCATTTATTATCACAACATAAACCAGTCTACTCTAACTGATGGTACTTTTCAATCTAGCAAGCCTAGATATGTTTAATAACAAAATCTCTACAGTGTTTCACTTCCCACGATTCTTTGCATCACACTTGTCACCCACTTCCTTGAACATCAGCCATAATTTATGCACATGTGAAAGGAAGATAAAATCATTGATGGGGAAAATTAGCTATTATGAATTAGCTATGGAGATAGGCTTATACAGTGGAAACATAGGGGTATAACAGAATACATTTCTTGGGAAAAGAAGAAAGGATTTAACCTTATTTTAAATGTAAACTGTCATGATGTTATACTACAGTCTCAAATTCCTATAGACATATGTTGTTTATTTAGAGAATTATTTCTAAAAGAAAGACAAGATGATGAATGCAACTAATAAAAAAGTTTGGGTTTTAGGCTATGATTATAAAGGTTAACTTTTCTATGTTAAAATCTAGATTTTTATTAGGTATGCATTCTCACAGTGGAAATTTATATTAATATACAATATATAGTAGTATACCTTTCTAAAGAAGAGTGCTACCTTTGTCATATATTATCACAAATTTTCAAGAAATTATTTTTCTTTTATAAAAGATTTAAACTTTAGATAAGTGACCTGCTCTAAGACCCAAATGCCAGTAATAGAAGTTGTAAAAAAAAAAAAAATGACCTACTCACCCCATTGGAATGACTTTTATTTTATTTAACTTTATTTTATTTGTTATTTTTTTAAGATAGCAGCTTTCAATTCTTTTTTTTTCCTTTTTTATAGCAGAATTCTTATTTTTAATACATTCTGAAAATTGCTGATTTTTAATTGATATGTTTAGATTATTTTTTTATTATTTATGCTAGTTGACATACAGTATTAATTTCAGGTATACAATGTAGTGACTGACTTGGCAATTCTAGACATTATGTAATGTTCATCACAATGACTGCAATTACCATCTATCACCATATAGCATTATTACAATATTATTTACATCTTCCCAATACTGTACTTTTCATGACTTATTTATTTTATAACTGAATGTTTGTACCTCTTAATCCCCTTCACCTATCTCACCCATCTCACCCATCCTCTTGCCCTCTGGCAACCACCAGTTTGTTTTCTGTTTGAGTTTCTGCTTTTTGTTTGTTTGCTCTTTCGTTTTGTTTTGCAGATTTACATCTAAGAGAAATTATATGGTATTTGTCTTTCTCTGCCTGCCTTATTTCACTTAGAAAATACTCTCCAGGTCCATCCAGGTTGTCAAAAATGGCAAAAGATCAATGGCTTTTATTTTTACAATCTGTTTCCTGATTCCCAAAAGGCAATTTTAGCATAGTAGGCCATTGTTGTTATTATTATTATTTCTTTATTTTTATTATTTTTACTACTACTACTACTACTACTGAAGATCAAAGTAAGAATACTCTCCTAGAATAAGTTGCACTGTATATATATATATTTTTTTAAATATATACATATTTAAATTTTATTTCTAGGAGAGAGTGAGAGAGCAGGGGAGGGTCAGAGAGAGAGGGAGTCACAGACTCTGAAACAAGCTCCATGTCTAAGCTGGCTGTCAGCACAGAGCCCGATGCGGAGCTCGAACCCACGAACCACGAGATCACGACCCAAGCGAAAGTCGGACGCCTAACCGACTAAGCCACCCAGGCGCCCCAGTTGCACTATATTTTTAATGACATCTGGGTGTTAGGAAATTTCTTTAAACTGTGTGTCTAAGGAGGATTATAGAAAATGAGAAACTCTCATCTATCTTGAAAGAATTGCTGATATAGCCCGTATGAATTCCCAACATAAGTAGTGTTTGTATAGAGTGATATTAACAAAGCATGATTCTGTAAAGATAAAATGGATGAGATAATCCAAGACATAATTTTGTTTAGGCTATTTTGTTAATAGGCAGAACTTTTTTTTTAAAAAAACATGTCTCAAAGAGAAGGAAGGGACCTGGGTCTTACAGAGGTATGTAAACCAGGAAGTCATTGTAGTGTTGTAGGAGTCCTCAGAAAGGACAAAGCAAGGTCTTGTTTTTGAACATGCAAGGGCAGGAATGGCTGAGAACAAAAAAGTAAGAGTAATACATAACTATCAGTATTTTCTAGGCATGCAGGGATCAGATAAAGTTCAACATCAGTAATTCCAAATCCAAGTTTCCATCAAGACACACAAATAACTGTAAGTGTTTTTAGCAAAAAGGGAATTTAACACAAGGACTTAATTGCTTACAAAACCATTGAAAGGACTGACAATGCAAACATCAGGGGGAACTTCCACTCGTTTTCAGGGTTATCACCACACGTATAGTACGGAGAACCAGGTGGCAACTGGGTTCTGCCAACCAGGACAGAAAACTATAGAAAACTATTCTTGATTACAACAAAACCTCTACAACATCTCATATGCGCTAGAGCCCATGCACTCACCTACTGCCAAAGAGAAAAAGAATGTGGCTCTCCCTCTCCTACCTTTCAAGTCATGCTCAAATGTCCTCATTGGTAGAGCTTAAATTGTATCCTAAACCCTGGAATCAAGAGAACTAGAGAATGCGGTTCTTAAGTACTCAGCCACTGTGGAACAGAGATATTTTGTTGAATAAAGATCATCTACTATGAAAAGAAATTATGCCGTTCCCATAGGGACAAAAGTGGTGGCCAGTGTTGTGATTCTAAACAAAGCAATTTGTTTGGAACTATGCTATCAATGAAAGAATAATTCTTTAATTCTCAGATCTTAACCTCATAAAATAGAGAACTATGTAATTAACATAGAAGCAAGACAAAGACTAGGGTGTACAGAAAAACAAATTATTGTCACTAGCTTAATAATCTGGCCAGGACACTGTAGCCTTTAGAGAAGTGCTCAGTAAAATGTGTAAGAGTAGAACAATAGCATTCTTCCCTTCCTAAACAATGTTTTAGTTCATTCAATGGAGAAATCGTGGATGCAGTGGGTAGAGCTTATTAGACTTAGTTTACCTCCATTTGAATTCTGTCATTGGTACTTAATTGTTATGTAACCTGGGATCTAGGACATCTTTACTCACATTTCTAAGACTCTGTCTCATGAACTGTAAAAGAGATAAAAGATAAATATCCTACTTCCCTCAGAATTATTAAAAGTATTAGTTTCTTACTGTTCATTTCTTTAGTTTTGAGAGAGAGAGAGAGAGAGCATGCAAGTAGGGGAGGGGCAGAGAGAAAGAGGGAGAGAGAGAATCCCAAGCAGGCTCCTCACTGTCTGCACAGAGCCTGATCCAGGACTTGAACTCACGAACTATGAGATTGTGACGTGACCCGAAATCAAGAGTCAGACACTTAAACAACTGAGCCACCCAGATGCCCCTAAAAGTATTATTAAGGTAATGTGTATATAAAGTATCTAACACACAATTGTGTACATTAACATATATACACTTTTATGAAAGAGCAGTCACCAAAGGAAAAAAGTGGTTTCTTTCATTCCAGGTTCCTTTCTCCAGTTCATCCTCCATATCTAATTGCTCACAAAATTGGTCAATTATGCCTTTTAAATATCCTTCAATTCTTCTCCCACTCTACTTAATTTAAATCCTCCAACAATGGTATCTCCTGCCTGGACTGGGATAATCACATCTCGGTTCATTTTTATTACTGTGTCACACACACACACATACACACCATTTCCCCATCTTTCACCTGTATGCAGCCAGTGATCTTACTATATGGAAAACATGATCAGTCTAATTTCAATGTTAAAAACTTCATTTCAAAAATCTTTAAAACCTTTAAATACGTATGGGGTAAGATTTAAACTTTACATTTTAGTAAATATGAACCTTGTCATTCAAATTTGCCAACTTCTACAGCAATAAATATCAAACTTCAGAGTATATCAGAGTCTCCTAGAATATTCATTAAAAATGCAGATTTTTAGATCCTTACTCCATGAACACTCTCATATGGTAGGCTCAATTAAAGACCATAAATCTAAGGGTACCTGCTGGGTGGCTCAGTCAGTTAAGCATCTGACCTCAGTTCAGGTCATGATCTCATGGCTCATGGATTTGAGTCCACACCTGGCTCTGTACTGCTGACAGCTCAGAGCCTGGAGCCTGCTTCATCCCTCTCATGTTCTCTCTCTCTCTCTCTCTCTCTCTCTCTCTCTCTCTCTCTCTCTCTCTGTCTCTCTCTGTCTCTGTCTCTATCTCTCTCCCAAAAGTAAATAAACATTTAAAAAAATAAAGACCATAAATCTACATACATACATACATACCATAAATCTGGATTTTTAATAGTCAGTCCAGGAAATTCTAATGCAGGACCCCTGAGATCACCTTTTAAGAAACATCCTGCTATATAGCTTATAGCCATTTCACCACTATCCCTACTACTCTCTGTCCACCCTATATAACAGGTGAGTCTTCAAATATGACATATTTCATATGTTTTTTGCCTCTATAACCACTACTTTCTTCTTTCCAGAAGGTCCTTCCACACTTTCTGTCTTGCTAATTTCCATTTATCTTTCAGCATTTCACCCAAATATCACTCCTATGTGAGGAGATAACTGAGTCTTTTCAGAGAGCAGTTACTTTAATAAGATTCTGTACTGACCTCTGCTTATGTTTTCAGCATTAAGTTACAAGCAAAATTTAAAAGTTAGACCTCTCTACTAGACTATAAAGGCATGGCAATGAGGAAAAGCATCCCATTCATTTCTGAATTACCGTTATCCAAGTCCTAACACATGTTACGTGCTTAGTTAAGTATTCACTGGCTGAAAGAAAAAACTAGTAAATGTTAGATAGTCACATACTTGGGATTCTTTAAGGACTTAGATAACCTCTATATGATGAAATATTTCCACCACTGAAATTGAAAACTATTTTCAGTTTATTTGATTATTTAATTTCAATGAAGCAGAAATTATAAGACCTTGAAGAGATAGAAGGTGAACAAGGATTTCACCTTCCCTTTATTCTCTTTTGAGTACAACATTCAGAATAACCCAAGTATCATTGGAACTGTGGGTAACTTTGCCTGATGATAGAATTCTCTATCCCAAACAGTTCCTGCATGCTAGAGCTGATGCAATTCATTTACCTATAGGAGAGGGTGATTTGTTGATTTACCTGAGATGTGTAGTCAAGTTTTGTCTGTACAATGGAGAGGCCATTCAAAAAGGGGCTGGATTCCTTTCCAATATTTTACTAGTTCACCTAGAGGAGATATTAAGGACTGCCATTGTTTAACTTTGCCTGAGGCTTGTGTTCCTAGAAAGCTGCAATGGTTAAGAAATCCCCTAAACCCCTTTTCTTTATTTATTCCAGGAAATCATTTACTGCAAAGAGACACTCTTCCCTATATGTCTTAGATAAGACTCCCAGATAACCTCCTTGTTTATCTATAACAGGACCAAACATGGAACCTCCAAATTCCCATTAGCTGTCTCATAAATGATTAGCTAATCTGTTTTTCTCTACTGACCGATCNGAGGGGCAAATACACACACACACACACACACACACACACACACACAACAGCTCCTTCCAAGATACAGCTAACTGCAAGAAAGGCATTTTCTGTTCAACTGGCCAGTCACCCCCACCTGCTCATCCCACTTCCCATATACCCAAAGCATAATAGTAGATAAAAAGATGGATAAGTCATAGTTTTCTTCTTTTCTGAATGCACTGGTCCTCTACAATAGTTTCTTTTTCAGAACCATCAGAACCTTCGTCCTCATGGTAGTCTGTTAAATGCAGAGAGATGAGGTGAGTAATGAAGTACTTATCATTCATTGAGTAGAGTTTCTGTTATGGACCAAGGAATGTACTAACCATTGTACTTTAACAAAATTGGAAAAAACTCATGTTAAAAAGAAATTCCTTGAGCCGCCTGGGTGGCTCAGTCAGTTGAGTGTCCAACTTCAGTTCAGGTCATGATCTCACAGTTTGAGTTCAAGCCCCGTATCAGGCTTGCTGCTGTCAGCTCAGAGTCTGCTTTGGATCCTCTCTCCTCCTCTTTCTCTGCCCCTCCACTGCTCATGCTCTCTGTAACTCAAAAATAAACAGTTTTTTAATGGAAATTACTTAGGAAAAAGGAAATTACTTAGGGGTTCCTGGGTAGTTCAGTCAGTTAAGTCTTGGTTTTGATTTTGGCTTGAGTCATGATCTCATGATTTGTGAGATCAAGGCCTGTGTCAGGCTTTGCACTGACGGCACTGGAGTCTGCTTGGGATTCTCTATCACCCTCTCTTTCCCCCTCCCCCCTTCTCTATCTCTCAAAATAAATATACACTTTTTTTTAAATATAAGAAAATGAAGTTACTTAAATAAGATAATAATGCATCATGTTTGAAATTTAGTTATAGGAATCAGTCAATACACCAAGAGCCAAGAGTAGGTCATCAATTATCAGAAATTTCTTAATTTTAATAGATGGAAATACAAGGCATTAGGCATCTCAATTTCTGGGAATAGTCCTTCAGGATTTGCAGAGAGAGAAATAAAAAAAAATTATAAAGGAGATTTCTCTAATACAAATGTTATACCGAGTTTTTAAAAATTAGTTCACTTACTTTAAATTGGGCATTGACATATAGATGTGAGCACTGAGGAATTTTGTGCAGGGTAGAATCCTAGGCAGCTCTATTTAGCATGATTGATGATTTTTTTTTTCAATTGTATGATTCTCGTTAAAAAATTTCTTTTCCCAGGGTATTTCTTAATTGAGGTATTGCTGTACAAGACAGCATACAATACACTCATTTTTAAAGTATCCTTTAAAAAATGGTATTGTTCTTTGGCTTGAAATTCTACTATATAATACTGGAATTTTTAGGTTCTGTAAGTTTATAAATTGAGTGTTTCATTATGTTCCAATTCTAGGCATATTATGAAAATCATTTTTTGGGCTTGTATGTTCTAATCATATTCCTAAGATTTATAGATGTGATTAGAAACACTTTGATATTCAATGTAATGCAATAGCTTTTTGAAAGTGATATTTACAGTTGGTAATATGTGTGCTTCATCATTCTCTATCTCAGCTGTCATTGTCTTAAAGAACAGAGGTGGCTATGCTTTTAACAAGAGAATAGAGTACACAATAAAAATTAAAAGCAAAACCAGAAAATAAAATTTCCCCAATCCCTATATTATAAGAATGTGGTATCTTATAAAAAATATCAAGTGAAGGATATAGAAAATTATGTAATTTAAATTTAAGTATAAAAAGAATAGTGGTACCGGGAGTAGAGGTAAGAATACCAATAGAAGCATGTTTTAAAACATATTACAGATTTTACAGGACAGCACCCTAACCTTACAAGGTTTTGCCTTCCACATGGCACCATAACTGATTAGTTAATAGGCCATTCCTACATCTTATAAGGCCAGCTGCAACAGGATAATGTAGAAACAATGAATTCCATAGTTTAAAGCCATTACTGTACTCTTTTGATATAAAATTATTTGATCAAAAGCAATGTTCTGTGACCCTAAATAAGGCATTCTATGAGTTCTCATGCAGAAGCATTGCATGTATGTAAGGTATATTCATACCAAGAATAAGTGTCTGACCAGTTCAGATAACCACTGCCCATTTCATGAGGAAGGGCATCCAAAATAATCAGTCTGTCACTGGATGACTGGCTTGATCTCCTCTCAAAATTGTGCTGTGTTCTGGGCTCAACACTGGTTTCATTTGTTGGCAGGCTCAGAACTCTGCATGGGCAGTCACCATATCAGCCTCGATATTGTGCATACACTTAGCCTTCAATCCTTGATTCCAAGTCTACTTTTCGATTAAGCAGTCACTATATATTAGTTTCCTAAGGCTGCCAAAATATTTTAAACTGGGTGACTTAACACAACAGACATTTATTCTCTTTCAGTACTGAAGGTGAGAAGTCTGAAATCAGGTTGTTGGCAAGGTTGATTCCTACTGGAGGCCTTGAGGAAAAACTCATTACATGCCTCTTTTCTACTTGTGAAGGCTGCCAGCAACCCTTGCTGTTTCTTGGCAAAAACTGCAATCTCTGCTTCTGTCTTCATGTGGGCTTCTTCCCTGCATGTCCCTGTGTCTCAGATCTTCCTCTTTTTTCTCTTATAAGAATGCCAATCATTGGATTTAGAGACCACCCTAAATACAGGATGATCTTATCTCAAGATCTTTAGCTTAATTGTATTTGAAAAGACCCTATTTCCAAATATCGACATATTTATAAGTACTGGGGGGTTAGGATTTGGACATACCTTTTGTAGGACACAATTCAACCCACTGCGCAGTAGGTTAAAGAAAGAGGCTGACTAAACTTTACTAACCACAATAATATTCATTTTATCTCCCTGAGTATTGAGACATTCCTCTGTTCCGAACATTCTTTGTTAGTTATTCACATGTAACACAAATATCATCACAGTCTGTGCCTGCCCTAAAATGTCTATCACATACCTTATCTGTACATCTTTTTGTTAACAACTTGCCAATCATTTTCTCTTCAAGTCCTGACCATCTGGCCAAATGGTTGCTATGCTCCATGAATCAGTGCAGTTATATACAATGTAGATCCATCATCTCTCTATTAGAATACAGTATCACTTAGAGATATGGCTTGAATTTCTGCTCTTTGGGAGAATTCTCTATTTTATATGTTTCAGAACTTTTCTTAAGTAGTCCTATAACGTTGCTACAGTTCTCTTCTGGCTAATTCCAGCATATTGTGCAGAATGATTAGAAAGCCTAGGCTTAATATGTTTCTCCTTTAGTCAACTAGTTGTTATAGAACTAGTTGTTGTAACCACCATTGCGGTTTATTTTTATGTTAACGCCCTATGACAGGGATGGGCAAACTATGTCCCAGGGCCAAATCTATCCTGCTTTTATAAACAAAGTTTCATATGAGCATAGTCACATTCATTTGCTTACATATCATCTCTGACTGTTTATACAATATAATGGCAGTATTGAATAGATATGATCACAGACATCCAGGCTCACAAAACCTAAAATATTTACTATCTAGCCCTTTGCAGAGAAAACTTTGATTGAAGGAGAGTAAACAATACAGTTACCATATGGTTTAAAATCATGCAGTTTATTTTTGCTTTCAATACCTGCTCAAACCCAATCTTATATTAGTTACTTCCCATTGATGATGATATGTTGCTGTACTCAATGGGTTGGTGGGTTAGATACTCCCAATTCTTATCACTTGTGGTCCCATCATCTAGTGTTTATACATTACTTGGCAATTTCAAGTGGAGTGCTATTGTTCTAAAATAGAATAGTTGTTTTCTAAAAAGTTTGGCTTTGTTGCCCAAACTTTGTGATTCACCCCATCTAAATATAATATGATCTCTATCATACACTTTCAACATCAACTAATCTATTGGGTCTTATGGAGCAAGCTGAAGAAGGCTTTCATTGCATAATGGATCTGTTGCAAATTTTTCTCTTACTCTAGAGAAAACTAGAGTACTACCTCTCAAAACTGTTATGTATGTGGATTAATTAGTAATTGAATCAGAGAAGAAGCCATGAGTGTAATTATATGTTGTTTCTAAAATCCAAATAGACCCACCAAGCATTATGCCTCTTCCTTAGTAGTAGGCTATGTAGGAAGTGGAATTCATCTTTCAACTTGTTCAAGTTCCATATCACTATATTCAAAGAAACTTTACTAGATATCCCTTAATTTTCATAAATGTATCTTCCACACTGGGATTTTTGTGTCTTACCAAGTAATTTAGAATACTTCCTGCTATAATGTTTAGGTAGCATGAGGCCATCCAAGTAGGGGACTGGTGTGATACTTTTGTAAAGGAAAACTGATCAACACTCCTGTAGTCTAGATTGTGACAAGAGAGCCACAGAGCTAATATAACCCTGAGATGACACAATAAAGTAAAGGTATATAGTTGTCACTTCGGATGAAACCAAACTACTTAGCATGGTCCTTACTAAACAGTGTAAGAAAAGCATTTGTTAGCTCAATAACTCTGTGTCAAATGTCAGGGGCTGTGCTGAATTATTCCAATTAGGATAAAAATCTGGACAGAAGCTGCAGTTGGAGTAACGACCTGGTTAGGTTTATGATAATGCATAGTCATTCTCCAGGAACCATTGGTCTTCTGCACAATTCAAAAAGTAAATTAAATGAAGATGTTACAGGAATCACTACCTTGCATCTTTAAAATATTTGATATTGACAGTGCTTTCTGAAATGCCCCCAGGGATGCAGTATTACATTTGTAATACAATTTCTATTTTGGAATTGTTGTTGATATTTTAGTGACTTCTATTTTTTTTTTTTTTTTCATATAATAGACCTTACTGTACAGGTCAGGAGGCCATTGTGGGGTCTTACTAGTTGCCAAAAATGTCTATTTCAACTATATACTTTCAGGAACTGATTATATCTTTATAATCACTGAGGCTCACTTTGAGAAAGTCTTAGACCAGAATTTTATTTAATACCTGACCTCTATAAACCCCTACTTAGACTATTAGACCACATCATTTTAGGTCCCTAGGGATTTATGTCAAACCTGAGTCATTGCCTAGTGATCCTCCCCAAGTCTATTTCCCTCCCTTTCCTCAATTGCTTTAGTAAAGTTTGAAGATTTACATTACTTGTGTCAGTACAAGGGAACTTGACTTCTCCTTCCATAAAGTGACTAAGGATTGGTGGAACGGACATGGGTGGGGGGATGGGCTAAATTGATGATGGACATTAAGGAGAGTACTTGTTGGAGTGAACACTGGGTGTTATTTGTAACTGATGAACCACTAAATTTTATCCCTGAAACTAATACTACACTATATGTTAACTAACTTTAATTTAAATTAAAAAAATAAAATCACCTATGAATTGGCTTAGGTATGGCAACTGGGGGAAAAAAAAAAAGCCTTTGTGATAATTCAAGTCAGAGTTCTGGCCATAATACCCAGGGTTTTATTTTTATCTTATTTAGGCCAAATATTTTAGTACACTGTCCCTCTCTTCCATTCCTAGAAGCAAAGTGATTAGTCACTTCTAAAACTCCCCGTGAGTCAAACATTTAATTCTGCTGTAGCTTTACTACCTATTATGTTAACTATATCCCATCTTGTATATGTGATATGATGTATTCTTGCCTAGGTGATTCTCAGATTGTGTCCTCTGTTCCAAAAGCCTCGGCATCTTTGGGAAATTGTTAAAAAAGGAGGGATGCCTGGTGGCTCAGTCGGTTAAGCATCTGACTTCAGCTCAGGTCACAATCTCACCATTCATGGGTTTGAGCCCCACTTAGGGCTCTGTGCTGACAGCTAGCTCAGAGCCTTGAGGCTGTTTCAGATTCTGTGTCTTTTCTCTCTCTGACCCTCTCCTGCCCATGCTGTCTCTCTCTCCGAAATTTAAAAAAAAAAAAAATTAAAAAAAAATGGATATTCTCTTCCTTCAAGCCAGACTCACTAAATTAAAAACTTTGGGAGTGGGGCCAGCAATTTGTGTTTTAGCAAGTCTTCCAGGTAATTTTTGAATTCACCCCTAAGGATAACCATTCTACATTATACCAAGTAAATTCTGGTATTAAATATAGGTCATCACTGAGTTGAGGTATCAAAGGTTTCAAATCAATAAAATGAACTGCTTGATTCACTCCTGGCTGCTTACAGTAACCCATTAAATATTGAATGTTGCCATTAAAAAATACCATAGAGTAGGTGGCTCAAACAACAGAAATGTATTTTCTCATAGTTCAGGAGGCCAGAATTCCAAGATCAAGCTTTTGAAAAGTTTGATTTCTCTGAGAATTCTCTCCTTGGCTTGCAGATGGCCACCTTCTCACTGTATCCTTATATGACCTCTGCACATCCATTTCTAGTGTCTGTACCTCTTCTTACAAGAACATCAATCATATTGGATTAAGTTCCAACACTAATAACCTCATATTAACTTTTTGAAGGCTGTTTCCCCAACTACAGTCACATGGATTAGGGTGTACCCAAATGATCTTATTCATTTTTAAATACCTTTGTAAAGATTCTGTCTCCAAATACGGTTATATTCTAAGGTACCCATATATTTAGAGGGCACACAACTCAGTCCATAACAGTTAAATTAAGTGCAGCCATATCAATAAAATCATCCCAATGTAATGTGGTTTCGTTCTTCTTGATCTAGCACAACAAACATTCTTAAACATATTTTCCAGTATATGCTGATATAAATCAAAATTTTGCAAAACTTATTAATAGATTTCTCCTCCATATTGACACTTTATTCTTATTCCACTGGAGCATATCTGGAGTATTTTATAGAGACACAGATATGCAGGTTACAGGATGGAATTTGAGGAGCATAGACATCATTAGTTAAGGTTATTGATGTTCTTCAACCAAGGATGCCTAGTTTTCGCAAATAGAAAACACAGGGCTACTCCTACATTCAAGTGAGGCTCATGATATTATGGGGGTTCAGAGTTCTCAGAGTCATCCAAATCCACCCAAATGTAACCATTCTCTTTCCTCAGGGTCCCACTTGTTCTTAGTCATTGCCTTAATATCAGAGACATGGCTGATGTATGTAAGTGTTGAAACACTAAATTCTACATCTGAAACTAATATTATACTTAGGTTAAACTAACTGTAATTGAAATAAAGACATGGAAAAATATCAGGGACATGGCAAGACTGAATTTAAATTATGTTGTAATTCAATACCCATGAGAAAGTCTGTGATATCTGCAGTGTTATAAGTATTCAGTCTCTCAAGATGTCCTTCTATTTAACAGAGTGGGATAAAACACAAAAAACCTAGCTACCAAAGACCTAAAGGACTGGCCCTAAGTAAAGGATCAAATGAGAAAAGAAGAAACAACAAAACATTTTTTAAATAGGCAGTAATTTAATACAGAATATTAGATAATGAAAATATTGGAAGAGCTGGAGGAACAAAATTTTTTAGATGAAGAACCGTAGGAAGTCTTCATCACTCCACAGGAACTCCAAGGCTCATGCATAGATGGTATTCCTTGAGCTGTCCTTTCTTGTGTTTAGAAGGAGCTGAGTGTCTATCACTCACCTTTGCCACTTCTGGAAGCAGTAGTTGAAATAGGCATTGCTGAACTCCTGCTGCTTCCGCTTCCAGGAGAATGGCTTCTACATACATCCTATACATCCTATCTTCTAATCTCAATGAAGTACCTCCGACTATCTCTAGAAATGCTTTTCCACAGCATTTATTTTTGTTAATTTGTTTTTAGAACAGGATTCTTCAAATTTGGGATATGTTTAAAGGAACAGTCTAGAGAGGTTTCCAATATATCCAGTTGCAGATATTTGTTTCAGAGTGGTCTACGTGGATCTTCCTCTTACTGTGATTCTGCTAATTTAGACAACCAATGAAGGCCAATCCTCACCTCTTCTCTGGACACAGTGTGTCTTTGTTGACCATTCCTCTTCTGTCCATAACTTCTTTCTCTCTCTCACTCTTTTTTCTTTCCTTCCTTTCTCTTTCTCTCTCTTATGATAGATAAGTCAAGATCACTGATTAATCCAGAATCACTGATTCTACTAATCTGGTAGACCTTGTATTTTGAAATATGAGTTATCTAATTTTTGTCTGACAAATATCGCTTTAAGTACATTAAAAGTATTAAGTCATGGGGCACCTGGGTGGCTTAGTCGGTTAAGCGTCCGACTTTCACTTAGGTCATGATCTCGTGGTTCGTGGGTTCGAGCCCTGCATCGGGCTCTGTGCTGACTGCCAGCTTGGAGCCTGGAGCCTATTTCAGAGTCTGTATCTCCCTCTCTCTCTGACCCTCCCCTGCTCACGCTGTCTCTCTCTCTCTCTCTCTTTCTCTCTCTCCCCCCTCTCCTAGAAATAAATAAAAATATTTTAAAAAATATTAAGTCATTAACCCTCATATGGACCTTATGAAACAGGTACTATTATTACCCACATCTTACAGATGAGAACTGAGATAAACAAAGGTTAAGTAACTTGTTTAAAAGCACCAAGTTAATAAATGTTAGAGCTGGATTTATCAGCCCAGACAGCTTACTCCAGAGGCCATGCTCTTAACTAAGATGCTATGCTGCCTATGATGCTAATATTGTATATTTCCCTACTCCACTTTATAGTATCTAATTCAGCTTCATACTCTGGATTCCTAACTACTCTCCATTCTCTTCTCTCACACCTTTGCTGAGCCTCTCCAACATATATGAATATACACATGTGCACACATGCATACACACACACACACATGCACACACACACACAACTTCAGGAATCAGTAATATAAAACTGCTAGTAGTTCTCATAACACAACTGACCAATTCCTACTCACAATATCTTGTACATGCTTTCTCCTCCCTAGTATGCTTTATTTTACTGTATCAGCCCAGAGAGCACTTTTATATTTTAAACACCACCCTGCCACACACATACATACTCCCAATAGAATGTTTAGCCTTTTTTAATCAACAAGGTTTCTGACATTTCTATATACTTTTATTTTTGCAATTACTGTTTGTATGTCTATTTCTGTTATGATACTCCAAGGACAGTGAAGATAAGGCTCATGTCTCATTTGTCTTTATACTGCCAGTGGCTAGCACAGTTACTGATATATATATATATATACTAAACATATTTGTTATGTTTAATTCAAATCCATTATTGCCATTCCTTTACTTTAAAAAAGACATTCAAAACTTCGTACTGCTTATGAAAAGAAAAAAAGCCTGAAATCCCTTAGTATTGAAGTTAAGCCCTCATTTCCCCCCTATTTTTAAATTTTTGCTCCAATTTTCTTTTCTAACTTCAGTTCTCATTTAAGCACATACCAAAACACACATCATTTTGGGCACCAGTAAAACTAAACCAGGACCTCTTGAACATTTTAGAAGATAATTTCTTCTTTTTTTATTGAGCTGGAATTGGCATATAACATTGTGTAAGTTTGAGTTATACACAGTGTTTATATAGATATAGATATAGATATATAGATATATATAGATATATATAATCTTTCAATATGTTCACCACTGTACTGTTAGTTAATGGTTCTATCATATCTCATAATTATCATTTATTTTTTGTAGTAAGAACAATTAAGATCTAGTCTCAGAAGCCTTAGAAGTTTGTAATACAGTATTATTGACTATAATCACTATGCTGTACATTAGATCTCCAGAACTTACTCATCTTCTAGTTTCAAGTTTGTGCCTTTTAACATCTCTCCAATTTTCCTGCCCTCCAACCCTGGTAAGTACCACCCTACACTGTTTCTACTAGTTTAGCTTTATTAATATCCACAGATAATGGTGGCAAATTCTAAAATATATGGTGCAAAATTTATCATCTATAAGCATATGCTGTAGTTCTTGCTTTGGTGCCTTTCCTCATATTGTCTTCTCCACTTAGAATGCACTTAGCAATTTTCAGTTTGAAATTCTGCTGAGTTTTCAATGCCCCACTTAAACACCAGCCCCCATTAAATTGTTTTATTCCCTAAATAAAATCACATTTGTGCTTTTATCTTTTGTGAGACCACTCACTATATTCAGTTGTTTTCCTCCTGTTTATATATAACTATGATTTGTTTCACACAATGCTTCACTTTTTTTTCATCCAATGCACCCTTAGGTCCATGGGAGTAGGTACCTATTTACCTCTGCATTTCCCATACCTACTCCCCAGAGCACATTCCAGGGAGGGTTTCTCTCAATAATTACTCAGTATTAGCTGAAGCCAAAGTCAAAGTCAGACACTTAACCAACTAAGCCACACAGGTGCCCCTATATTTCTGACTTCTTTGTGTTACTGCCTGAAGCAGCAATTTGTTCATTCTTATTCCTGGGTTACATCAATATAAAATTTTGTATTCATTCTTTTGTTGATAACCATTCTCCTGCTAAACATTTGAACTTCTTTTTAAATTTTGGGACCATTTTGATTAAAGCTGCTATGAACATTCTTCTACATGTCTTAGTTCTCAGTTTGGGTGAGTTTATACTTAGCCTAGGATTGTAGGACCATCAGATACATATTTTCAACTTTAGTAGATATTGCAAAACCATTTTCAAAATCATTGATCCAATTTACACTTCTACTAGCTGTGTATGAGAGTAATAGTTGATTCACATCTGCACCAACAGTGGGTATTGTGAATTTTTCAATCATTTTAAGTGGAATGGCATCTGATTGAAGGTGTGATTTGTATTTTCCTGATAGTTAATGACATTGAATACAATTTAATATGCTTATAGAGAGCCAACATATTTGTACATCTTTTGTTAAGATTTCTATTGTGCCACTTGTCCCTTTTTTATTTGTTAAATACATATTGTATACACTCTACATATGAGTTTTTTTGTAAAATATCTGTACTACAAATATTCTATTCTAGTCTGTGCCTGGGGTTTCATTCTATGAATGGAATTTTTGATGAGTTTTTTTTTTATTTTAATGTAGTTCAGTGTCAATCTTTTCCTTTATGATGAATGCTTTTGGTTTCCTATTTTTAAAAAAACATGCTTATCTCAAGGCCACATAGATATCCTCTTATGTTATCTTCTGGAAAGATTTTTGTTTTAAATTTCACATGTAAGGTCTACAAACCATGTAAAATTGTATTTGTATGTTTGAATTAGAGGTTAAGGGTTGTGTTTTTCCTATAATTACATCAATTAACACAGCATCAGTTACTTAAAAGACCATCTTCTTCCTTTGCATTGCAGTGTCACATTTGTTTATGGACTGTTTCTCTTCATCGGTCTATTGGTTTTTCCTTGCACAAGTACAATACTATTTTTATTACAGTAGCTCTATAATAAGATTATACACCTGGTATATAAGTTTACGCTCAAGTTGCTGTCTTATATTTAATATTATCTTTGTTATTCTTTGCTTTTTAGATTTCCATTAACACTTTTATTTGGCTTTTTAGTTTCTATCCCTCCCCCCTTTCAAACAAACAAATAAACAAAAACACCTTTGGGCCTTTAATTGGGATTGTATTGAATCTGTAGATTATTTATGAAAGAAATATATTTACCACATTGAGTTTACCGATACTTGGATACACAATTCCTTTTCAATTATTTAGGTCTTGGGGCCTAAGTAATTAGGTGGCTCAGTCGGTTGAGCTCAGTCGGTTGAGCATCTGACTTCGGTTCAGGTCATGATCTCACAGTTTGTGGCTTCAAGCCCCCCGTCGGGCTCTGTGCTGACAGCTAGCTCAGAGCCTAGAGCCTGTTTCAGATTCTGTGTCTCCCTCTCTCTGTGACTCTCTCCTGCTCATGCTGCCTCTCTCTCAGAAATAAATTAAGTATTAAAAAAATATTTTGGTCTTTAGTTTTTCACAGTATTTTGTAGTTTTATCTGTAGATATCTTCCATTAGGTTTATTTTTGGTATCTGATATTTTTTAAACTATTTTTAAGTTTTTATTTTAATTCTAGTTAGTTAACATAGTGTTATAATAGATTCAGGTGTACAATATAGTGATTCAGTAATTCCATACAACACTCAGTGCTCATCACGACAAGAGCACTCCTTAATTCCCATCACCTATTTCACCCATCCCCTCTGGTAACCATCAGTTTGTTCTCAATTGTTAAGGGTCTGTTTCTTGATTTGTCAGTCTCTCTCTTTTTTTCTTTTCCCTTTTATTTGTTTGTTTTGTTTCTTAGAGTCCACATATGCATGAAATTGTATGGTATTTATCTTTCTCTGACTGTCTTATTTTGCTTAGCATTATACTCTCTACTTCTATCCATGTCTTTGCAAATGGCAGGATTTCATTCTATTTATGGAGGGAGAATATTCCATTGTATATATATACAATGTCTTTATCCATTTACCAATTGATAGACGCTTGAGCTTCTTCCATATCTTGGCTTTATAAATAATGCTGCTATAAGGATGCCTGGGTGGCTCAGTCATTTAAGCATCTAGCTGTTGATTTCCACTCAGGTCATGGTCTCATGGTTTATGGGATCAAGCTCTAAATTGAGCTCTGTGCTGACAGCAAGAGCCTCCTTGGGATTCTCTCCTACCTCTCTCTCTCTCTCTGCCCCTCTCCCTGCTCACACTCACTCTCTCTGCCTCTCAAAAGGAAAAAAGAAAACATTTAAAAACAATGATGCTCTAGGGTACCTGGGTGGCTCAGGCAGTTAAGTGTCCAACTTTGGCTCAGGTCATGATCTCACGGTCAGTGAGTTCCAGCCCCCCCATTGGGTTCTGTGCTGACAGTCAGGGCTTGGAGCTTTTTTTGGATTCTGTGTATCCCTCTCTCTCTGCCACTCATGTTCTGTGTCTCTCACAAAAATAAATAAACATACTTAAAAAAAAAGTGCTGCTATAAACATTGGGGTGCATATATACCTTTGGATTAGTGTTTTTGTATTCATTAGGTAATAGCAGTTCTGTTTTTAACTTTTTTAGGAAACTCCACAGTGGCTGAATGAGTTTGAATCCCAGCAACAGTGCAAGCAGATTCCCTTTCTCAACACTCTCACCAAAACTTGTTTTTTTTAGTGTTGTTGGTTTTAGTCATTCTGACAGTTGTGGGGTGATAACTCATTGTAGTTTTAATTTGCATTTTCCTGATGATAAGTGATGATGAGCATCTTTTCATGTGTCTGTTGGCCATCTCAAAGTCTTCTTTGGAGAAATGTCTGTTTATGGCTTCTGCCCATTTTTAATGGGATTATTTGGGTTTTAAGTGTTGAGTTTTATAAGGCTTTTTAAATATATTATGGATAATAACCCTTTATCAAGTATGTGATTTGTAAATATCTTCTACACTTCTGGAGGTTGCCTTAGTTTTGCTTGTTGTTTTCTTCCCTGTACAGAAGCTTTTTATTTTGAAGTTATTCCAATGGTTTGTTTTTCCTTTTGTTTCCCTTGCCTTTGGAGACACGTCTAGAAAAAAGTTGCTATGAATGATGTCAAAGTTATTCTGAAATTTTTATGGTTTCAGGTTTCACCTTTAGGTTTTTAATCCATTTTGAGTTTATTTTTCTGCATGATGTCAGAAAGTAGTCCAGTTTCTTTTCTTTCTTTTCTTCTTCTTCTCCTCCTTCTTCTCCTTCTCCTTCTCCTTCTCCTTCTCCTTCTTCTTCTTCTTTCTTCTTCTTCTTCTTCTTCTTCTTCTTCTTCTTCTTCTTCTTCTTCTTCCTCTTCTTCTTCCTCTTCTTCTTCTTCTCCCTTCTCCCTTCTCCCTTCTTCTTCCTTCTTCTTTTAGGTTGCTGTCCAGCTTTTCCAGCTCCATTTGTTTAAGAGACTCTCTTCTTCCCATTAGTTCTTTCCTACTTGTCAAAACTTAATTGACCATACAGTTGTGGGTTTATTTTTGGATTATCCATTCTGTTCCATTGATCTATATGTCTGTTTTTGTGCCAGTACTATACTGTTTTGGTTATTACAGCTTAGTAATATAACTTAAAGTCTAGAATTGTGATACCTCAGCTTTGCTTTTCTTGTCCAAGATTGTTTTGGTTATGTGGGTATTTTTGTGGTTCCATACAAATTTTAGGATTGCTTGTTCTAGCTCTATGAAAAACGCTGTTGGTATTTTGATATTGATTGCATTAAATATGTAGATTGCATTGGGTAGTACAGATATTTTAACACCATTTGTCCTTCCAATCCATGAGCATGGAATGTCCTTCAATTTTTGTGTGTGTCATATTTAGTTTTTATCATCAGTGTTTTCTAGTTTTTAGAGTACAGATCTTTCACCTCTTTGGTTAGGTTTCTTCTTAGGTATCTTATTATTTTTGGTGCAGTTGTAAATGGGATTGTTTTCTTAATTTCTCTTTCTGCTACCTCATTATTGGTGTATAGAAATGCAACAGATTTCTGGAGATTGATTTAGTATCCTGTGACTTTACTGAATTTATTTATCAGTTCTGGCACTTTTTAATGGAGTCTTTTGTGTTTTCTATATATTGTATCATGTCATCCACAAATAACAAAAGTTTTACTTCTTTACCAATTTGTATGTCATTTATTTCTCTTTGTAGTCTGATTGCTATGACAAAGACTTCCAGTAGTTTGTTGAATAAAAATGCTTAGAGAGGACATCCTTGTCTTGTTCCTGACCTTACGGGAAGAGTTCTCAGTTTTTCCCCAGGAAGGATGATGGTAGCTGTGGGTTTTTCATATATGGACTATATTAATTTGAGGTATGTTCCTTCTATACCTTCTTTGTTGACAACTTTTATCATGAAAATACAAATTCATGACAATTTGTATTTTGTCAAATATTCTTTCCGCATCTATTCAAATGATCATACGATTCTTACCCTTTTTCTTATTCATGTTATATGTCACATTGATCAGTTTGCAAATATTGAACCACACTTGTAACCCAAGAACAAATCCCACTTGATTGTGGTAAGTGATTTTTTTAATTTATTGATGAATTTGGTTTGGTCCTATTTTGTTGAGAATTTTTGCATCTGTGTTTATTTAGAAATACTAGCCCATAGGTTTTTTGGGTTTTTTTGGGGGGGTGGTTTGTTGTTGTTGTTGTTTTTTGTTTTTTTTTGTAGCGTCTTTATCTGGTTTTGGTATCAGAATAATGCTAGCCTCATAGAATAAATTTGGAAGTTTTACTTACTTTTCTATTTTGGGGGGAATAGTTTGAGAATAAATACTAAGTCTTCTTTAAATATTTGGTAGGATTCACCTGTGCATCCATCTGGTCCTGCACTTTTGTTTGTTGGGAGTTTTTGGATTACTGATTCAATTTTGTTAATGGTTATCACTATGTTCAAATTTTCTATTTCTTTCTAATTCAGTTTTGGTAGTTTATATGTTCCTAGAAATTTATCCATTTCTTCTAGGTTGTCCAACTCGGTAGCGTATAGTTTTTCATAATATTCTCATAATTATTTGAATTTCTGTGGTGTTATTTATTTTCTCTTATTTTTGACTTTATTTATTTGAGTGCCTTCTCTTTTTTCTTGGTAAGTCTGGCTAGGGTTTATCAATTTTATTGACTTTTTCCATAATCAACTCTTGATTTCATTGATCTGTTCTATTATTTTTTTTTACTTTCTATATCATTTATTTCTGCTCTAATCTTTATTATTTCCTTCCTTCCGCTGTTTTTAAGTTTGTTTATTGTTCTTTTTCTAGGTCTTTTAAGTGTAAGATTAATTAGGTTGTTTATGTGAGATTTTTCTTGCTTCTTGAGGTAGTCCTGGTATTGCTATAAACTTGCCTCTGATTGGCTGATATTCTTTACTGATATATTTGGATTTCTTTCTCTTTATTCTTTGCATATATATTAGTGTTTTTTGTTATGTGGTTACCATTAGGTTTGTATATAATTCCTTTTGCATATAGCAGTTTAGATTAAGTTAATGGTCATTTTAAGTTTGAATACATTTTTACTCCTCTCTTCCCCACATTTTAGGTATATGATGTCAAATTTTATATCCTTTTATTTTGTGAGTTCCATGAATGATTTTATACAGAAATATTATTTTTTATTGCCTTTGTGTTTCTCACCTTTATACTGTCACTTTTTGTCTTTCCTTTCCACTAAAAGAGTCCTGTTTAATATATCTTGCAAGGCTGGTTTAGTGGTCCTGAACTTCTTTAGTTTTTGTTTGTCTGGGAAACTTTTTATTACTCCTTCTATTCTGAATGATAGCGTTGCTGCATAAAGTACTCTTGGCTGCATGTTTTCCCCATTCAGCACTTTAAATATATCTGGCTTGAAATGTTTCTCTTGAAAGATCTGCTATCCTTATGGGTTTTCCCTTGTAAGTTATTATTTTTATTTGTCTTGCTGCTTTATTTTATTTCTTTATCACTACATTTTGCCAATTTAATCACAAAATGGTTTCGTGTGGGTCTGCTTTTGTTGATTTTGATAGCCATTTTCTGTGCCTCCTAGATCTGCATATTTGTTTCCTTCCCCAGATTAGGGAAGTTATCAGCGGTTATTTCTTCAAATAAATTTTCTGCCCACTTTTCTCTCTTCTTCTTCTGGGACTCTTGTAATATGAATTTTATTACATTTGATGGAGTCACTGAATTGCCTAAGTTTATTTTCATTTTGCATAACTAGTTTTCTCTTTTGTTCATCTTGAACTTTCCATTACTTTGTCTTCAAGGTCATTAATTCGTTCCTCCTCTTCTTCCATCTTGCTCTTCATTCCATCAGCATGTTATTCATTTTGCTTATTGAGCCCTTTAGTTCTTCTATGTTCTTCTTTATCTATGTGTTAAGGATCTAACTCATGTCTTCCACTCCTTTCTCAAGTCCAGTGAGTATCTTTATGATCATTACTTTAAATTATCTATCAAGCATTTTAGTTCTGTTTTGCTTAGATTTATGACTGTGGCCTTGTCCTTTTCTTTTATCTGGAAGAAACCTCTCTGTCCTCTCATTTTGTCTGTCTCTGTGCCTGTTTTTATGTTAGGGAAGTCAGCTATACCTCCTCTTCTTGAGGGTAATGGCTTCTTTTCTACTCTTAGTTGTGGAGTTTGTCCTGCCACTCTTTAGGTCAATTTCCAGGGTATTTAAGATGATTTTGTATTTGTAGGACAAGGTAAACCTAAGTTCTTTCTACTCTACCACCGTCTTCCTCTCTCCGAGAATATATAAAAACTATTTTCAAAGATATTTTTTTTCAATCCCATGTTCTAATTTATTAAAAGTGAGTAGAAATGCACATGATTTCTTATATTGGCCTTGTCTCTGATGACATTGTTAAATTGATTCACTAATTCCAATAATTTATTTGTCGTTTATTTTGGATTTTCTATATCCATAATCAAAGCTTCTGTGAATAATAAAACTTTTACTTCTTTTTTTCCCAAACTTTATACTTTTTATTTGTTTGTCTTATTGGAATGGCTTGTTTTGCAATTCAACATTGAATAAGTTGTGATAGGAAACATCCTTATCTTGTTTCTGAACACAGGAAGCTTTTGATAATTTTTGCCAAAGAATTTTTTGTGGATTATTATGTTAAGGACATTCCTACCTATCCTTAGTTTGCAAACAGTATTTATTGTGAATGGGTTTTAAATTTTATCAGCAGCCTTTGCTATACCTATTGATATGATCATGTGATTTTTCTCCATTTGGGTAATACAGTGAATTTCTTTGATGCCAAAACATATGATCATTCCTGGAAGTAACTCAACTTGGTTATGGGGTGTCATCTCTTTTATATATTGTCAAATTGCATTTGTTGATATTCTGTTTAGCATTTGGTAAATGTTCTATAATTTCTCTTAACACCCTTTTATTTTGTTTGCAACATAATGTTGATCTCATAAAATAGCTTAGGAAGTTTTACCTCTTTTTCCACACTCTGAAAGAGTATATATAAGATTGTTGTTACATCATAAATGAAAGTATTGGTTTCATTAACTGTTGAGGCAATTTAAGTTGTTTATTTTTTTCTAGCAGTTTTTTTTGTTAGAAGGTTTTAGTTATGGATTCAATTTCTTTAATGAATATGAGATTTCTTTTTATTTTAATTTTATTTAATTATTTTGTCAGAAATTCCTATTTTATTTAAGTTTCAATTTTGTTTGCATAAAATTTTCATAATATCCTCTTTTATACTTTGTGATATCTTTAAGACATGTGATTATATCCTCCTTTTTATCTCTGAAATTGAGTCTTCATTCATTCTCTCCTTTTATTTTGGTCAGTCTTGCTAAAAGATGAACATTTTATTTGGTTTTATAAAGAATCAACTTGTATGTTTTTCAACCTCCTCTATTGTATATGTTTTTATTTCATTAATTTTTTTCATATTGCCATTTCCTTTTCCTCATATTTTGGGGAATAATTTGCTGCTATTCTTTTTTTAGTAGCTTTTTTAAGTTGGATGATGATAATCATTTATTTTCACCTTTTTTAAATTATCTAATTTATGGAAAATCTCTTTAGCTGGTCCCACATCTTTTGATAAGTAGCATTTTAATATAATTTATTCAATGTATATTCTAATATTCATTTTGAAACCCATGGGTTATTTACAAGTGTGTTTTAACTTCAAAGTATTTGGGGATTTACTAGTTATCTTTTTATTATTGAGTACTTGCTTATGTACTCTGGTCAGCAAATGCTCTGAATTATGATGAGACTTGCTTTATGACACAATAATTGGTCAATTTTAGTAAATGTTCCATGTGTACTTGAATATAAAATGTATTCTGCATTTGTTGATGCAGTGCTTTAAGCATATAAATTAGGACATTTTATTAATCAAGATATCTAAATCTTCTATTCCTTACTGAATTCTGGTCTGCTTTTTTTCTCAGTGACAGAGGTATGATAAAATCTTCAGCTATAATTTTATATTTTCCTATGTGTCCTATATTTCTGCCAGATTTTGCTATTGGTATTTTGGATCCATGCTATTAATACATTATAATAATTATAATCATTCCATAAATTATGGAATGTTATATTTCTGTTGAATTTAACTCTTTTATTATTTTGAAAAATCCCATTTGGCCCTGGTAATACTTCATGCCTCCAAGTTCAAGTTGTCTATTATATAGTTTTTCTGGCTTTCTTTACTTAGAGTTTTTACAGTATCTCTTTTTTCTTCATTTTATTTTCAGTCTTGGTCTATCTTTATATTTTTCATTCTAATCCTAACTTTTTTTAAACTGGATAACATTTAGCTTATACCCATATATAAATACTAATTTACATGAGTTTTAACCTTACGATATTATTTTTTTGCTCTTGTTCCATCTCCTTTTTGTTTCTATTTGTTTTCTTATATTTGTGGGATCAATCATGTTTCATTATTCTATTTGTTTCTGTATTGAGCTTATTAGTCATACTATCTTTTGTTTTCCTTCTAGTAAGTTCTATCAAAAATTTAGAAATAAGAGACGTAAAACCAACGAATCACCAAAGTAGTAATTAATAAAAGTTTATTATGCACACCCCAAAAAGGCAGTTTGCGAACTAAGAGCACTCATATAAAAACATAGAATGAGACTCAGGGATATATAGCACATTATAAAACATTGTTACAATACAACATATAGTGGGGAGACAGTAACTGTTTATTTTTCAAAGTGATTGATTACAATCAGATATTGATTACAATATCAGAATTTTTTAGGTGATAGGGAATTGGTTAGTGGTTACCATGTATCAATTTTGGAAAAAACTGTTTTAAGTTTATATTTAAGTTATAATTTTCAGAGATGTAAGCAAGAAATGACCAAGGTCAAGTTAGTCTTGCAAAATAAACTAAACTAAGCTCTGTTTGTATAAATAAACTGGTTTTGTTCCTTAGGGAATTTTCAGCACTAGCCTCTATCTGTCTTTGATTTTAACAGTCTCTTAGAGATGTGGATAAATAACATTGCTTGGTACTTTCTACTTCAAATTAGTATGTTTTCCATTTTTTAAGATGTGCCAAAGATCTTAGAAAAGTAACTCTTTTACCTCACTCCCAATTTTTATGCTATTATTAACATGTACTGCAGTGTTATTAAACCATTCAATACACAAAATCAGTGACCTAATTATAAAGTTATTGTTCTTGGCCTCAAATATACCCTTTTATGCCTGCTTTGTGATACTCAGGATGTACCCTCTGAACAATTCTCCTTGCCATTGGAATCAATGTCAGACTTTGTCATTAGAGGACTCTAATGACAATGGAAATCAATAGCAGCAAAAAGACAAGGTTCCTTTTGGATCAGGTCCTCCATGTTTTTATTTTGCATGGATGCTCTATAGACCTCACAGACCGGTTTCAGCCACATTCTCAAGCCCTGCTCTCCCCACCCAGAGGTCCTGTTGTGCTTTCTTGGTAGGCTTGTCTGCATTTCTCCCCCGCCCCCAATGGCTGTTCTTGAGAAGCCCTAGTGGGCTGCTTTCATAACGGCTATGGTTGCATTCTTAAGCAACTTTTTCAATCATAGAAAGCTAAGCTCCAAAGAACAGCTTCAGCCTGCTCCTGTTTTCCAGCCATGGTTGGTCATTTACAAAGACCAGTTCTGGCCTGTGCCCCCTGGAGAGTATCTTCACCACTATGAGGTAGCCTGCTCCTGTGGGAACCATGGTCTGTTTTAAAAAATCTGAATTTCAGCTTTAGGGTGCAGCAGGGGTAGTAGGGAGAGACTCTTAAGTCCTCGATTCCTTTATTTTTCATTCTCCCTCAGCCTAGAAATAACCGCTGGTTTTCCTTGTGTTGCTTTGTTTGCCCATCCTATTTATAGATTCCTTTTACTTTTTTTAAATAGTTAGCTGTCTTGACTAGTGAACAAATTTTTAGATTAAACTTTCTCTATTCTAATAACTGGTTTGGTTTCTGTCTCTTCTGACTAGATCCTGACTAATAAACTCTAATTCCCGGTAGTGCTTCCCATTGTTTACCATTTCTGGTGCTCTTTATTCCTTTCTGTATTTCTGTGATTTCATCTCAGATAATTTTCCTTGAAGAGCACTCTTCAGTAGTTTTTAAACTGCATGTCTGCTGACAATAAATTATCTCAATCTTTGTCTAAATATGCTTTATTTTACATTACCATCTATTGAACAATTTTGCTTTGTGTAGAATCTGAGGTTGAAGTTACCTTTTTTCCAGCACTTTAAAAATGCAGTTTGTTGTCTTTATCATTTTTATTGATGAGTAAGCTGTTAGTCTCATTGTTAGTCTCATTAGAATAATTTTGTTTCTTTGAAAGTGATGTGCCTATTCTCTGGTTATTCTTAAGGTCTTCAGGTGTGTGTGTGTGTGTGTGTGTGTGTGTGTGTGTGTGTGTGTGTGTGTTTGTGTATTTAAAGAAGATTTTACTACTATGTGCCTAACAGTGATCTGCTTGAATTTCTTCTTAGGTTAGTAGAAATCTTTAAATACCACTGGCTGGTATCTTTAATCAGTTTTATAAAATTCTTCACTATTATTTTTTCATATATTACTTTTTTCCAAATCCTATTTTTCCTCCTTATGACTCCAGTTATTTTTACACTAAGTCTTCTCACCATGACCCTTTCACTCTTTTGTATATTTTCATCCTTTCTTTTTATCTCTGTGTATCAATTTCAAAACCTTTCATTACTCTGTCTTTTGATTTACTATTGTTTCCTTCTGCTGGTCTAATTTGTTATTATAGCAGTTCTATCAAGTTCTTTATTTCCATTAATGTATTCTCATATGAAGCATCCATGTGAATATCTCTTTTAGGTTTTTTTTACACATATCAGCTCTATTTCAACAATTTCCTCTATTTCCATGAAAATATCAGTAATGGTCATATGTCCATGTCCCATTACTCCCATATCTGGATCACATGTGGGTCTATTTCTGTTGCAAACCTTTTTTTGCATTTGGTCTGATTCCTGAAATGTCTGTTAATTCCTAATTAAATATCAGAAATTGTGTAAAATACTGATACCACCTCCCTTGCTTTGCTTTTTTTTGTTGTTGTTGTTGTTTTTATCTTTTCATTGCTTCAGAATAAAGTAAAAATTCTATATCTAAAGAAAAGTAAAGTTTACCGGTATACATTTTTTTTCCTTTTTCGCATGTGCATTTCATTATGGGATATATTTCTAGAAGTAAATATATAGTTAAAGTTACTATTTCAACCACAATGTATTCATTATCGGCTTTTTTTTTTGACATCTTCTAATACCTTTCTATGTAAGAGCACATGGAATGTGTATTTTGAAAGGCTCTACCAAAGGAATCTCAAATAAATATCATCTTTATTAAGGAAGTAGGTTGCACTTGGAAGTGATTTGCTTTTGTCCTGAGGCATTCATGATATAAATATAGAACAGATCATTATATTTTAAGTCTAACAATTGCCATTAAAATGAAAAAATCTACCAAGCATTTGAAGTTTTTATAGACTCTGTTGTTTGTTAAATCAGTAACACATAGGTCACTGATAGATATTTAAAGTCTGGGTATATTTGTTTTAAAGTCATCACTTATTATTTTAAAGTCAGAAAGTTACATACTGATAAATGCTTGTGGAGGGAAAAAATCCTTAAACAGCTATGGAGAGAAAAAGAGATAGAGATGGGGAGAGAGACAGAAGAAAAGGATATATAAGAAAAGATAAACATTTCATGAATTCCATATTCTACCATTGTGGGAGAGTTATATTTATATCAGTCTTATCTAAATATAACAGAACAATTTAGTATGCTGAAGACAGGGTATTAAAGTAGAAGTATTTAGGCCTGAATGTTAACAGGCATCAGGGGCGGTCTTCAAATTTGAGTCTGTAAGAAGATATTTTCTTCCTGTATTCTAGTTCTATATCTATACTTCCTGTGGGTGTAGATAAGAAGCAATTTTCATAAGCAGCACTGTCAGCCCGTGTTGATTCACCTTGGAACCACTGCTATATACTTTTAACACCTACTCTCTTCTCCAGAGTACCTCAAATGTCTCAACTTTTACATTGGACATTGATCTATATGGCTTTAGGAACGGTGGACCAGGATATTGAGGGATCTCTATGTTTTTGGTGGCAATACTGTTAATTACACAATGACATAACTTATACGAAAACAATTAATGTTCTGTCTCTTTCTATATCCTACAAAAGTTATGTTTGTGATGGTCTAAACTAACATGATTGGTGTCAAGGTGTTGATTGCTAATTTTAGGATCTATAAAATATTGAACTTTTGTAAAAGAAAAGAGAGTGAATAATTAAACAGTAGACAATAAAGCTTGTTACATAAATCTTTAATGTTGCTTCTAGAAATTATATATAAAACATTGAACATCATGAACTCAAGTTCCTAGATTTCAAGAGACATTTTAGGCATAAAAATTATCATACTACTATGAGAAAACTTTTAAAAATTAATTTTTAGAATAAGAATTATTTTATAACTCTAAGAATGCATAAGGAAATGACAAATTGAAAACATGTATTTTAAATACTTCCATTCATATCTTCAGAGGTTGTTTTCTATTTATCAATAAGCATAGGTTTTTTTTCTATGTTTGGTCAATAGTCAAGTTTTTGTTGGATTTAAGAGGTATATATTTTGTATCACAAAAGCATTGCCATGTTTCTGCAAAAAATATTTTATGTCACTCTCATTGGACATTTCTACTTTGAATTTCTGTGAAAAAGCTTGCCTGTTAGTGGCATTCCATCTAGACCTGTTTTGTGCAAGGAACTCTGTTAGGCACAAGGGATACCAAGATGAATACTATAGATTTCCTGATATTAAGAAACAAGACATAAATTTGCAAGAGGATCAACTGCATTAGTTTAAGTATGAATTTTATTCTGGTGTTCTAACTTATCTTCCAGCTTCCTAAGGAAGAAATTTTCTAGAAATTTTAACAGATTTTACATCAAATCATAATAATGAATAAAAGTAAAACAAATATAAGCTTTTTCTTTCCTATTTTTCAGAATGACTGGATTTTTGCTTAGCTTAAATCAGAAAAAATAAACTTCTTCATAAAAGTAAGAAACTGTCTCAGAGATAGAGTAAGTAGTAGTCATGTGAGATTTTGAGATTTTCTGTATAAAAGGAGTTCCAATCAAAATGAGTTTGTGAAATATACTTTTGTTCCTTAATTCCTTTTGTAAATAATCCCAATATATATGAAATAGCAAAAGTTTTTAGGAGTCCTGTGATTTAAAGATTCTTTGTTTAGTCTAGCATTTCCCATTTACTCGACTGTAGATTCTCCCTTGTGAAATACATGCACACTCACACACACACATACATAATATATATGTATTATACATATATATGTATATGTATTTACACATGTATATAAGTATATAATGGAAAACAGTAGACTAAGTAGAGTTCACCCAGCAAAGAAAAAAACACCTAAGTTTTAATTCTGAGACCAGAGTACTTTTCACTAACCACATTTGCCTGGCCAAGTAATGATAAAAAGTAGCTATCATTCTCAGATGAAGATTGAGTCCATGGCTCATTAAGGCAAAAGGCCAAAAGGTGGATTATTGACCTTTTTGCATAGATCAAAGAAACTGTATTAGAAAGAGCAACAAAACTTTCTAGAAAAAGCCTATGTAGTAGTTAACAATCAGGGCTATAAACCTAGACTACTTGTTTGCCAATCAACTCCAGTTATTAAAAGTGTGACCTTGAAAATTTTCCCTACTCTTAATGTGCCTAATTTTTGCTACATATAAATGGAAATAGTAATAGAGGCTGTCATAATCACATATCATGATCATTAAATTAGTTAATATTGTTAAAGTATTTGGAATAATGTATAGTTCATGAGAAAAAGTACTGAAGTGTATAAATAAATAATCCTCACAATTCTTTGTCTTTGTTGGGTCTCATAGTTGATGAATTATCTTCTTTCAATTAAGAAAACATTTTTTTAAATAAATTCAAGCTCACTGGGCTGACATCGATCAAATATCATATTTGAGAAATTTATAAAATGTGTTTATGGAGTAAATAGAGTAAAGGGAGAAAAGGAAATGTTTCTTTACACAATCTTCAGCCCATGCTCGTATCCAATATTTTGTGGCATGTTCACTGGAGAAAACTAACTAACCGTATGTAATGAGAACAATAGATTATTTTCTATATTGGTCCCTGTTGCCTCCAAATATTTGCTAGTGGACTTAGTTATGCAATATTAATAATAACAATATATTTACTGAGTGCTTACCATATGCCCTGTGTTCTTCTTAGGGATTTTAGAGTAATTCTTTCATTGAATTCCTACAAAAATCCTACCAGTTGGATGTTGTTCTCATCTGCTTTTTATAGAAGGAAATATAATGGAACATGCCTTCTTACTACTAAACAAATTTAGAATTTTAAAATATTTTTAAATATTGCAAATATTTTAGTTCTTTCAGCATAGAAAATTGTTCTTTAACAAGTCTTTCTAGGATGGGGCTGCTAGGAAGAATAATTCATAGGTTACAAATAGTGAATATTCACAACTTGCCAGCATGTACATCAAAAATAGTATCTCTTTGGATACTCATCAAACCCAGGAAGTTGCTTTTATAAATGTTAATTTATTTATTTTGAGAAGAGAGAGAGAGAAAGAGAGCAGGAGAGGGACAGAGAGAGAGGGAAAGAAAGAATCTCAAGCAGGCTTTACACTATCAGCACAGTGTCCAATGTTGGGCTAAATATCACAGACTGTGAGATCATGATCTATACTGAAATCAGGAGTCACCCTTAACCAACTAAGTCACCCAGGTACCCCCATGAAGTTTCTTTTAATATTCCATGTTATAGAAGCAAGGTGAAGGTCAATGAGGTTAATTCACTTATCTATGCTTACAATGAAAATGATACACTTATTACTTTAAAAATGGACTAAAATATCATCTAAACATGAAGTACATATACCTTTACAACTGAGTCTAGAGAAAGAAATGTTAGCAGTAATGGTAGATGCATATCAAACACAGGAAGTTCTCCAGTGCTGAGCTAGAAAAACATAACATAATTCAGAACAATCTTTAATGGGAATTTTTTTGTACTGCTCATTTTCACTGTGCAAAGGCTGATTATGGATTCATTTATCTCATCAAGAACAAAACGTAGGGAACTCACTTTACTATGTACTAAATAGAACAAACATTTACGAAATGAACATTTATATAATTCAGGATTCCCCATGCAGATATGTGCAGATCTTTAAATTGAACACAGGTCTTTGCACAACTATTACAATTACAGGAATCATCAGAGGAGAATTTATAGTGATTTCTTATTGTATCTTAAGTCTGGTCTCCCTGTCAAAATGACATGGAGCAACCTCTAAACCGCATAAATATGTACCTCTTAGCTATGTGCATATTTTGAAATCACTCCAACACCTTCAAGTTTTAACAGAAAATACATTGTTTTTCTGTTTCTATGCAAGAAGCTTGCAATGAGTCTGTCTTCCACAGGAGCAAAATAAAGAAATGTCATGACTTTGTAATTATCATCTTGAAAACTTTCACACCTTAGTTTATCTATTTAAGAAAAAAATCTTTACAATGCAACACACACTGTTTATTTCATTGTAAAGGTTGAAAAAAACATCAACTAATTGTCAAGAAAAATCCAACTTTATATTCAAGGTTTTCAGCACTGATTATCATGAAAATGCAAAGACCTTCTGGTTCACTTCTTACTCATTCTAGGATTTAAAGCTACTGCCTAAAATCAGATAAATTGTTGAGTGACAAATTTCCTTTGAATATAAGTTATACAAACTAAAAAGAAATGTCATTCAATTCTCTCTTGTTTACCTAAATGCAAGAAAACAGTAACCCAATGTCAATAATGCCTGTATTAAAAATCATAGCACATTCAGACTACTTCAAGTAGTTACTTGTGGTCGTTATGTGGAACATAGAATCTTGGGTTCTAGCAATGGGCTGACTTGTATTTGAATTCTGCTCAGATATGTTACTAACTAGTTGTGTAACAATAGGCTAACAACTTTACTTTTTTAGTCTCAATTTATTCTTCTATAAAACCAAAATAAATATAAATATTAACTACTTATAAAATATACATGAAAATTAAATATTATATATCTATAAATGTTACTCAATTCCCAGTATAAAGGAATGTTAAAAAGCTTATATGAGATAATGAATGCAATCTCCACATTGTGTGTTGTAAATAGTAGATACTATTATTACCTTGATTAGATTAAAAATCCGATTTAAACCAGAGGGGCCAGAGCTGCAGCTTGTAAAATTTGTTATGCCATGTAAGGACTTTAGATTTCATACTGTGGTAGACAATAGGAAGCCACTGAAAATTTTTACCCGTAAGAATATGGTGATACACTTTTAATTTTAAAAAATTATTTTGCTGGGGCACCTGGGTGGTTCAGTCAGTTAAGTGCCCAACTTTGGCTTAGGTCATGATCTCGCAGTTCATGAGTTGGAGCCCCACGTCCAACATTGGGCTCTGTGCTGACAGCTCAGAGCCTGGAGCCTGCTTTGGATTCTGTCTCCCTCTCTCTCTGTCCCTCCCCAGATCATGTTCTTCCTCTCTTCTTCAAAAATAAATAAAAATTAAAAAATATTTTTAAATAATTTTGCTTACAGTATGGAGGAAGAGTTGGAAGGCACACTAAGGAAAGCAGTTACAAGACTTTTTTCAATAGACCATGAGAAAATAAAGACCTGAACCAAGACAACCAGAGAAACAACTGAGAGAAAAGAATATGTATGAGATTATAAGGAGCTGTAAATAATGGAGCACAGTCACTAACATAATGTTGCCACATGGAAAAGGGAGGAATCAAGAATGACATCCAGACTCCAAAATGAAGATGACTTGGTCAGGATAGCAAATGCAAAAGGAAGCACAGGTGGGTGAAAGGGGGAAAAGGTAGAACTAGATGAATAAGGTAAGGTTGGTTTTTAAATAGAGTTTGCGGCGCCTGAAGGACATAAAAGCACAATTGGAGCCTGCATAGGATTCTCTCTCTCCATCTACCTCTCTCTCCCTCTCTTAAAAAAAAAAAAAAAAAAAAAGTTTGCTTTATATCAGCAGTACATTCTGCATGAATTTTTGTGTGAGATTTGAGGATGAATTCAAGCTGCAGCGTTTTCTTAGCTAAATGGCCTAACACCATTTATTTTAAAACATTTTTTCTTCACTACTAGCGTTATCTCTGTAAGCATGTATGTGTCAGTCAGCTTTTGGACTCTATTCCATGGGTTTGTTAGTTTTTCCTTGTGCAACAAGGTACTCTATTTATGACTATCGCCTTAATATTAAACCTTGATTGGTGGCAGACTTCAAGTTTTGTCCTCAAGATTGTTTTGGCTTTTATTTGATCTTGCACTTTCATTGTATTTTAAAATTACTTGACATTTCCACAAAAATAAAATCCTAGTGTGATTTTGATTGAGATTTCAGTAAACCTATAGAATAATTAGGAGACAATTGATATTGTCAATTTAAGTTAAAAAAAACCTTATTTTTAATCATACATTTTTTAAGGTTTACTTATTTATTTTGAGAGAGAGAGAGAGAGCATGAGTGGGAGAGGAGCAGGGAGACAGAGGGAGAGAGAAAATCCCAAGCAGTTCAATCCCACAAACCATGAGACATAGACCTGAGCTGAAATGGACTCTGATGCTCAACTGACTGAGCCTCCCAGGCAACAGTATAATATTGAAACTTTTAATCCATGAAATTGTGTGTTATCTGGAGATTCATTCATATTGCTGATATTGTTAATTCCTTTTTATTACTGAGTAATATTTCATTGTTGAACATGAGTTTGTTTATCCATTTACCCAGTTAAGGAAATTTGAGTTATTTCCACAAGTTGGGAATTATGAATAAAGTTTCTATGAATATTCTTTTACAAATATTTTTATAGACATTTTTTTTAAAATATCTACCTTGAGCAAATACTGCAAATGGGAATTTCTGGCCATTTCTATAGTTTTTGCAAAGTGTTCAATTCTTTACCCAAATTTTTGATTGGATTGTTTCCCATTCTATTTTTGAGTTGTAGGAGTTCGTTATGTATCCTGGATACCAGTTATTTATTATTTATGGTTTTAGAGCTATTTTCTCCTAGTATGTCTTGCCTATTTATTTTCTTAATGATGTCTTTCAATAAACAAAACATTTAGTGATATTAAAGTCTAATTTATTAAATTTTCTTTTTGGTCACTAGTTTTTGTGATTGGTCTAAGAAACTTCTACCTACCTATTGGTTAAAAATATATTCTCTTATGTTTGCCTTTAAAATTTTTATCCTTTTAGTTTTAATGTTTAGGTCTATAATGCATCTTAAGTAATTTGTCTTTGTGGTGTAAGGTAGGGATAAAGGTTACTTTTGCCATATCTATATCTAACTCTGTATCTATAGGTATCTCCAGTTATTCAGCACCATTTGCTGAAAAGGTTTTCCTTTTTTCATTGGATTTGATACCTTTGTTGAAAGTGGGGATTTGTTTGTGGATTATTCTATTGCATTGATTTATTTATCAACCCTTATCTAGCACCATACTGAGTTGATTTATACTTAAGTCTTGAAGTCAGATAGTATAAGCTCTCTCCCTTTGTACTTTTTCAGTATACCTTTGGATATTCTGTCTTTTGCATTTCCGTATAAAATTTCAAATTTCCCATTAGTGAATGACATGGGTTATTTGTTAAGTTCATCTTAATATTTGTTCAAAAAGTTTTTTTTTTCATATTCAGAGAAGTATTGTACATCTTTTATTATATTTGCTACTTAGTTTGGTTTTTGTTGCTATGGTAAAGGGAAATGTTTTTTTCTTAATTTTATTATCTGATTGTTTCCTACTGGCATAAAAAATAAAATTGATTTTTCTGTATTAATCTTCTATCCCTATAATACTGCTAAATTCAATATTCAGTTCTGTATTTGTTTTGTAGATTTCATAGGATTTTCCACATAAATAATCATGTTATCTGTAAGAAGATGTTTTTCTTCCTTTCTGATATGTGTATTATTTTTCTTTTTTGTCTTATGGCAAGGTTCTCTAGTACAGTGTTAAATAGAAGTCATAAGAATGTGAAACTTTGTTTTCAATTTTAGAAAGTGTTATTGTATTCACTTTATATTATTGAATATCATGTTTTTCATATAATTTTTATCACACTGAGCTTTTCTATTTTTAGCTTGTTGAGAGTTATTTTTTAACAACAATATGTGTTGAATTTTGCCACTGCTTTTTCTACAGCATTGAATTTAGAACATAATTTTCTTTTTTATTACAATGTTAAAATGGCAAGTTACAATGGTTGATTTCAAATTTTAAATCAACCTTGCAATCCTGGTAAAAACCTACTTACTCATGATGTGCTATCCTTTTGATATATCACTATATTTGATTTGCTAGTACTTTGGTAGTATTTTTACCAATATGAATGAAGATTTGGGAGCTGAATTTTCTTTTTTGTGTCTCCTTGTAAGTTTTAATATCAGGACTATGCTGACTTCATAAAATAACTTGGTAATTGTTCCCTACTATTTTATTACCTAAAAAAAATTAGACTGATGATATATCTTTATGAAATATTTGAGAGAATTTTTCAGTGAGATCCTGTGAGTCTGGAGTGCCTATAGAATATTTTCAATAAGAACTTCAACATCTTTAAAATATATATATGTATATATATATAATATAAGATATATATATATAATGTAGCATATATAATGTAATACATATATCTTATATTATATATATATATATATATGATAGATAGATATATGTAAGCATTTCTTTAGCTGCATCCCATATATCCTGATATACTAGATTTTCCTTATCACTTGGTTGGAAATATTTTATAATTTCCCTTTGATTTCTTCTTTGACCCATGGATTATTTAGCAGTATATAATTTAATTTCTGAGTATTTGAGTTTTTCCTAGATATCTTACTGCTATCTAGTGTCTCTTAGTTTCTAATTTAATTCCAATGTGGTCAGAAAATATACTCTCTATTATTTTAATTATGTTTTAACTTGAGAATTATTTTGTGGCTTAAAATATAGTCTATATTGATGAGCATATATTATGCACTTGAAAGTATGCTGTACAATTGATGGATATAGAGTTTTATCAATTAAGTCAATGACTGATAGTGCTGTTCAGATCATCTGTGTCTTTACTGAGGTTTTTTGTATAATATTCTATTAATTGGCAACAGAAAAAAGTAAAAAGGTCAACTATACAGAATTTTTTGTTTCTCCCTTTAATTTTGTCAGTTTTTGTCTCAAGTATTTTGAGATTTATGTATTAGCTGCAGAGACATAGATGATGTTTAGTTCATCCTTATAATTTGACTTATCACTGTGAAGTGTTCTTCTTTATCTCTGGTAATACCCTTTGTTTTGAAGTCTATATCATCTGATATTAATATAGTGATTCTAGACTTTTTATTCTTGCTGTTTGTACAATATATCTTTTCTATTTATTTTTGAATTCAATGATGTCTTTATATTTAAAGTGTATCTCTTGTGACAACAAATAGTTTGGTTTTGTTTTCTATTTTAAGCCATTCTGATAATCTCTGACATTCAATTAGAGTGCTTACTACATTAAGCTTTATTTATTTATTTATTTATTTATTTATTTTTACAAATAGT